>NC_092636.1:9749979-10362479 GCF_039555335.1 Amphiura filiformis | reverse complement strand
TATCTGCAAAGGAGTTCAGAAGTAATGACTATACCAAATATTGGCATTGTTCTAATTGTAATGAAAATCTGGCACTGCCTTTTAATCACTTTACTGATGAGCGTGAATTCCAACTTGAACTGTACAGGTGCTTTGAGGATATGTCGGCTGATACTGAATATCTGAAATCTCATTTTGAAAACATGAAGTATAATCCTCTAGACAAGAGTGATGCATTTGAAGTAAATGATTGTAATAACAACACACAATACTTTTCCACCGATAACCTAAAAGAAACAGCTGGTATCAAAAGCAGCAATTTATCCTTACTTTGTAGTAACGTAAGAAGTCTGACTAAAAATTTCGATACACTAAAGGAGTTACTCTCAGAAATTGATGTCAACTTTCAAATCATTGGACTGGTTGAAACTTGGTTGAACGAAAAGCCTCACGATTACTATCATCTAAGAGGATACAACCTCGAATTGTGTAATAGAAATGATAAGAGAGGCGGTGGTGTATCTATGTATGTTGACGAAAACATTGCTTATAATGTTAGACATGATATTAATGATCTAAATCAGCTGAAATATACTGAATCGTTGTTTATAGAAAAAAAAAAAAGTAATTCGCAAAACATTGTAGTTGGTGTAGTATATAGACCACCTGACCAAAACATTGATGAGTTTAATAAGTATATTGATGCAGTATTATGTAAAATAACGGGTCAGGAAAATAAGCTTCTATATATAATGGGTGATTTTAACATTAACCTATTTAATGACGATGTTCATAAACCAACTGGTGAATTTGTAGATGTTATAACATCATACTCTTTATACCCTAGTATAACTAAACCGACTCGGATAACTAGAAAATCAGCAACTCTTATTGATAACTTCTTTACCAACAATTATGCAAATCAAACATCTGGCATTATTCTTACTGATATAAGTGACCATCTTCCTATATTTGTGTCTACAAACCTAAGTGTTTATGGTAAAGATACCAATGATGTTGTCATAGAAATTAGGGATATGAGTGTTCAAAACATCGATACACTTAAAGATAACCTTCGTAAGGTTGACTGGGCCAATGTGTGTGAAAATCATGATGCTAATGCATCGTACAACAAGTTTATTGATAAATTTAAAGAGGTATTTGATGAATGTATTCCTAAAAATAGGCATATCACCTCAAAAATAATCGCAGCAGAAACATGTTATTTAATGTTCCTACATTATTGAGCTTTATTAAAGCATAAAAAAATCAAAAAAACAGAATTGAAATCGGTCAATGCATTGTGACGTAGTGTCAATTTAAAGATGCTCGTAGATGGAATGAAATCCTGCCACAAAATGGCTGTAATGACAAAATTGGCACATTTTAAGATTTTGAAGGTATATTTGGACGCTTGCTTGAAAAAGCAGCGTTAATTTAAATATCACATGTTAAATGCATATCTTTCCTGACTTCGTTACAGAAAACAAAATTAAAAAATCTATCATTGAATAATTATAATAAATTAACCAAATATACTATTTTAGCAATTTCGGCCAATCTGCAGACAAATTAAATCTCAAAAATGACTAAGTTCAGCTAATTAATATGCAAAATTGATGCCAATAGAAAACCGTACATGATATAAAGGTGCGGTTTTTTTTTACATATGTATACAAAGTTCTTTCAATTGATAACAAAAAATACACAAAAAGTAATTAATTATGCAAATTAGGTAATTACAGCTAATTATGTATTTATGATATTATTATGCAAATTAGGCATGAGTAATTTTAGGGTTTTTTTCAATATTTAATGAACGTCTGTTCATTCATCATAAATTTTTTAAGTATGATCCTGTTATGAGGTTGAATAAATGAACTGCAGTTAATTATTTAAAAACAATACAAAAAAATAAAAAGTTTGACATTTTGACGGTGTCTGGAATATAATTTTCATTTTTACTGTAAACATGGTATGTGTCACCATTACTCAAAGCCAAGTCCGAAAATTAAAAATTAAAATTCAGTTGCAATGAGACTTTAAATTAACATTTTGTCATCTGGATTAACATGGGAGGATAATCGGTAAAAGCAAAAGCCATTTTTACTGTACCGCGTATACAAAAATAGTATGGCCTTGGACACACACAATGGCTTAGAGCTATTGTGGTTTGGAAAATTACTCCCTAAAAATATCATTGATTAATGTTTTGCTTCAACTAGTTTTAGGGAAGTGTTTCATTCGTTGTCGACGGAATTAATTTACATGCTAAGAAAGATTAGTATTTCAGCTAAATGGTGGTAGTTCCTTTACTTCAATAGGCCTATATTTACTGATTTATGAGCGATCTTCAAAAATCCATAAAAACAGGCAGTAGCTCTTAAACAAATCAATATTTTTATTTAAGGACCTGATGTTAGCCTCGGAAAGGCTTCACACACCATATATTAAAAATTTAAACAATTTGGATAAATGAAGCATATGAAGAAATTCATTTATCGACATGGATGTTTTCTAAAATTGGTCAAATTTGAAGCGCGCCCTTTTCAATTCACTGTTATGCTTGCATGCACAGTGTAGCAGAATTATTGTGCAGCCACTGTGACATACCTACTAAAAAGGTAGTTAAGAAATCTCGTACTAAAAATAGGATGCCTAGGGCACCTTGGATAACCTATTCTCTGCTGAAATGTATTCGTAGAAAGAACAAGCTGTTCAAAAAACAAATCCAAAAACCTACTGATGCAAATGTACAAAGATATAAGATGTATCGTAACAGGTTAAACTCCTTATTACGGAGGGCAAAACAAAATTATTTCAGTTCCCAACTGAACAAAGAAAGGTTTAATATGCGAAATACATGGACAATTTTGAATTCGGTGCTCAGATGTCCGAAAAAGACATCTTGTCAGAAGTTTGTAAGCAACAATGAAACTTATACTGACCCCCCTAAAGTAGCAAACAAATTCAATGAGTTTTTTGCAAGCATTGGTCCCTCATTAGCTGCTTCTATAAAACATCAAGGTAAAAATTTTGATGAATACCTAATTAATAGCAGCAACTCTACTTGTTTTTTCCAACCAACTGACGAAAATGAAATCCTGAAGATTATTAATAATTTGGGTAATAGAAAAGTCCAGGTTATGATCAAATAAAGTCTGATGTGGTAAAATTGGTTGCCGATGAAATTGTATATCCATTGAAAATCATATTTAACAAGTCGCTCACAGAAGGAATAGTTCCTGATGCCATGAAAATAGCAAAGGTAGTGCCTATATACAAGAAAGACTCTCCACAATCATTTGGTAATTATAGACCAGTATCTGTGTTGCCTTGTTTCTCCAAAATTCTTGAAAGAATTGTTCATGAAAGATGTAGTAACTTTTAAATGCCAAAGAATTATTGTACAATAGACAATACGGGTTCCGTCATAAACATTCTACGTATATGGCCGTATTAGACTTTATTAAAGATACAAATAAGGCTATTGATGAAAATATGTGTACTGCAAGTATCTTCATGGACCTTTCAAAGGCCTTCGATACTATTGATCATGACATTCTATTACAAAAGTTGTACCATTATGGCTTTTGTGGTGTATCATATGACTGGTTCGAAAACTATTTGTCAAATCGTAAACAATATGTATCCTTTAATTCTGCAAATTCATCTCATACCAGTGTTAAATGTGGGGTGCCACAGGGTTCCATCCTGGGGCCACTACTATTTATTGTATATATGAATGACATCAGTGAAACATCGAAACTTCTATCTTTCATATTATTTGCAGATGATACAACTGTTTTTCTTTCTGATAACAATATTCAAAGGCTTTGTGATAATTTAAATAAAGAGTTGAAGGAAATTGTTAACTGGTTTAAGTGTAACAAGTTATCCTTAAATGCCAGTAAAACAAATCTTATGTTTATTGGAACACCTCATCAAACAAAAAATATAACTGAAGTTCACAATGTATTTCTCGATGGATGCAAACTTTCACGTGTGTATGATGTCAAATTTCTGGGAATTACACTTGATGAAAACCTTACTTGGAGGTCACACATTAACAACATTTGTAAGACCTGTTCTAGGAATATTGGCGTCTTAAACAAAGTAAAGCTATTTTTACCTAAACCAAGCTTGTATCAGTTGTATTGTACACTAATCTTACCATATTTAACTTACGGTATAGTATTGTGGGGTTCTGCTAATAACTATAATTTAAACAGAATTGTGAAGCTCCAAAAAGAGCAGTTAGAATTATCACAAATAGTTCGTATCTTTGCCACACCAAACCACTGTTCGAAAAGTACAATTTACTTAATATATGTCAATTATTTAATAAAGAACTGGGTATTTTTATGTACAAATATCATATGAGTTTATTACCAAGATCATTTGACAATTTGTTCATAAACATGAAGTCTATTCACAATTATAATACCAGAAAGAAAGAGAACTATCGTACTGATATCCATAAAATGACTGATGTTCTAACACTTGGTCCTAGGTTATGGAATAGTTTGCCAAGTGAAATTAAAGAAGCTAAACGGGTAAATGAATTCAAAAATAGCATTATAAGGTATTTAAAATTTAATTAATACCTCTCATAATCTCATAATTTCTTGTTTTTGCCGACTCTGTACACAATTCTCCATAATGTATTATCAAACACTGCTAAATTATTTGTTGCTTTAATTTGCATTTTGTATAACTTAAGATGGGTTCTTTGTATGTTTTTATGTTTTTGTGTATAATTAATGTTTTGATTATTTAATGTACAATTATAATTATATGTTATAAGGTGGTACATCGTTTTCAGGCCTCTTGGCCTTGTGATGTGCCTGCCTTCATCAATACTTGTTAATGTGCAATAATTTAATTTACCTCTGTTGTTACATTGTATGCTTTATGAGATTGATGAAAAAAATAAAAGATTGATTGATAGATTGATTCAGTCAGATGGATGAATAGGGTTTATTTGTTGACTTTCTTGGGATTAAATATGTGTCCCAGTGCAGGAGCTAAGGTAGGCTCGCAGTGACATGTTGGGATGGGGCTGTGTTGTGTTTTTTTTTGTTTTCTTTTCTTCCATTAAATCGTTTTCAAAATTCGAAAGGTGGGATGGTCCTGGAGGTGATTTTGCACCTGTTTGTCCCATTCTTTTCGCTGGCATTTTATTCTATTTACTTTGTCTTGATTAGTATTGCGCAATTTTTATATATAAGGGGCTGTGCAATAATTATGGCCCCCCGGGGGGTAAAATTTTCAAGCGGCTCGCCAAAAATCGCTTGCCCCCCCCCCTCGTCCCGCCAAAAATCCCTTCCCCCCCCCCCCTCTAAACAATCTTTGCTCCCCCCCCCTTGAACATGCCAAATTTCTGGGATCCCAATTTGCAAACCTTACTGGTCTAGGAAAATCTGCATATTTAAACGTTTCCGTGCTGTTTTCCCCGGGTGTTTTCCTAAGCCGTTTTAGAGCGTTTTATTAAAAAGGCGCCCTATGAATGTGTGCCAATTAAAATTGCTTGCCCCCCCCCCCTTTCGGCTCGCCAAAAATTTCTTGCCCCCCCCCCCAATTTTACCCTCCCCCAGGGCTCATACATGTAATTATTGCATAGCCCCTAATATATTTGTCTTTGTAATTGTGTATGAGCCAGTGATGAAGCATAATAAATAAATAAACAAATAAATAAATAAATAAATAAATAAATAAATAAATAAATAAATAAATAAATAAATAAATAAATAAATAAATAAATAAATAAATAACAAATAAACATTATAAAACCCTAAAACTATAACTTTAGTGTATACATGTTGAGGGGCCAAGTGGTCTTCTTGCGCTCAGGTCTTCATTTTCTCTTTTACAACACAGTGCCGTTCGATTTCCTCACAAATTCAATGTCCAAATCATTGGAATTTTTTTTTTTCGTTAAAAACGTGCAATGTTCATTAAAGTTTAAAGAGATCGGCGCCACTGTCGTTTTTTATTTACATTCTTGTTTTAAGGACTTGAAAAAGACTACGTCTGCAATTTTATAATACACATGTTATGCATTTTGTTTCTAAAGGTGGGCGTACACGATGAAATTTCCATTGCAAGGCCCATTACTTAGTGGGTGAGATTATGTGTTCACTGACCATGAAGCTGTGCAATTGATCAAAATAGACGAAGCAATGTTCGGCCTTGCAATTCCTTGAGCGTGGCCATAGGTTTGGGTTATACTCAAAACATAAGTAGTGGTTAATGATTTTCGTATTAATATCAAAATGGCTCATGTGTTGTCCTGAAAGCAAAAGATTGCCATCCTCTCCTGTATATTTTTATAAAATTAATTCAGTATATATTTTTCACATCAAATCGGACCCGTTTGTCTGTCTGTTTGTATTGTTCCAGTCTTTAGTTATTATTATTATTGTTATTTTGTTATATTAAAATTATGCTATTTGATAAATTTTGTCAGCTCGCTTGGCCTTGTATGCAGACTATCACTTTTGCATTTAATTGTTTTTTGCTCTGCAGAACTATACACCATTTACCATGTTAATTTATCATTGCATTAAATATCTTGGTGTAGATTTAATTCACAAAATATTACATTAAATAGTTACCTGCTATGTAAGTTATAACTTAGACTCGTTGCAAGTGCACGTGCAATCATGTGCTTATGCTTTCACCCGGGCTAAATACACTTTTGTTATTATTGTACCGTAATACTTATGCCATGCCTGAACTGTTTTATATTATATTGGGATTTTACAACCCCTTTACACCTACTGTGTAGGTTTGGTTGTTATTTTCACCATCATTACTCATTGATTTATAATTGAAAGCTTAGCTCTTGTGATAATAAGTTTAATATACCTACTACCCACAAGGCATATGTCTTGCTATTGTATTTATTATTATTCTAAAATTTTGTTTATCATAATTATTTAATATACTAACTTTGTAAAGGGTGCCACAACAACACGCTCTGCGTTCAGTGGCATCCTCATCATTTTCACCATATTATACGATGTTTGTAAAAGCTTTTTTATATTGTAATTATTGAATGGATGGAATTTGATGAAATAAAACTGAACTGAACTGAACTGAACTATCTATACAATTTTCCATAAATAAAAGGCTAAGGAAAACTAAGATCAAAAGGGCTAAACACCACCACCAACAACAACATAGGCCTATATACAAGTGTATTTTAATGTAGCATGTGCACACATTTATCATGTTGTGGATGGTGAATCAAGCTGGCCCCTACACATTCCCAAATGAATGCAGTGACAGCCGGTGTTCACTCAGCTGATTGGCTGAAGGAGGTTAGATTGCATGCAACAACCTTGAAAGTAGAGCATGTCTCTACCTTTTTGGGCGGGTGCGGCGTGCCGCACCCGCCCTGTATTCTCTGACTATTGACCTACTTTTTCACATGCCGCAGTGTTGAGAAAATATTTATGCCGGTTGTATCCCAAACACCCACAGAGGTGATAGTTTACGGCGAGTTTTGTAATTATTACTTGATTTTGATATGTAAGTAATACGATAAAAATCGTCATAGGCAGTAATGTGTTTGTATTAAAAGAAATAACAAAAATAATTATTTTTAGTAATAGAAATACTATTTGGAAATTGCAGCAAGATTTGCAGATGTTTTTATTTGAACAGTACCAGTTCACCAGTTTTGCTAGTTTTCCTAATCTTTGGGCTAAATTAATAGCATCGTGAAGGTCATATATATATCATTTTATACCGACAGCTAATACAGCTTGTATGTGCATTGTGTTCAGTGTGTACATAGGCTATTTACTTTTCAAATCTTGTGACAAATTGGCTTGGTGATGCTTGTATAAGGTATTATAGACAAATTACATGTATTAGAATGCATGTGCACCAGTAGAAATGACCCAGGTTGAATAAGATAAATAAACATATGAATGAATATTTTATTCCCTGGATTATTTTTGTTTAGACAAAATAATGATTTAGTTTGACGCTTTGAAATACAGTTATGTTAATCATAATAAAGTTACAAAGTTAAAAAATAATATCGAAATATTGTAAAATCAAACTTTTCCCCTCATAAGTTGTATCAAAACAACATATTGAGGAAATTTATATGACAGATTTTTAAACTTTGATATGGAAAGATATCCCAGCCCTGTTGTCTCACCAGAGAAGATAAGCAGAAGTCTTTCTATCTGATGATAAAAAAAACCTCTAGGTATGATTACGAAAATGTTTTAAATAACTATTATCTACAAAAGTTTTATAACAACGTTTAAAATGTTAACATAAAACGTCTTCTGTTATGATGTGAAGGGTTAATATAAAAACAGGGAAAATCTGTTCCAACTGACCAGCAGAGAACAAAGGATAAAAAGTTAAAAACTCTTCTAACTTTGTTTATACGTTTTGTGTTATTCCCCATTGGAAATCGATGTTGTGTCATATTTCCCTGTTTTGAATTGTGAAGACTTACTCATTCTTTCATTTCTCTTGACAATTTTTCATTTGCCCGCCCTATTCCCTTTAAAGGAATTTTTATTGCCTGTTGCTCGGGGGATTAATTTGCCTGATGCTTGGGGGATTAATTCCTTGCAAATCCAAAATACACGGAGCAATCTTTTTCCAAGGTCTGTGCAACAGGCAATTGCATGGAAAATTGCATCGTGTAAGCCGGCCTTTAGTCTATGATGTGATGTTACGTCTATCAGCGTATATACGTCTAGCCCTCTTCTTTTGTTCCATTATCTATTGTATTTCTTTTGTTCAAAGTCTGGTCAACTGTCGATTATATCAAGTAATGTGGACAGATCAAGATAATCTGGACAGGTCAAGATAATCTTGGTCAGGTCAAGATAATCTTGGTCAGGTCAAGATAATCTTGGTCAGGTCAAGATAATCTTGGTCAGGTCAAGATAATCTTGGTCAGGTCAATAAATTTTGAACAAGAGAAGTACATGTACATGTTCATATTTAGAAACACTGGCCACATTATTTGACTTCTTGGACATTTCAACAAACTTAAAATGCATCAAAGTACATTATGAAGTGATCAAACTAGAGAGGGCTCTTTTGAATTTTACACGATCAGCATAAATTATTATGCAAGTTTATGCATATTACATTTAAATGAAGATGGTAAACAATGCTTGTGTGTATTGAATGATACCAAGAACACCTTTATTGAATAATGCAAATTAGTTTGTATTATGTCTCTTGAAGCCTGTATAATTAGGACGAGGATGTCAATCTACCTTTGTCCCCCCTCTCCCAACTAACGCAGATTCCGACAAAGTAGGTAACAAAACAGAGCCATGAGGTCTTACAAATTAAGTTCAACCAAGGATATTTTGCACCTAAAATGCAGTACATTACAGGCCACAAGACTAGATGTAGAAAAACTACAACCCGAGAAAAAGAGATAGAGAAGCGACACTCTGTACAAACTGCCTATACTATGCTATACAGCAGTTGAAGACATGCAATTCGCAAGCGTCGTCGCCGGCCAAGTCTTACTACGAACGTGTAATGAGAAGATAGAGTCCTACATAGAGATCTGAGGAAGAGACGGTCCGAATTGACCTAGTGACCTATAATTTATTAGAGAATCACATTTTTAGAGTATAAGTCCGCCCACCGCTGTCAATCATTCTAATGAACAAATGAAACAAGCTCTGGCATTCTGGCAATGACGTAATCCTAATTATAAATGAGAAAATCACATTGCACATGTAACTGTCTGCTGTACTTCATGTCTTCCAACAAGTGCCGGAGTGTCGCGGCCCTGCTACAACAATCCGCGGCCGGCCTAACCCCAACCAAAATAGGTCGAGGAGGGTACCCAGGAATATGCGTTGATTTGGTTCAGGACATTTGTTCTATAAGTATATTAAAAATAAATATATATTCTATGGTGTTAAATGAGTTACCGCCATATCTAGGTAAAACACACCCACTTTGGTAATTTGACCTTTGAACTATTTACATATTCATTATTAATAATTATTACGAAAATGTATAAAGAATTAATAAGGCTATCGAGTGGGATAGGACCACAAGTAAATTGAATAGAATTAAAATAGATTGAAATCAATGCCAGGGCTACGACACTGAATAATTTGCATGGCAAAAATTACCCGTCTCCTCCGCAGCCAATTTGGTTTCGCTCCATCGAAATCAAGCTGGCCACGGAGGAGACTACCCTCCTTTGTGTTTGTTCATTTGTGTATGGAGAGCCATTCTTGGAGTCTATAATGACTTAGGCTACGCTCTCAGCTAGAGTCCGACACTGCATTGTACTAGAAATACATTGTCTGTGAAATCGTTATAGAGCCAACCGGGAACACGTATTCGTTTTGAAAATATAGCATTAAAATTAGTATCACCCTTGTGGCCCCCGTGCAGTGGAAAACCTTAATTATTTCATTAAAAAGAAATGAAAATTAAAATAAACACGGACTACCTGTGCACCGTAAAATGGGTACAGCAATTTGTCTCAAATATGAATGAATTTTAAGAAACATACGGGATATGATGAACATTGACATGACGCCATGATAGTAGGATCTATTAGTCGTTTTATATACAATGTATATACCGTATTGTCATAATACCAATATTTGTCATAATATATAATGAGTAATATTTAGCAACGTATGAATGTGCACTTCATATGCACAAACGAATACTGATCTTTATGATATTCAGGTTTTTGTACATCACATATAACATGTCACATAGGAGGTCATACGTGTTGACCTTCGTCTATTGTATTTGTTCAACTGTGTATGGAGAGGAGAAACGCCATTAAAACTCCATCAGTATTGGGGCGTAGTTCAGTGAACTCACCGGATTGCTATTCCAAGTACTTTGATAATACAGATAATATGTATTAATGGGTCGAGGCGATTGCATTGAAAAACCTAATAAATTATTCATAACAGTTACGTAATCAATCGATAGTGCGGACACTTTTCATTTGCAAACCACCAAAATTCGTGATCTTTTAGCGTGGGAAAAGAAACCACGTGAATAGAGTGCCCTCTCAAGAATAGGTTCTCTGTGTCAATGCTGTATTGATTTGATAAAATCACTTGCAATTGTCACTAGATAAGACTCATAGACTCGAACGCAGGACACATGGGAAGAATATTACACTGTCTCGGTGTGTTTTTATTTTTATAAAATATATATGTTAGTCGCTTGAAGGCTCGACCCTTCGGGGTCTCGCCTCCGAGCGACTAACATGCTCACATGGCCCTACGAAGATTAACCTGTTTCATCTGATAAAGTCATTACGGCAAATAGACCTTCATCTTCTGGACTGAAACACAATAGAAGTGCATCATTGTTCACAGGTTCACGAAAATACAATAAGTCACCTCCCAAAATGGTACGCTTAAAGACACCAGCAATGGTACTTAGACCACACAGCGTTGAAATAGGCACTGGTTTATCTATTAAACAGTCAAGTTTGAAAGATTTGAAGGATAATGAAGACATTTACAGGCCATACTCTGCTAGCGACGTGGAACACACCAAACGAACGTTTTCAACAGAAGATCTGGGTATAGTACATAATGTACAACATGAAGAAACTAACCGTTGTATTGCTTCGCAAGAACATTTGCAGCCGACTCCTAAAACTGCGCAAGTTGATTTTAACCATATTGATGAAACAAAACATGTTAAAGGCTGGGGTATGAGCGACCTTGAAGTACCGGTATCTGGAGAGGGGAAGCAATGAGTTACCCCAAATCACAGCGGCAGGTAGTGACTGGGCCGCCGAGTGCTAATATATATATTTATTTTGGAAGGTTCGTGTTTGTTTTAAATTTTGGGGCGTTTTTCCAAAATTTGATATTTTTGGTGATATTTCAAAAAAGCGACATGCCAAAGACAACTCTTTGGGCACATAGTTTGTTATTGTTATTGCAGTTCTTTTCCACATACCTTCGTTAACATTCGATTGGGTGATTTACTAATATTATATATTTTATGACTGCAATTTGGCGTTTTCAATGCGTTTTACACGTATCATGAAATTAACGCAAATATCTAGTCACGCTGCTTTTAGAATTTTTACCTGATCGGCGGCTTTTGCAGGCAACAGAATGCAGATCGGCTCACGATAGATGTCGTATTCCTCTATGTGGTTCACTTATTGATAAAATGAGTTTGTATTCCTTGTAACAACACACACATTGCCGTCTGGTAACCGGGTCTGGTACTGATTTTGGGACAGCCATAGACTTCAGCGCCGTATCAAATCTCATAAAAACCACACGACTGACGACTATGTGTTTATGTTTCCCGCACGAAAGCTTGTGTCTACATCTATTACTATACTTCTTTGGAAACGTTGACCTTTGACCATTCTTTGTATAACGCCCTGATATGACCTTGATATGTTCGCTTGATTGGGTACGTTATAGCATCCATTTCATTGAGTTGTCAGGACTTGGTCAGTAGATAATACTATACAGGGATACAATAGTTTAACATGGTGTGTGAGCATGGTGAAAGACTCATTATTGATTAGGCGCGGACATATTAAAGGCACAGGTCCTTTGCGTGTATAGCAGAAAATTATAATAGAATGTGTGAATAGAATGTTTGGAATTTTGCAACTAAAATACTAACTGCATTCTGCATTATGTATTTATTTATTTATTTATTTAGGCCTATGCCTATTTATTTATTTACTGACTTATTTATTTATTTTATTTATTTGGTATATTAGTTAGTAATATTCCATGATAGGCCTACGTCGGTTTATTATTGATTGTTGATAACTTGACAACTTGATTGATTGATCGATTGATAGTCATTTCACATTATATTCCTAGTTTATAGGCCAATTTGAATAGCATCGTACATTAGATAAATAGACCTATCAGTATTGATTTATTCTATTCAGCAATATCAAGGATTACTATCAAACTTCTCATAGCTAATTGTCAGTTGGCTCAGTGGTAACGTAGTAGGTTTTTCAACACGGAGGTCCCGGGTTCGATTCCCACCTCTGCCTATTTTTTGCAAGGCTGAGAAAAAAATGAAATTTCTGGACTGCAAACTTATTTGGCGCGCGATCTGAGCTGGTCCTTTTCTGGTGGCTGTGTCTGTTACAGGCACACTCCCTCTGCATCCAAACCAGGTTCACGCTCATTATACCTCCCTTAAGGTCGTAGAGAAAACCACAATTTCAAACTCAAATACACGTCAATTATGGCTTAAATCTGCTTTGAAAAGTCAACCCCATTCAAACGCAACTACTATTGAAATAGACCACGTACAGTGTCGACGACCTATACGATATATATAAATTTAATACTCCGTTGGTGAGCGACGGGCGAGTGGTATTTCACCGAACGCAAGAAAAGGAGTTCTATCTGATTGGCTAGCAATCGATCGCTTAGGTCGCTCAGTAGTCAACTACAAACTCAAAATGGAGCAATGCATTCAATTCGATTGAAATCGATTATTCTATTACTGACGAAGATAAAGAGAGTGATAATGTGTCAATAATGTACATTGTATTGCACCTGGGTTTTACATGCGTTCCTTTATATTATTATTTTCTCAAAGAGTTGAATATTATAACAATTTTTACAGTGGATTTCAAATTTTTTACATCAAAATTGCAGTTAAACATATCCACAGCAAAATACCGGTCCTCACTAATTAGTTAATTTAATTTCCAGTTAGTTAATTTAAACGAAACCTGTGACAACAAATAAAATTTTCTTGCAATAGAAATATCATATGGGATACTGATATGGTAGGCCGCAACAGCCACAACGTGGAGCTGCTACGCGTAGCTGACTTTTTGCTCCGTGGAACCAAATTGACCAATCATGTTAGAGTTTTTCATTACTCGGAGGTAAAACTGACCAATCAAGTACGACTTACTCATTACGTGAAGCGAATTTATTCATTAAGAATTTGCCAGACGAGCACGGTCACGAAAGTTATGATTCAAAAAGTAGTTTATGAAAAGTACGAACCGACTTATTATTAAGATGGACATGCACTCATAAGAAACTCGTACAGTATTGTACATAACTATATAGCTAGGCAGAGTGGTGGTAAACCATGCACACAATTCTGCGATCTGCAGTGTATCGCCGGGAGCTAATTTGTACAACTTGCGCGGCGTGGCCTGCGGAATTCGACCTTCAGCAAACCAGTTCGGATTTACTTTATATACTAGTAGGCCATACATACTGTACTAGTTACTGTCCGTTTTCCTATACACAATACTCAGTGCGCTCACCATTGACGCGTGACCTCTACAAATAGTGTATGTTAGAAGTATAGGCCATTGCCTAGTTGACGTCACTGTGTAAAAAATAACCGGCCAATATTTAAAGTATTCTCTGAAATTCTAGAAAATATAGTTTTGTAACATGTCCTAAATTTTTAGCTAATTTAGGTGTTTGGAAATATTGGTACTTTTGTGTTTTAGGAAGGATATGTAAACGACAGATAACACCAAAATATATGAAGAAATTATTTCTAAACCGTGTTAAGTCTGCAAACCATTATGCTTCTGATTTTAAAGAACGCTGGTTAACAATAAGCAGACTATTGTCTCATTTCGTAAACAAAAGCTCACACAGTATTGTTACCTTGCGTTCGCTTTATAATCATTCACCCAACTGAAAACAGACACAAGTGCAGTTTGTATTAAACCAGAGAAGATCTGATGTAACATAGTTGAGCTGTTTTCATTGAGTCAACGGTTATCTTGGTTTAATAGCTTTTAATGGGGTTTAAGTCATTCAAAGGTCGTGGTGAATTCTACTGTAGACATGACTGCATCATGATTATTTTAAAGTCAACAACATTCAACAATATGATTTTAGCTCCGCGAAGCGAAAAGTAAGCTACGCGTAGCAGCTCCACGTTGTGGCGGTTACGGCCAGCCATATACTGATCCTGCGAAAATCGTAAAAACATAGAATAGAAACACTGTGGCAGACTCTCAAAATCTCACATTGTATGCTTAGCCTGAGTCGCTCGGCCTATCTCGAATAAAATCACCATGCGTAGCTGTTGAAAAACGTGAGGATTCATCGTACTATCACGGCAATTTTTGACACGAAGATATAGGGACGATGACGGTGTGCCACGTACCAAGTATCCAAAACGCAAATAATGGCAAACATACAGAATCATTTGAACATGAAACAGGATACAATGAACAAGGTGGTGATTTAGGACTACTGGCTACTCAACATAATAGACTGTCCTCTCTTACACCAAATAAAATCCCCGATGTTCGGAAAGCTGTAAAGAAGTATAGTAAAGATGATCTCATCCTGAAACGTAGGCGGGATAGTCTGCTTTCCGCATCGGTATCTCGACTTTTAAGCAAAAGTGCTGAAACTGTAGCGGGAATTAATTCACATGGAAGAGCTCATACCAAAACGGGGATATCCTATTCAGATTTGGAGGGAGAGACTAGCGCCCAAACTAGCAAGCGACGCGGGTCTGTTCGTTTACGCGCCTTTGTGACTGACAACCTAACGTCCCCGAAACAAACCTCTACATTAGGAACCCGTCTTCTAATGAGGCCAGTTGTTGACTCGTCGTCTAATCTGAGTTTCTCTAAAAGTGTAAAAATCCACGATTCAGACTCCGAAGATGAAGGTAAGCCTCTAAGAACTACGCCAAAACTTGACGTTAAACGAGTTCAATCCAAAATTGCTAGTAAATGGCGAAGCGGTAATACTTCCGGCAAACCACCTGGGTTAGAACGCGATAAGGAACAGCTGAAAATGCTTCACGTGTTATAAGAGGGCGTGATTTAGAACGGATACAAGGCGAAAAATTCGTGGATCCTAAAAAAGAACTCGACGATGGAAGGAAAGCTGGTATGTTTTCCAAAGTACAAGCATTTAATGCTTTTTTGGATAATAAGAAGAAAGAAGAAGATCGAAAAGAAAAAGTGGTAAAACTTATATTGAAGATGGCTTTTAGTTATGTAAAAGAACGCAAAAGAGGTCCAGTGTCACCTGCATTGAAGAGGTGGCGTCATGTTGCCAGAAAAGCAATTGGCAAAGAGTAACGTTAGGCGACAGAGTCTTTGTGGGTTTTTACCCAAGATAATGTTAAAACAACATTTATATTTTTGCAATCAAGTTTGTAAAAGAAAACATAAATGGTGATAATAGTTTATAAAAAAATGGATTCATTCTCTCAAACCCGCGACCAGAAGTGACTACATATAATTTAAGGCTACAAAAAAACAGCTATGCCTCAAAGTCCATGGCAAATTCAAAAGCGAATACAGATTTTCTTCCTTTTTTTTAGATTCTTAAAAACTCAATTTTGAATATGATGTCATTTTCGAATGTTCAAAATTAAACAGCATATTATTGTGGTTGCTTTTCACATTTAAACTACAAACATCAATTGTTTTATACCTGAATAATGCGGCTTTGAGACATAGCCCTTTTTAAGCCTAAAAGGGTTTTAGAGTTATAAGGGGTAACTAAGTATTGTTGGTCGAAGCAGCCAAAAAGGTCGATTTCCATTATCTAAATTAATATTATTATTGAAAAATAACACATTGTTAATAAAAGTTCATTGTTAATGTTTTGAAAAAGTTAATTCTACAAATCGTATACTTGATTTATTGTTGATAATGAGTTACATTTTACAAAGGTGATGTTGTTTCAACCCTCTTTGCAACATAACTCAAGAACAACAGGGCCTACAAAAGTATATCTGTGATATTTGAATTCTTCTACACGCTCGCCATGAAATGATGAATGCAATTTTTGCCAAAGTTCACTACCATTCACAAGATGCTATGAACTACCAAATCGCAATAGTCTGAAATAGTTACTAACCTTTAGCTCTGGTATGAACGTTTCGACAATATTTTATGTGAGACTTGCGAGCACATCAGATATATCAAATTGAATTCTGAATATGAGGAATGTCCATCTGATATCAAATAATTTTGATTTTTTGTAATTCGCGATATTATACAAATTTTATGACAAATTATTAAAATTTGATATTTTAAAATTGTTGATATTTAACAGTCCTCGAAGTAAACTTTTTAAATCTAATACTCAAAGTGTATGCAGCTGGGATGAAAAGCCGACGATCAATTGAAAATTTGAACCTTTCATATTTAAGATATACATTTTCCCCCCCAAAGACCTATTCTTTTGGGGTTTTTTTGGGGGGGGGGGAATCATATCGTCAATACGAAATGTCAAAAATTTCAATTGATCATCGGCTTTTTATCTCAGCTTCATACACTTTAAGTACATATCATTAGATTTAATTCGATGACTGTTTTAAAAATATCAATTTTTAAATATTTGCCATAAAATACTGTCCAACGTTCACACACCACCCTTTAAGTCAACGCAATAAATTTAGCAGGCACTTATTCTCATTTTGGAGTACACCAACATGCTTCTACAGGTCCCATGTTGGACACATTTAAATGATGCCAAAAATGATAGTGTAATCACAGTTTGCAGAATGCTGTACAACTTTTCTGTCAAACCGAAAATGACGTTGTTCACTTGATTAATTTCTGTTTTAAAGTATCTTTGTCATTACCTAACTCTCCTGCACCTAATACCAAAGACGCCTTTTGCCCGTAATTTAGATATCGTCTTTTTATTATACATATGCATTAAAAGTAATGATGACGCAAGGAATCCATCTAGCATAACAGATTCCTGCAAAAATGAAAAATGAAAAGTTTTTAAGGACAATAGACAATACCGATATCAAGCATTTTAGGCAATATCTGTTTAAATTCACACATTTTCTTTTAAACAATTTGGTTTAACAAGTTTAAACAGAGAAGTATAAGATCCGTTAACTTTTCACAAGTTAAAGCCTTTAAGGAAGTGGGTTAATTACAGGAAAAAACCTAGTTATTTAAAGGGACATTTTGTGAGCATGGTCACTGGAAATTTTTATAATGTTAATATTTTGATGTGGTGCAATCAACATGAAATAACAAATGAGAGTTGCAACATTTATATTAACAAAATAGCATGATTTGTGAAAGTTTCTCATCACTAGGCGTACTCAAAACTCACAGATAGATATAAATATAACTAAAGGACCAATCACAGGACGCTGGAGGAATGACGGGTATATACAAACTAGGAGATTGATATTTATGTCCATGGTGTAATTTTGAAAATGACGAACATTTGCACTTTTGTTTTCATTACTACACCTTTTGCATTTTCTTTGATTTTGTTTAGAAAAATAGACTTAATTTTGTCCAAAATGAAATAACAGCGTGTTTTGGGATTTATTCCGTATTGAAAAACGTTTTCAAACGATCCTGGTTATCTCAACCCTAGTAAATATCAATTTATTTATACACAATGCAATCAGATTCAATTGGTTGAAAGCATTGTTTAATACAAACCACTTGAAAGCTGCACGCTGTATCAAAAACATCTTATACATAATGCAAGCCGCTTGGTATTGGTAAGCAAAGTTTAGTTGACACCACTTAAAAGCAATGCGCCGAAAATAAATTTCGATAGATGCCAGTTGTTTTTTATCTTGTAAAGAAGTCACCAGCTGCGATAAAACGCAAGCAACTTTATTTCACTAAAGGAAATTATTTAAATAAAAGCGAAATGGCATTTTATTTCTCATAAACAACAAACAGTGGACTTCGGGTATATATATAAATGCGCATTTATAAATGCGCACGTGACATCTACAAGTCGCCATACCTTGTTCAACGATGTAAGGTACCCGGATGTGCACAAATTCCACACGCAAAAGTATAGGCGAAAATGACAGGTTACAAGGGAAATTGGTTTTGCAAAATAGTGGCATTGATTGCAAAGGGCAAAATAATTTGACCCGAAACATAAACTCTTTATTTGGATTTTCCATTACGGAAAAGCTAGATATAGCGGATTTAAAAAGTTATATTTCATTATTTCCGTGCTAAATGGGCGTGGCAATTGGCCATATTGATGACGAAATGTGATTCTTACTGGCATTAAGGTCAGAACTGGGTAGCTGCCGATGATGTTATTTGATAATGTTTGCACTTAGGGAACTTAGGGGGCTGTCATTTTCTTCGGAAGGAAGGGGTCATGGATTTATTTATTTGGGAGTCAAGATACGTACCCCCCGTAGCGCCGCCAATGAACATAACTCTGACCCTAATTTTAACTCTAATTATAACGTAAATTGAGGAAACTATAACTTTAGCCCTTTTCGGTATAATAACCCTCTCAAACTAATAGGCTAGATGTCCCCGCCCGACCTCCTCAATTCTAACTTATTCATTCGCTCGCAAATGGACAAAAAACAAATTCAAAATGTGTTTTTAAGCACCTTTTTGTGTCCCCCATGCTAAATCGGTAATCTGTACACCCCTTGTCACCCTTTGACGTACAATTTAGAGTATAAACACGTAGATGACTGTACATGATCTAATCATCCCGGCTGGAAGATGTTGAGGAAGACTCGTATACTATACATCACGCTCATACGTTATATGACAATATGACGTACAATCACGTATGCTATGTATGGTTTCAGGTTTATACTTTACACGGAAGGGGAAAGTTAGCAAAAAACAATTAATTTATGAGTGTAAAAGCGGGGAGGGGTGGTTTTGGGGGGACAAATAATATTTATAAAATTATAAGTAAGGCGAGAAAGAGAGAAACCCTGTTCTACGGGCGAACGGACCTTTCAATAACCCAAAAAATCACAATAATCTGTAAATAAATTTCAATTTGAGAAAATACACAAAAAAAATTGTCCTGAATTTTCCGAAATTTGGGGTCGGCATTCATTTGTACAGGAAAAAATTGTTTCCCAATTTGTTCAAAATATAACAGGGTTTTCGTTTTTCGTCGAATAAATAAATAAATAAATAAATAAATAAATAAATAAATAAATAAATAAATAAATAAATAAATAAATAAATAAATAAATAAATAAATAAATAAATAAATAAATAAATAAATAAAATAAATAAATAAACATTAGTTATGTTTGTACATGGGGTGCTGTGCAATAATCATGATCCTTTGATATCCATGATTTATCCTTGCAAATTTATAGCATCGAACCTCCAGCCAATGTTCCTTGCCAGTGCTAGCCACGAAACAAGGTCACAACTGTAGCCACTCCTTCAATGGTCGCCATTTCAGTGATTGACAGTGATGTAATGCAAATATGTCGCTGGCCATCTGGTCACGTGCTCATTTATAAAAGCGCATTTATATAATACAACCGAAGTCTACTGACAAATATGTCTCTTCCGATTCGTCACAAATCATCGGTTCTTATCTTTGAGCTCGTAATATGTTTCACACCAAACGATGTGAGCGATGGAGGTAAGTTCATTTAGCAAACAAAAACAACCTCATCATGAAAATTTACTTAATTGGGGAGGAGGATGGATTTAGTAAGCGTACATATTATTAGTATGAGTTTATTAGACCCAAAGCTAATTAGACCAAAGATATTCAATACATATCTTTTGGTCTGGCTAATAATACATAGGTCACAATTGGGGAATAATCATAACAAACAGTGCAGTGATTTACTCAATAGTGAAAAGATGTTCATTACAAGTGTACTTGGTATGATAATTTTAAAGGCTAAATCCTCTCTTAATTTACTATGTTTTGTAGAACCGAGACTGTAGAAGTATCTTTTTAAAAACCTGATTTTCGCAAAGCAGGTTTCAAATTTGATGGCACCCCTGTGCCTTATGTTGGGAACACCATGGGATCGTGAGAATGAAGTCAACAATTATTTTGATCTGTTTTAAAACGTACGTGGTCCTTGCGAACCTTAGTCTTATAAGATATTTTAATGTCAATTTCGTTGTCATATTTCCATCTTGTTCACAACATTAACATTGCGAGTATACGCATTTAGGTCTAGCAAATTCTGCATGGGGTCAGGTCAAAGGTCATGCAGGGGTCAAATTTTAGAAATGCATTTTTTTTTACATCTGTAAGGGGTACGAGGCTCAAACTCGGTGACAACAAACTTAAAGGAGTATTTCGTGGTGCACCAGAACGAAATTCAAATTTCACGATATCTTTGCTAAACGAATTAATCTGCAAGAAATATTTTGTACATAAACATTATGTAGCCAGAGGTTTCCAGTGATATAAAAATCTCAACTTTTTGAGGAAAGTGGGGGATGAGGCTGTGGATCACGAAATGCCCTTTTAATGACCAGGGAATATGTTGGAACACTTTGCAAGGGTCAGGTCAAAGGTTATCTGGGGTCAAATCTTATACCGTAATTTCATTTTTGTAAGGGATACGGGGGCTCAATTTCGGTGACAACAAACCTCGTGACCAGGGAAACCTTAAGGTCAAAGGTCAGGTCAAAAGGTCATTAAAGGGTTACATGCCTTGCGATTGTCTGCGCTCTGTGACCGCAAATTATCCCTAGTTCTTCTTTCTTTCTTCCTTCCTTTCTTTCTTTACCTAGTTGGGGGTTTACACCCCCGCTAGGTATTGTTATGCTATCCGATTCTTCTTTCTGGCAACAAAATGCAATTTTTTTGCTCTAGCTCAGACATACTTCGACCGATTTTGACCTAACTTGGTCACAAGCATCATTGACCACAACCATATATGTCACCTGACTTTTAATGGGTTAAAGGTCACCGAGGGGTCAAATAGGCCAAAAATGTAAATTGAGCTAAAATAGCTTTTCTTCCTACATACAACATCCTACAAAGACGTCACTTGCACATAAGAATCGGCTATATCCAGTGTTTATAGGGTGCACACCGAATTGGGGTCAAAGGTCATTAAGAGGGCATTACCGGTATAAAACCAGCAAAAGGTCACAACACAATATGAAGACAATCATTGATATGTTACAATGATTAAAAAAAACACATTGAAGATACAAATTTTACCATGTTTACATAAAGTTTCCAAAAAAGACAACAAAATTGCAAGTTGAGTGAAATTCAAGAGGTCCTGTCCTCAAATGAAACCTGAATTACGATAATAAACTACAAAGTTTATGTCATGTATGTTTCAGCTATTCGGTTCATAAACCAAAGCAGGATCCGACGTGTAAGGTTTGACGCGAAAGGATGGAAAGGTACTGGAAGAAGTCGTCTGTTTACGGGCAAGCCAGAGGTCCTGCTAAACGGTACAAAGTGGATTAAAACCTGTTTATCAGCATCTGTAAGAGAGAATTTGGATCTTCTGTGTGATGCTATCACTCCTTTAGTTACATTGAATGAAAATACTATTGACGTTAATGAAGAAATAGTTTACAAAAATTCGCAACTTTTTCTTTTCGCTGAATATGACAGAGATGAAAAATCGCTATTAAGCTATCTATACCAAAATGTCAGCGACTGTAGTGATATAGATACAGATGCAGAAATTTATACTGTCGAAGTTTTTTGCCACGAAGGTAAATATGACAAATTGTTTAACTTAAGATATCTATTTACTCTATTGCAAGTATCAAAAAACAAATCGTTTCAAATTATGATATCACTAAAATGAATTTACTCATAATAAGTGGACATTTTTAAATTATTATTATAGTATTATTATTATTATTATTATTATTATTATTATTATTATTATTATTATTATTATTATTATTATTATTTATATCATTTTAGTATTATTATTATTATTATTATTCCATATTCCGCTTTTCCATATTATTACCTTTATTGTTATTATCGGGTTTTTTTTTTATGTAGAGGCATTCATAAAAGGCGAAAGTATTCGTTTGCTAGAAGGTGAACACAGTTGTCTCGGAAGTTGTGGTGAAGATAGATATGGTTCCCGCGTATACCGTTGTTCTTGTGATCCTATGTGTAAAGTGTTTTGGGACTGTTGCTTTGACTACGATAGCGTTTGCTCTCATCATGGTGACCCAACAGGTAATTCCACCATTCAGCAGGACGTAAGAGATTTCCATCTATCGTCGTGTACACATCTTTTCAGATTATCTATAGATATTAATAATGTCATGGTAACTAAGTGCTCTCCAACTTGGAAAAATGAATTTATCAAAGAACAATGTGAATTTACCTATGATCATGATAATATGTCCTTATCGTTAGGTTGGCCCGTGATAGACGTGCCGAGTAACCTTTTATTTAAAAATATTTATTGTGCTTTATGCAATCGGGTTGACTTATCTGAGCTCGAATTATTTATTATTAATGAACCCAAGATACCACATGACTTCATCTACGATCCCTGGGGTGTGCAAGACTCAGTACCCATATCAAAATATAATAGGTATCGGGATAGTATCTGATACTAATACCGGAATAGTACCCGCTACCTAGTGGGATATTAGTATCGGTATAGTATCCGGATATGTTTCACATGCACATTTTTTGCCCATATATGGACATATAGTATCCGATACTGTTACTGGGAGACACTGACAAATAGTATCGGAATAGTGCCCGATACTAGTATCGGGATAGTACCTGATACTAGTATCGGGATAGTATCTGATACTATTTGTTTCGCATGTAAATTGTTTTGCCCAAATATGGTCATAGAGATATGTCCAGAGATTTACATGGTATACGGACAAGGTCACTGGAAAATTTCAAATGATTATAGTTGTACATACATTAAATGTGAAATGTGTAGCAATTGATTATTGCACATACATGCAGCATTGAAATTTGTGGCAAAAAGCATGAAAATGTACCTTATGAATGCTCAATTGCATGCTAAAAACATATAATATACACATTCACATTTATTGCATGCATTGAGCACCATTTTGTCTTGGGTGCAGAATTCAACATACTCCGTGGTTTGATATAGCCTACATTGTACGATGTTCTTAAGCTTATACTAAATTTAGATAAAATAATTATAAAGTTCTGTTCAAAAACTGTCACCCAATACAACCATACCTGTATTGTGAAGCCCAGAAATAGAACACACTGTACAATTCCTTGTACAACAGTATATATTATCCTTTGAATCAGAGGAACTCATTCCTTGACTGTATAGCAATTTGGCTCCAAGCCGATATGGCAGTTATTCTAATTAGTCATGTGACCTGGATTGGCGCCAGCTGAAAGCGGGTACTATTCCGATACTATAGTATCAGATACTAGTATCGGGATAGTATCGGAATAGTACCACTATACCGATACTTAGTATCCATCTAGTATCTGCTAGCAGATACTTTTGGATAGCTCCAGAATACCTACCGGATACTATCCCGTATAGTAGCCGCAACTATACCGATACCTTTTCTTTTTGCTATGGGTATATGCTAATTATAAACTGAGGTTTTGTGGTTTTTCAAACCGAAGTCAATGTCAACAGAATAATAACAACACGTTGATTAAAACCCTTTGTGAAAGTTATCAAGCAACTGTTGCATGTGGAAATGACAAAAGTTTATTTCACGGCATAAACCCAAAAGATGTTATCATATTCTACAAAAATCCACATTGTGCAATTTGTAATAAGAAAATTGATGATGTTCGATACTGTGAGACCGATCATCATTGGCATCTTTCTTATGTGTTCATGGCGGATACACCATCGTTTGCAACAATCTGGAATTTCCAACCAGTAGACAAAAATGCATTTAATCAACGTGATCAGTTGTGTATTAATAAAAATCAAGTATACGATTTTGTGAGTAAAACTTGTCGCGATTTAAGTTGTTTAGAAGGTTTTACTAGAAATGAAAATAAATGCGGTCCGAATTTTGAAATTCCTTGGATACTAGACAATGGATACTTTGATTATTCATTCACCGAGATCATGTACGAAGTGACAGAAAAAAATCGTGAATGTTTCATGGATATTCTTCTTGGAAACCACTCTAATGCCAACCAGGAGGTGTCTGGATTAGCTTTTCATGGGTTCAAAATTGAGTTTAAGCTTGTGCTTACAAATCAAAACGATGATGGTGTTACTAGGGGTGATTATGGAGTAGCTTTGGTGCTAGATGGGGAGATAAACTTGAACTTGTCCAAGGTGACTGAAATTATTGATGAATTGTTACTATCATCTCACAACAATTCGATGTGTGACGTATCAATGGTGGAAGTCATTACTTTACTTGAAAACAAAGGTGACGTAACTAGACACCCCGGGCTAAACACAACTGCTCAAGTAAACAATGGTACCAAGCAACTCCTGAGGGGATGGATAAACGGCGAGTTATGAGGCGGTAAGTTATGGGAGAGTTACAGTAAGGACAGGTGGCGAGTTACAGTAAGACCAGGTGGCGAGTTACAGTAAGGCCAGGTGGCGAGTTACAGTAAGGCCAGGTGGCGAGTTACAGTAAGGCCAGGTGGCGGGTTACAGTAAGGCCAGGTGGCGAGTTACAGTAAGGCCAGGTGGCGAGTTACAGTAAGACCAGGTGGCGAGTTACAGTAAGGCCAGGTGGCGAGTTACAGTAAGGCCAGGTGGCGAGTTACAGTAAGAGTTTTAAGTTCTCTATTGCCTTCATATTTCTGAAGACCATGATCATTATTGGTCCATTAAGGGAGAAAGGATGTCATTTAATAGTAATTCTTTTAGTTTTATAATGCTTTCATATTTCTCATCATGATGTTAAGGATAATAATATGTATCTACATGCTATACTATAAACAATAAACTGAGAAAACTGAATATTATCTACTCAAAGGCGTTCTTTGTCAGTGTGAGCACTCATAAGCAAGTTGTGATTTATCATTTATGGTATTCACAAAGAATATGATGATGATGGTATGATAGGCTACCCCAAGTGATTACAGAATACTGCTTCTGTTTCTCAGTCGACCATCAGTACAAGATATGTACCGTAATATTAAAAATTTAATTGCGAGACTTACCGTTGTATTTTCAGAAATGTAATCCGAGTATTTTACATCCCCCCTCATTAAAACTAGTTAAGTTAATAATAGGCCTTGGTTGATCTTTTGGTTGGTTAGGACAGTAATTTCAGTGTGTCTTATTTTTTTAAACCAAAACTAATTTTAATCCTAAATCCTGTATGTGAAGATGTAGGCCTATATGAATTACGTATTAATTAGGGAACATAGAATATTAATGCTAGGAGGGAGGAAGAATTTTTTAGTAACAGACACAGAATTGGCTAATGTTATCAAAATCACTCATAAAAAGGGAAGGAATTCATAAGGTATATTTTTACAGCAAGATCATTTAGAATTGCATGCTCTTTTTTGGAATTTTTAAGATGCGTTATACAGTTGCGATTTTTTAGTTGAAACTATATTGATTTGAGACATCGTTTTACTTAAAATTACACAAAATCCTTATTATTCAATATGATTAGATAACATTTGCCTGTCAAATTTAAACTGTTCTTTTATGCATGTGGATGTAAATGAATGGGATTTTACTATACCCATTGCTTCATTTAATCAAGATTAAATATGCTCTATTCCTCAAAACAATTTAGCAAATTTTGTGTCTACACATAACTTCGTTGTGAACTAAAAAAGAGAACATGCAGTGAATTTAAACACAAATGATATATTGCTGAATTCCTGATATATATATATATATTTTATATTGATGTGGTTTCTGTTAATTAATACAAATTTGTATAATCTACACCCTTTGTCCATCCTAAACAAAGTTATTGGCATTAATTTTTTTGTACCATATTATAAGGTTCTATAAGGTTCTTTTTGATGTAGGCCTACAAAGAACCTACACAAGCCTTTGATTAGAAAATTATAACTTCGCCCCTTGTCCTTACTGTAACTTGCCGCTTGTCCTTACTGTAACTCGCCACCTGGTCTTACTGTAACTCGCCACCTGGCCTTACTGTACATAGGGCCTGCACTTTGGCTCGATATTTGAAAGGGGTGTGAATTCATTTTTGGATACGCCCCTATTATAATTAGGTAATACTCGAACACATTCCCTATATGTATATACATGTACCACATGTAGTAGGTCTGCTTTATCTGTATTGTGCCTTTCTTAAGCAAATAGTTAAACACGATTTCATCAAACATTATAACAATAGCTCTTTTACAGTGTGCAATCATCCCGGGCAATAATTGGGCAATAATAGAGGATGTGCGTGAAATTATTGATTAGCTCCATACAAAGGATTTGAACCGGTGTCCTTCACCGTAATCATGGCGCAATGCAGTGCATTCAATCAAACGTTGTCGTCAACCTATTTGATCCTATAGTGCATTTGTTATGTGTGTGAGACGAGCTGTCGCGGTAGATTGCAATAGCTTGTAATCATGCTTTTGTTGAATGAATTTGAGTACTCCGCCATATTTACGGTATGAACGTCATAATCTAGGTGATTATTTGCATTGGATGTCTTGAATACGCTGGCGAAGTTGTGTAATAATCGGATTAATGCTATAACAGTAGGTGAATACAAGTTTTGAATATATCGCGTTGCAAAGCCCCATTCAGTGATCTTAGCGAAAGTGAAAAAAAAATCAAATTGTTACTTTTATAAATTTTTTTAATGAAAAAAATGGCAAAAAACCCCAGAAAACGGCAGTATCGACGAAGTTGAAGCCCCATTCAAACAGGCCTACATGTAGCTAATTTATATATACTGTCAGTATATAAATTAAATCAGTTCAATTCACGCCGAGTGTCCTTGACAGGTTTGACTCTGCTTCAGCGGTCATGAAAGAATTCAAAAGATAACCTCTGCCCCAACAATCCCAAGCAATTGTCTGAAACTGCTCTTCGGATGATGATAGTCATATAATGATCAAAAGATTATTACTGACTTATAATGATCAAAAGATTATTACTGACTATATCATTGTACAAAATCTGAATTTTGATGATTTTTACGATCGTCCAGATGAAAAAATCACTGAATGGGCCGTTAGTGCCCTCCACTCCTTACCCTGGCAATATGAATCAAAGAAAAATAAAGAAAAATTAAATAAAACAAGAAAAAAAAAAGAAGAAAAAAAAAGAAACAATAAAAGAAAAACAAATATGAAAAGTTCGAACAATATTTGGTTTATAAAATTAATGTGACCGTGATGAGGCTCGAACTCACCACCTTCCGATTTAAAGTTCGAAGCGCTCGTGTACCAAATTCTGACGCCTTACCAAGTGAGCTGTGCTCCTGAGATACGAAATAAAATAAAATAATACACTGTATACCTGCTTGTGTCGGTAATTGATTTGCTCAAATTCCATAATGGTACAGTGCAACAGAGCAAAAATGCCCAAAATTTAAAAGCTATATAATTTATGAACAATATACACTACACATAAAAATACTAATACAAGGGAATTTCAACATAAGAATCCAAACAATTAAGTACCAACATGCACAGCTTTGTCCTTATATCACATTTGGGTTTTTAACAAAATGTTATCAAACCTCTACTGTGATTGGCAGCTGCACAAGGCATCTCTTTGATAGCTGATAATGGCCATCCATTCAGCAAGTGGCTACTAACTGACCTTGACAGGCTTGAATGAGCACTGTCATCTGCTACAAAACCATCACACTCTAGGACTACACCACATTTCGCCATACTGCATTTTAGAAACGCTTGCTGTTAGAATAAGAAAAATTTTAATTGTAATTATTGCACAGGTCACGGCGACCCTGTGACCTTTCCGGAAAAAGCCGAGTGGCAGGTTTTTCAAATAAATATTTTCTGTGTAAAAACTGTACCATCAGATAGGTAATGGAATATATGAATATTAACTGTACATCTATCACAACAATTTTTGATAACAACTTGCGTCACAATTGATCTAGTATAGAAGGTAGAGAATTTATTTCAATCTTATATACGCCATTTTTTTTTTGGAATTAAGTGAAAATTAATTTTGTAAAACTGTATTTTTTAATGTAATTTTCACATTAGACCCGACAAAAGATTACCGTTTTGTTGTTATGATAATCTAATCTTTTGATTTCGTAAGTAAAATTAGGGGTCTAATGTGGATTTTGGATGCAAACTGGAACAATCCAATGCCTTGTCAAAAGCATTTGCTTCAAAATGGAGTTCGGATGCACTTCGTAATACAACTTCCGCCACTACGGGAAAGCACATGCACAGCAGAGCACGTGGCCGATATCAAAATCGATTTTATGTATTGTGTATGTAGACCTATTCATAGGACCCTCGTATTAATTATCTCTATGCGCTTGAGAATTCAACAATATAAATAATGGTAGCTTTATTATAAATACACATTAATGTTTTAAGCAGATAAAATTCCGAAATATGATGTAGTAATGAAGTTGCGATTTATTAATATTATATGTTTAAATTTTCACGATGACACTATCAAGTCCTTCGTGGTCGAGCGGTCTAAGGCGCTGGGCGTATGGTATACGTGATAGCCAAAGCGGTGGGGCCGTGAGTTCGAACCCCGCCTCTGCCAAACTTTAAAAGAAGTGAAATTAAAATTTACTTTTTAAAAATTTCGTATTGGGGAAATGTGACTGGGAGAATTTATGTATGGCGTGGAGTGGTGTGCTCTAGGACCTGGTCGCCTATATTAATTTACTAGTCAACATTTGCATAGGAACCGCATAGTCGGAGGCAAGGTTCATTATTGATTGGAGATTATATACGTATTTATTACTAATAGACAAGTAATATATATATATCGTGTGTTTGCGATTTATTCCGTAATCAATAAGTATGATGAACAAACGCATTTCTGGCAGAAGCACTCACAGCGTAGTGGTATTTGATCTCGAATGTTAAATAAAAGGTTGTGGGTTCGAACCCTGGTAGAATTTTAATTGGAATAAATTTGTTTTTCTTTTGTTAAGTAAGAGGTAATAATTATGGCAATAAATCCGCCGTATAAAACTGAACACAGCTCAATCCAGCCTCATATAGGCCTATATCATGTAAATGTATTATGTGATGCAAATGTTGACTAGGAAACAAATATCGCGACCTGGTCACTATAATGCTACAGGGAGCACAGTACTTTGACAATGGATTGAAAGACAATTATTATTGATTAGGCGCGGATTCTAAAAGTACAGCTCCTATGCGTGTGTAGCAAAAAATGGAATAGAAGGTTTGGCATCATGTAACTAAAATACTAAATGCATTCTGCAAAATGTGCTCTTACCAATTTATAAAGCATTTCATTAGCTTTAATTTGACATATTGTTTGACATGTTTGGAATTATGGTAAATCATTAAATAAAATATTTATTAATTAATCAATTATGTCAATTAATAAAAAATTTAATGCAAATATGCATATTTTCTCTGACAGAATTGTAGGATTTGACAAGAGCCATCTTTCTTGTAAGTTTGATTCTTATAACATACCGGTATCGTATTGCGTCCCGTTATAGTTGCAGAAAAATACGCGTGCAGGACACACATACGCACACCCCCACACACACACCCAGAGGATCGTACCGTTTTACAATCGTATAACATTCATTGGCGCTAGTAGTAGTAAATTCCAATTTTCTTTGCTTTACATAAATTGTTCTGTACAAAATTAAAAGGGGACATATCTGACAGTAAAAGCTTACATTTTATGGAAATTATGTTTAAATTTGCTTAAACAGCACAAAACAGATAAAGCAGACTAATGTACTATACATAGGCCTATACATGTATGGTATGCCAGGGACTGTTTAAGAATATATCATTAGATTTATGATATTTACTTCGAGGACTGTTATATATCAAAAATGTGAAAAATATCAAATTTTAATAATTTGTCATAAAATTTGTATTATATCGTGAATTCCAAACAATGAAATTTATTTGATATCAGAAAGACATTCTTCGTATTCAGAATGCGTTTTCTTTGTCTTCTTCTTTTCGTGTTTTTTTTTTTTTTTTTCTTTCTTTTTCTTTGATTTATATTGCCAGGGTAAGGAGAGTAGGGAACTAAAGGCCCATTCAGTGATTTTTGATTTTTTTTTCATCCCGACGATCGTAAAAATCATCAAAATTCAGATTTTGGATACTAGACTGCGGAACTCAGTCTTCAATGATAGTCAGTAATTTTTATATTTTGGACATTATTATGACTATCATTTGAGGACTGAGTTCTTATGATCCGAGGAGCAGTTTCAGATAATTGCCTGGGATTATTGGGGCAGAGGTTATCTTTTGAATTCTTTCATGACCACTGAAGCATAGTCGAACCTGTCAAGGACACTCGGCGTGAATTGAAAGACCATGTCACTCGCCACAAAAGAATGTCAAAGGTCATAAAAGGCCTATGGCTGATTTTGTACGTTTCGTCATTGTCATAGATGTGCTAACATAGCTTGCTAGTGTAGTGGTTCAGCCGAAAGCCGTGTGTCTAAGACAAAAAAATAATGCATTTACGTGAGTCTGTAATTTATATACCGGTACTGACAGTATATAAATTAGCTACATGTATTTGAATGGGGCTTCAACTTCGTCAATACTGTCGTTTTCCTGTTTTGTTTTTTTGCCATTTGTTTTTCATTAAAAAATTTATACACGTAACAATTTGATTTTTTTTCCTACTTTCGCTGGGATCACTGAATGGGACTTTGTAGCGCGGATTATTCAAAACTTGTTTTTACCTGCTGCTATATAGTATTAATCCGATTATTACATAACGTTGCCAGCGTATTCAAGACATAGGTTATGTAAGGGATAAACTGTACATGGGTATAGGGTATAGAGGCCCTGCATGCTTTTATCAATTGGCTCCAAACAAAGGATTTGAACCGGTGTCCTTCACCGTAATCACGGCGCAGTCCATTCAATCAAATGTCGTCAGTGTGAGAGACGAACGATGTATAAATCTGGAGGTCACATCATCACTTATCATGCTTATTGTAAAAAGTTTGTCCAATGCATACACTGTGTGTATTGTTCCCGGTATTGTCAATGCAGTCAAGCAAACAGGTATTATATTTTGAAAAGGCCGCTATAGTATATTCACAGGGGTGTCTTGAATGGCCAATCATATGGGACATAATCAAATTGCAGTGACTGCTTCCTTTGTTACCACATGTCAGTCATCTTGTGATTATTGGACCATGTAAACCTGCAAAAAACGAGCCAAAGTGCAGGCCCTATGACTCGCCACCTGGCCTTACTGTAACTCGCCACCTGGCCTTACTGTAACTCTCCACCTGTCCTTACTGTAACTCGCCGCCTGGCCTTACTGTAACTCTCCACTTGGCCTTACTGTAACTCGCCACTTGGCCTTACTGTAACTCGCCACCTGGTCTTACTGTAACTCGCCACGTGGTCTTACTGTAACTCTCCCATAACTCGCCGCCTGGTCCTACAGATTTTTACTAAAACTCTCCCATAACTCGCCACCTGGCCTTACTGTAACTCGCCGCCTGGTCTTACTGTAACTCGCCACCTGGTCTTACTGTAACTCTCCCATAACTCGCCGCCCCATAACTCGCCGACTTACCGTACCCACTCCTGACAATGTAACTCTGGTTAATACACCAATCAACGAAACAGCGTATCGTGTCAATGGTGAACTTATTATCCCTCAATTTGTCATGCATTCATCCACATATACATTTCAAACAAACTCACAGCAATTTCTTAAATAAAGTATGTTATTATTTTGTGGCACAGCGATTCCTATACTGAATTGTCCACTATTGATTTTAAAGGAAGAAGACTTTCAGGTACACGGTGTAGGTGATAATATCTTGTTGTTTTATCGTAATGAAACTTATGATTCAGATCATTTTATTTTATTTAAAGATGGTAGAGCTCAAGTTTGTAACAAGAAGGATAACGAGATGTCAAATAGCTCAGTAGTTAGCAATGATCATGGTGATGAGGAAGTTATTTTACCAATAGACGTTGTTAATACGTTTGGCATCGCTTTATCATCATTTGCATACCTCCTGACAATTGGTGTTCATTGTATGTTGTCGAAGTTGAGAAATGTTCATGGTCGTGGTATCATGTCACTCTGTCTATCGATGTGTCTGGCTCAAATATTTTCTGAGTTTTCTACTAGGTTAGATATTTCAAGTTACACATGCATATTATTGGCAGTCTTGACCCATTATTTTTGGTTGTCTGCTTTCGTCTGGATGTCCGTAATTACAGGAAATTTGTTCCACACTTTCGTAATCAGTTCGTTGGTACAAATGGAAGACAATCTGTTTAATGTTGTCGGTCATCAGCTGCTTGGTTGGGGTTTACCACTTGTTATTGTCTCTACCACTATCATATGCCATTTCACAAGTGTACCGTTAGAATATGCTGGAGGCAATACCTGTTGGATATCTGGTGGACAAGGACTGGCAAACTTTTTTGCATTTGGATTGCCTGTTTCAGTATGTCTGATAATCAACGTAGTTTTCTTCGTGGCTACAGTGGTGACTTTGTATAGGAAACAAATGACATCGCGAGAACTTCGGAGCAATCAGTCAGCTGAAATTTGGGAGCAGGTAACTGTTTTTGCGAAGGTAGGTAGTAGAAATTCTTAGAGTAAACAATTTCGATCTTAAAGGTGATCTACCTTGACCACCTAAACTCGGATATCTGGTACGTACACTCTAAATGTGACCTGTTTCCATAAAATGAGCGGAAAGATGGAAGTTGGTGGTTTGTTCCGTTTTGAATAGGGACATGACATACTTTACTCTGTATTAAAGTCTTCATGAGTAAAGAACATCTACTCAACAATTGAAACGTTTCAAAATTTCCAAACTACAGTCATTTCTTGGGAGCATGTTGCAAATAATATAGTGGTAAATGGCTTCCTATGCGATACACAGGTCTGTAATATGATTCACTGTGTATATCAAAATGGCCTATCAATATTTTCATTCAAGGAGTTTCTTTGTGTGGGGTGTGTGGAGGTGCGTGGGGGATGGAGGTGTGTGGGGGTGTGTGGGGTGTGTGTGGAAATCTTTCGGTAAAATAGAATAGCATGTAGAGCTACGTAATAATAAATAATAAATTTCGGATTTATATAGCGCCTTTTTCCAGCTAGATCTTGAAGGATTCAAAGCGCTGTAATTTCGCTGCCATGGTGAATCATCACAATCAGATCGCATCATCTAGGCCATTTGCAGCCGAACCTCAGGCGCAGACCTATCCGCACTTAGATTGTAACATCCACAAATTATCTGTGCAGCTCCCCAAATTCCATTGGGTGAATGAAGTTTTTGATAACCAAACAACTAATCACCGATAAACCAAATGCACATGAGTCCTTGGGCCGCGCCAGGGCTTGAACCCGGGACCTCAGTGGTGCAAAGCGAGGGAACTACCGCTGCGCTAAGTCGCCCTCCCATAAAAAAGATCGAACTATCATGACGAAGATCAAACGATGCACATACGTGATGCTTGGGTTCCAATACAAATTGGATGTACACTTGGTATTTAATCGAAAACTGAATTAATAAAAATTCCCTTTAAAAGGGAAAGCCAGCCTCAATGTAGAAGAGGTCTTGTAATTAGTTTTGGTCAATATGAAAGTCATTTTTAGGATCACGGCTTACATCCATGTTACATGACAGTCCACCAAACCATCAATGATGAGAACATGTACACTCCCTCATTTCAAATATATAGTTTTGGTTTCTCTATTGTTCAGAAACCAAAAATCAAGGGATTAAAAAGTAGAGCTGATCTGGTTTGCAATCATAACACTATTATGCTGGAAGGACACAGTATAGGGTATATAACCAGAAGTATACAATAGCCTATTGTGCTAACATAATTATTATCATGATTGATATCGGAAATCTATCCCTCGGACGACAGTTGATGCTCTCTGTCGAAGGTAGGTGGCATATTACACTCACGAGTTCTATGCCTAGAAATCATATACATGCGCGTATATTGAAGGATGGGGTGGGGGATTTGTTTGTTTGTATGAAACATAAACGATGCATGGAGATGATTTGATTATGAATTAGTTTATTATCCCCAGGAAGCACAACCCATACCTCTTTAAGAGGGGCTCCCTCCCTATATAACCACCTCTTCCCTAAATTACCCCTTTCCCCTCCTCCTCCCCTACATTCGATATCTTCATCTCGAGCTCTCCTCCCCTTCTCTTTCACTTCCAATGCTCTCTCTCATCTGTTTCTCTCTCCCCCGGCCCATATCCCCCTTCCCCTCCAACCACCCCCCCCACCACTCACACGCACACACACCCCACACAATCTCTTTTCCCCTCTATCTTCTTTTTTTTGCAGTAAAAATTGCTTCAGTAAAAGTCATTAGGTTATTAGAGGTCATATAATGGCCTTCCATCGATTCTGGTACATGGGATTAAGGACATGAATCGATTTTGTTTATAGCACCTATACAATTACAATAGTGACCCCTTTTGTAATGTCGAATGCAAATATTTCGATGGTCTATATTTTTTCACAGGTGAATTAATCTGAATGAGTCTTACTTTTGACGAAGTCTGTGGTATATAGGTGGCGTACTTTCATATCACCGTCAACTTGACATGTTTGAAGACTATTTACCAGACATGAGTAATAAAAATTCCCTTAAAAAGGTTAAGTACCGGTTTTGTTTTAAAATTATTATCGTAGGCCTATGAAAATCATAATGGGTCGTTTATCCTTACGCCACTGCCCCCCCCCCCCCCCACACACACACGCTAGTCTCTCCCCGAGTCCCTCATGTAATATTGCCATTGAGATATTCGTTGTCCTGTTTTTAAACAGACAAAGCTACCTGGTATACTGTTGCCCCACCCCTCGATCCGTGCCTGTGTCTTAGTAGGTTTGTGCCCCTCCCAGAAGCTGAAGAAAATTGCAATTTTGTAACTTAATTTGCACGATTTAGCCCCTACCTTTTGATGAAAAATTGATTCCTCTTTTTCCCTTTCTTTCTCTCCCTCCCCCCCCCCCTCTCTCCCCCCCTTTCTCCACCTCTTTCTGTATCTCCCCCCCCCCTCTCTCTCTCTCTCTTTGCGATTCATACCCCGGGGTGATGCAGCCACCAAAGCAGCTCCACCCCCCCTGCATGAACTGTTATCAATCTACTCCACTCTCGAGCCCTCCTCTCCCCATTATTTCCTTTGCACTTCCAATGCTCTCTCAAATCTGTTTCTCTTTCTCCCTCTCCTAACCCCCCCACCCCAACACACACACACACACCTTCTCTCTTTCCCCCTCTATCTTCTAATTCATTTTCCAGTAAAAATTGTTTCAATAAAAATCACTAGCCTGTATCGGAAGTCATAAGGGAACAAACCAACAGATCGATGACGTCCTATAAACGTAACTAGTTTCGTTTCTCAGCCGACCCCCTCCCTCCCTGCCAGAAACGTAATAATGAAATGTTGACAATTTAGACATAATAATTATAATGACACATTCTTCAGACCGATGTTTTGTACAAACGTAATCGAGTATTTTACCCCTCCCTCTAAACGAAACTAGTTTCGTTTATATGACGTCATCGATCTTTTGGTTTGTTCCCTAATGGCCTTCCATCGATTGTCGTATATACATTCGATCATAACATGAATCGATTTTGTTTATAACACCTGCGTGGGCGCCTTTGTAATGTGGAATGCAAATATTTCGATGGTCTATATATTTTCACAGTGAAATCAGCTTAGGCTTATTTCGTAGTCTCTTGTCAATGCTTTCAAACTAAATCAATGCTTTCAAATGTAGACTGCTTTGTTCGACTTCTCTGCTCGTGAATATTGCACTGCGAAATTTAAACATTTCTTTTGTATACTTAGAGTAGGTAACTTCAAATCAAATAATTTTACGATCCACACCACTTATAAGAAACTGAAACCAAAACCGAAACTGACTGACACAAATGTTCGGTTTTAAACAAAAGGTAGCAACAATGAGTTCGATATCTTATGATTCAAGTGGTTAGGCAGGACAATGGGAAACCACGTGACCAAAACCAAAACCAAAACTAAAACTATATATTTGAAATGAGGCACTGAAACAGCAGAAAACATTAACTCCTAATCTCCTGTCAACTCTTTAATTCATTGTTCATTATTGTTGATTCATTATTGTTCTCCAAATTGTTCTGTTCTGGTTTGTTTTGTTTTGTTTTGTTTTTTTTTGTTTTTTGTCTTTTCAGCTTTTTACCCACGATATCTCAATTTCCAATTTTTTAATACCATAACTTACGAACTCAATATCTTCGCTTAGGAATGCCCGATTTTTATTGGGGAAAACTGCGTTGTGGAGCAAAATAGCTCTTTATGTAAAAGCCTCAAAATTTATAAGCTGCCCAAAAGATGTCTGTTTTTGACATGATACGCCACATTTCTTAAAGACACATTCAGTGATTCCAGAGCAAGAGTAAAAAATTAAAAGTGTTTATAAATTGCTTCAAAGAGAAGGATAAGTCATTCAAATTGTCATTTGGTATTTTTGAAATGCCAACTTTGGCAAAAAACGAAGAAAACAGCAGTACTGGTGAAGTTGAAGCCCCACCATTCAAATACATGTAGCTAATTTAGACACTGTCAGTATCTAAAAAATATACAGATTCGTGTAAAATGTCTTATTTTGTCTTAAATAGGCCTACACGGCTTTCGGCTGAACCATTCGCAGGCTATGTTATCTATGTAATAACAAAGGTACCAAAATTTTGATGATTTTTACGATCGTCCGGATGAGCAAATCACTGAATGGGCCTTTAATATTAATAATAGATAAGCTGCCTTTAAAAATATTATTGACAATGTTGAGAGTAGGAATTACCTTGAAAAATGTCTCAAAAATACAAGATGCCATGCAGTTAATATTCCGGTCTGAAACGATCAGACAATATTTTAAACAATAACATGATTAATAACATCATAAACCCAAATCGTGAAAAAATCACCCCGGGCAGATTTTTTGGCTATTTCTCCATTTACGATTCTGCCCAAAAGTGTCTGCTTTCACTGCACTGACTGCAGGTTTCAGTTAATTCGCCATATAACACGATATAAACTCACCTTACATGTACATTTTATTTTAAAATAATTTGATATTAATTCGCAATGTATAGTGTACTATGATAGATGGTGGCAAGCACATTTATAAAGGACTGATTACTCACTGCAATCTTCACTCTTGTGTGTTTTCTCTTCAATAATTTTGTTGAATGTAAGTTTATGAATCAAATAAAAAAGATAGAAAGTAGCTTTACTTACGTTATGTGTTATTTATAATAAAGTAGTTATTAAATTAATAAAATAAGACAATTTATTTATCTATCAGTGCATGTCAAATGGGGTACATTGTTCAATACTATAGGCCTACATGCATAAGTCATTTATTTATAATAAAGAAGTTATTAAGGGCTGTGCAATAATTATCAGCCCCCGGGGAGGTAAAATTTCCGAACGGCTCGCCAAAAATCGCTTGCCCCCCCCTCTCGGCCTGCCAAAAATCGCTTGCCCCCCCTCCCTCTCGGCCCGCAAAAATTCTTTGCCCCCCCCCCCTTGAACATGCCAAATGTTTGGGATCACAAATTCCAAACTTTAAATGGTCTAGATGTATGTTGCGAGCGCAGCGAGCAGGAAAATTTGCATATTTAAGGGGGTACTACACCCCTGTCCAATTTTGTGCATATTTTTGCATTTTTCTCAAAAATTATAGCGAATTGGTGACAAGTAAGATATGTATATTATAGGGGCAAGGACTACAACTACTGCACTGAAAATTCAGCAACTCAAGACAATTAGTTATTGATTTATTGATCAAATATTGGTTTTCCCTCATTTTTGACTGTAACTCCACAACTGTTGTCTGCACTGAAATAAAATTTCCAGTGCAGTAGTTGTAGTCCTTGCCCCTATAATATACATATCTTACTTGTCACAATATGCTATGATTTTGAGAAAAATCCAAAAATAGGCACAAAATTGGACAGGGGTGTAGTACCCCCTTAAGCGTTTCCGTACCGTTTTCCTAAGCCTTTTTAGAGCGTTTTATTAAAAAGGCGCCCTGTGAATGCGTGCCAAAAATCGCTTGCCAACCCCTCTCGGCTTACCAAAAATTGCTTCCCCCCTCCTTTCGGCTCGCAAAAATTTCTTGCCCCCCCAATTTTACCCTCCCTGGGGCTCATAATAATTGCACAGCCCCTAAATTAAAAGAGTAAGACAATTTATTTATCTATAAGTGCATGTCAAATGGGTACATTGTTCAATACTATAGGCCTACATGCATAAATTATGCCCATATTATAGCTAGGCCCTAAAATCTTTATTTTTCCCGTTGAAAAGACAAAACTGATGTTTATGATAATAACTATTTCATCAATAACATTTTGAGTCATTTTTATCCATAAAACGACACAGGATAGGATAGATAATTACTTTGACATCAATATCGTCCATATGATGAAGATTTTGATTCTTTGATTTGTTATCAACATGATATCACACTGTTCAGTGGTCAAAGACCCCGGATCAAGGACACTATCAAATGACATAATTCATGAATTGGTGATGTAATTTTCTTCTGCTGACCATATGATGCTGTATACCTATACCTAGAAGTCGTAATTAATTCAAACATAACTTTGGTAATACTCACTCGTTTTCATTCGTTGAAACGGCAAAACATACTTACTTTTCCTTACAAATCGAATTACGATAATTTAAAAAAAATTCCACCACAAGAAATTTAAAAAAAGTCATTCCAATACCAATAAAAGTTAATCTCTTGAGCAAACTGACCCCATCCCAGAAATATATACCAGCCCCGAATGGGCTGGCGAAAAGACTAGTTTGCGTCTGACGATCAACTCAACACAGCCCGTGATTGGTTATTAGCGCGTAAAAGGGAGGTTGATTCATCTTCAGAAATGGTTTAAAAAAATGGCGGTACTGTTATTACAAGGCAAAGGCCAACATTTCTAAACATCGTTGGCAAAGTTTTCAAGTACTAAGAACTAACTTTTGAGACGGTTTGTATGTTAGAAATGGCAACCCAGCAAACACAAAACGTTTTCGACATCATTCGCAAAAGGTTATAAAAGGTTGTCAGAAAACGTTTAAATGTCGGGTTATATAAAGGGTATACTAAGGGTATAAAACGTTTTCATAACATTAAAAAACATTTTTTGATAATCTACTGCTCAGCAAACAGAAAATGTTTTACAGAAAACGTTTAAATGTCGGGTTATATAAAGGGTATAAAAACGTTTTAATAACATTCCAAAAATGATTGCCCAAAATATTTGCAATAACGTTTTTAAAACGTTTTTATGACCTTTATATAACCCGACATTTAAATGTTATTAAAACGTTTTGAAAAAAGAAAACATTTTAAGAACATTTCTGTGTTTGCTGGATGGAAATATTTTAACATCATATTATTTAAGTGTTGACAAAATATTTGGCAAAATATGTTTGCAAAAATAGTTTACAATAACAGTTTGAAAACATTTTAAAAATATTGCTGTAGTGTGTTTTCGTACAAAACATTTTAAAACGTTTTCATGACCTTTACATAACCCGACATTTTAATGTTATTAAAACATTTTACCTAAACCAAAAGCCAAAATATACCTTATTAAAAACGTTTATAAAACGTTTTTGTGTTTGCTGGGAAGTAACCATAGGGGACACTCTTTTACCGCTGCGTTCAGAAATTTCAATCATCACGACAAATCGTCAGCAAATCGTTTCTGAGTATATTGACAGGTGACGTCGGAAACAAACTAGTGTTTTAATTCGGTTTCCGATTATAGATTATAATTATTTTATCAGTAACAACCGGAAGTAACTATCTTTATTGTCTAAACTATTTTACTCAGCATAATATTTAACGTTATAATTTCCCATTAATTCTTCCAGATCAGTAGCATATAATAGGATTTACCTGGTTGCTTGGCTACGTAGCAGGATTTACGAATATTGTGGCGATATGGTGGATGTTCATCATTGTTAACGCTCTGCAAGGAGTGTTCATTCTCTTGGCATTTGGGATGAATAAACGTGTTAGATCTATGTTTCCAGATAGGTTTGGATCCATAAATCGTGATAATCATAATGTATAAATTCTAGTGAATATTGTTAAATAGAATGAAGACGGTTAGAATCTTTCTATAACGAAAGAAAAAGAAAAAAAAGAAATAAGAAAAGAAAAGAAGGAACGAAGAAAGAAAGAAAAAAAGAAAAAAAAAAAGAAAGAAAAAGAAAGAAGAAAGAAAGAAAGAAAGAAAGAAAGAAAGAAAGAAAGAAAGAAAGAAAGAAAGAAAGAAAGAAAGAAAGAAAGAAAGAAAGAAAGAAAGAAAGAAAGAAAGAAAGAAAGAAAGAAAGAAAGAAAGAAAGAAAGAAAGAAAGAAAGAAAGAAAGAAAGAACGAAGAAAGAAAGAAAAAAAGAAAAAAAAAAAAAAGAAAGAAAGAAGAAAGAAAAAAAGAAAGGAAAGAAAATAGAAAGAAAGAAAGAAAGAAAGAAAGAAAGAAAGAAAGAAAGAAAAAGAAAGAAGAAAGAAAGAAAAAGAAAGAAGAAAGAAAGAAAAAAGAAAGAAGAAAGAAAGAAAGAAAGAAAGATAGAAAGAAAGAAAAAAGAAAGAAAGATAGAAGGAAAGAAAGAAAGAAAGAAAAAAAAAAGAAAGAAAAGAAAAAAGAAAGAAAAAAGAAAGAAAGAAAAAAGAAAGAAAGAAAAAGAAAGAAAGAAAGAAAGAAAGAAAGAAAGAAAGAAAGAAAGAAAGAAAGAAAGAAAGAAAGAAAGAAAGAAAGAAAGAAAGAAAGAAAGAAAATTAATACAAAGTACATTTATCTGGGATTCAAAGCGCTAATCACTTGTATTTTTGTCACAACATGATCATCAGGATTAGTTGTAAATTGCAGACTTTTACAGCTATATAATTATATAGCTTATTATTTAATCTAGTTTCAGAATGAGCTTGCAACAAAAGAGTATTCAAAAAAATAGGCCAAACTTTTAAGAGTAGTGATTAAAAAAAAATGTTCTTCAGTTTCAGAAAACTACCCTTATTCTTAAAAATCAGTGTTTTTAGACCCTAAATGCGTAACGTGCGTAACTTGCCTTGCCTAAAAAAACACCCCTTTTTACTTGTTTTTTTTTGGTCACGCATGCGTTCAGACTATTTAGGTGAGTGCCCCCCCCCGGGGCATCCAGATAACCAAAAACTAACATTTGTCGACTCTGCTGCAGCGAAAACTGAAAGAGTTCTTGACCAACAAATTATGAGTAGGCCTACTTGCCAAATAAAATAATTGACCATCAAAGTTGCTGTGTATAAACATACCAACAGTTGTTTAAAGTCGTCTGTGTAGATTTTAAATCTTTATCGGTATTTGTCACGAAAATAAGAAAATATTGTGTGAAAATATTTTATACGTTACATGTTATAAAAGCTAAGGGCTCCTATGTGCAGGGCTGTCAACTCTCATGCATTGGCCGCGAGTCTCACGCATTGGGTCACTTTCTCACGCCAAGGTAGTATAATCTCACGCCTAGGTAGTAAATCTCACGCAAAAATCTGGTAAATTAGTAAAATCTCACGCATTGTCATGAATAATTTGTTGCTACCAGCCCCCCTTTTTTTGACTTTCTCGAGCACCGTGGCTCAAATGATCATGGTACAAAATGAACATTGGAGTCGGCAAATCCTGGTACGCCTCTGTCTCACGCTAAACAATTCCAAAAAGTTGACAGCCCTGACTATGTGTCAATCAGTACAAAAATTTAACAGGAGAATAGATCAAAATCACGCGTGATATTTGTTTGTAATCGTCAATATTTAATGATTATTTATTATTATAAACTAAAAGTAAAGCTAATTTGCTACGAAAATATTGTATTCGTTAACTCTATTATTAAAACATGTACTTCGGGCTGTGTAAAAAACGCTATTAAAAGCCCTTGGCAGATTCAAAAACGAATGCGGAATGCCGTGCGGTTCTTTTAAAACTTAATTTTAGATTTTTAAAAACTTAATTTTGAGGTAAAGTTGGATTTTGCTACAAAAACGGATATAAATCCATGTCCAATTACTGGTAATTACCCTCACCCCCTTTGGCCAATTTTACTCCCATCTGGTCAAGCCCACGTCAATGATAAACCAATAGATAAAACTATGTAATATAAATATTATATCACATGTTTACAGCTCTAATTAATTATGGACCAGCTGGACTATACGCTGGCGAAGTTATGTAATAATCGGATTAACTATCATAGCAATATGTGTAAACAATTTTTGAATATACCGCGCTGCACTGGTACGTTTACATGGTATCTCTGCATTGTATGAACATATCATGCTGATCACTCGCACCCGTAAGATTAGTATCTTTGAAAATACAGGTATTGTATTCAATCTATGATTGCAGACATACACAGGTAATGAGTGCAACCTGCTTGTAGTGAAGCGCGATATATTCCAAATTGTTTTCATCTATTGCTATGGTAGTTAATCCGATTTATACGTCACACTTCGACAGCGTATAAGATGTCATTTGCGAGTGATCAAAGTACACAGAATAAAATTGTGCTCATTTATATAATTGAAGTACAATCATGACAATTGAAGTATCACTTGTTTTATACCTATAATAGTACATTTTCTTCGAAATATTTCTTACAATTTCATGATTTTACATAGACTTCTCCGTAGTCCACTTGCCCATTTTGCATACTCTGGCTATTACATTTAAGCATAAAACTCTGATTTGTATTAATTTGTGTGCAATTTATAGATTTTCACATCTGATCTTTTCAGTCACCGTACTCCGCGCTAAAAAAAAACAAAAAAAACAAAAAAAAAACGTTTTGGACAGTGTATTATGAAGATATGATAATAAACACAGCCAAAAAAGAAAGTCTCCAGTAGTTCCATCACCATTTAATCAGATTCGGATGAGTTTATGGCAAAATAATTTATATAATAATTTTCCATACACTTTCCTGCGAAGATTGATACCAAATTTGATATCAAAAGTTTAATCATCATGAGCAAAGGAGCCGTTGTGTGGAAATTCGTGCAATTTTAAAAATGACAAATTACGAATTGACCACGCAAAAATCAATGCATGGTATCAGCTTATTATGTGGCCTGAAGCATGCCCGCACAGGAATCATTGAACCCTTGCCTGCGCACAATTGAAAGAGCGGGGTATTTGATTTGCATTTTGACATGCATGGGCAAACCTTTAACCTGCCGGCCTATTCAGGCGACGTAATTCTTGGCACTCACGCTAGCTCTGCTACGTGATACAATTCCTATGTCATTTTAAAATTGCACGAATTTCCAAACAAATGTTTCTATGCTCACGATGATTAAACTTTTGATATCAAATTTGGTATCAATCTTCGAAGGAGAGTGTATAGAAAATTATTATATAAATTATTTTGCCATAAACTCATCAGAATCTGATTAAATGGGGATGGAACTACTGGAGACTTTCTTTTTTGGCTGTGTTTATGATAATATGATAATATGATACATGATCATGATATGATATGATATGATATGATATGATATGATATGATATGATATGATATGATATGATATGATATATGATATGATATGATATGATATATGATGATATATGATATGATATGATGATATGATATGATGTGATGATATGATAAAATATGAAAATATGATAATTTATTCGAAATGTATTGTACAAACATACAAAAAATATATACATGTATAAATACATGCCTACAAATACATGTAACTGAGACGCAGTTGTGAAAACACATCATATAGCGCAGAACTGAAGAGACAAAACCACCAAAAAGACAAAAACTAGGAAGAATTGAGCCATTTAATTACAGGTATTAAGGAATGGAAAGAGGAACGGCTTGCGGGTTTCAGCTGGTTCGCCATCGAAGTATAAACTGTCAAGCTTTTATGTCGTCAGGATTGGCAATGACTTTTTTCAGGTCAAAACTAATGAAAGTTCTATACATGTCGACTGCCCTGTGTTTACAATGTCTACAGAGTATCATTGTGGGTTGCCCATTGTGGGTTGCCCAAGTGATACAGCAGATTGCTCCTTATCTCGAGATGGTGTCTCTGAAAAGAGCCGTGTGAGGAACAACGTCTTGGTACGCTTGGTATATTGAGTAGCTGGTAGTAGAAAGAGCATTTTATAACACAGCAGAAAGGTAACATTTACACCCATCCTTAGGTTTGACGGTAGTTTCTTCCACAAGACCCATTGACTGGTCTGGTACCCATTTAAACTCAAACTTTTGCAGCAATTTTGATAATATCACACGTGCCTGGATCTGAAAAAAAATGTAAAAATGTGTTATACAAATAGGTGAAGCTTGTAAGTAAAGCTTTATAAACGAGCAAGCAAACAACTGTTTCGCTAAAAATCATGAACATTATCGTTTCACATGAATTTTCCAGAAGTCATAGAAAGACAAGTAAGAGTTTAAACGTCCCATGAAGTTTTCGAGACACTACTCCCGAATATAGAGAATGCCCGATTCTAAAATCGTAATAGGCCTACTGTCAGACACACGTGCACCGGGCGCTACCATTAGGGGCGCCAAATCGGCTTCACTTAAAAAAGACTCCATCCTCACACCCCCGCGTCTAAGATATTCTCGGGTGGAGGGGGGCGCCAATTTTGTTTCTTACCCCGGGCGCTACCAACCCTAGTTACGCCACTGCAGATATAAATTGACTACCAACTCCAAAATGTTATCCGCTAGAAGCGATGTACATCACATCTCCGTGAGGGAATAATGGGGGGCGTTACAGGCATGCATACATCCAGGTACCCATTTACTATATGGCCTCATTTTGAGATCATAATAATTTAACAGATTTTGAACATTTTTCCCATGTCATTTAGTAGCTATGGGTAGGTAATCTTACCAGTGCGAATTGCTGTCCTATACACATACGTGGACCCAAAGAGAAGGGAAAATAGGCATACATGCTCGCGCTCCTGTAATATAAGTATAATCAAAATGCAAATACATATAGTCTTAAAATGTGTGCAACGCTATATATTCCTTTTCAAGCTTACACTAGAAATACGCAACTGCATACTGTTACATCAAAAACTACGATAACACACAATCAGTCCACACACAAACATCACATACAAATTAAATCGAGACGCATAACAATTATTGCTAGACCACTCAGGTATTTAATAGAAGACCACCAAATAGCATAGGAAACATCATATTGTCTGGGAAATTAAATACCATAAGAAAATACATAATAAAACAAGACGATACACTTGAATACATCGAGATGCATATCTAATTGCTAAACCATGTTTAACAGGGACTTAATGAAAAACCACCAAATAGGCTATCGATCACAAGAAAATTCATATTTGGCACCTTTGTCATTGTCATAGATGTGCTAACATAGCCTGCTAGTGGTTCAGCCGAAAGCCGTGTATTTAAGACAAAATCAGACATTTTACATGAATCTGTAATTTATATACTGACAGTATATAAATTAGCTACATGTATTTGAATGAGGGTTCAACTTCGTCAATACTGCTGTTTTCTTCGTTTTTTTGCATTTTTTTTATTTTTTTGTCATTTCAAAAATACCAAAAGACAATTTGAATGACTTTTCCCAGAGGGGACTTATCCTTCGCTTTTTAGTCATTTATAAACAATTTTAATTTTTTTTCACTTGCGCTGGGTTCACTGAATGGGTCTTTAGTATAACTGAAATTGGTTATAAAATTGTCACTTCTGAAAACAGCAACAATTAATTTCAAGAAATATCATCATGGTACTAGTTTTGCCAAATTGTTGTGGACAGCGTAATTTACTTAGTCGTAGCACCAAATTATCATTGAAGTACACAACATCAATTTTGGATTTGTAACCTATACAAGAATATCGGAATAGGAATTGCATCCAATCTCATCTTTTTGATTGAAAATCCTGAAGATCTTATTTGCAGATCACTAGTTGCATTGTTCTGAGGCACCACATCCAATTTGGTACTATAGAACTATCGGTGCCCGGTTAGATACCGATGACTCTTAACATCACACCATAGATATGTAATGCATTGTATCAAGCATAATAATTAACGTCTGCATAGTACAAATGTTCCAGGTACGAAAAAAAAGTGCCATCGGTACCTCTTCGGGCACCGAGAGCGCTACAGGACCAAAAAGGATGTTGTCCCTAATACTATACTTACTTGTCATCATTGTGCAAAAATCTATCTGGGTCATAGGTCTCCGCGTTTTGAAAGTACTCCTCCATCTTGGCCATTGTGTAAGAAAATACCTATCAAAAATGAACATGCAACTATTATTGCACTTAAAATGGCAATCACAAACAAATATAAACATTCCCTTTCATCCATATTTGTAGGAACACCATGCAAAAAATATTGATGTTTCACTTGGAAATAAGTCTGAATATGATCTATAGATCATGCGAGAATTATTCCACTACTCGTGTGTGTTACCAATCTGCCAAAGGAGTTTACAGGCTGCTAAATGTCAAAATGTCCATTTTTTGCCATACAATTTGTATTATATCGCGAATTTGACAAAATCAAAATTATTTGATATCAGAAGGGCATCGTTTTCTGAATGCACTTTTGTGTGTCCGATGTGTAGGTCTGCGAGCCCTTAACCCTAACCCGCCAGGGGCTTTTTCGCGACGGGAAGGGAAAAAAAGGAAGTAATAAAGAGAGAAAACAAAGAAAGAAGTGGTTTGCTCTGGGTGGGATTCGAACCCGAGACCCCTCGCATGCCAAGCACTGGGTCGGCGACACTTTGCCACGGGTCTTGGGATACGCTGGCCAGAGAAACCATGCCTAGACATCACTTAGGGCGCTTGCGTTATCACACCACGTGGGATGCACGCACGAACAGCGCATATATCAAGTAGTATTTTGTAGTACTCAGGTGCGTCAGGGTAAATTGAGCCTATATTGAGTTCCGATAGTGGTCACTAAGGCAGCAAAAAACAACAACAATCAACTCACTATAACTGGTGTTCCAGCAGGTATCTTCATCCCATCAAAAGAACAGTTATGTGGAGCTACACGTGTAGAACCAGTTGAAGGTGGATGCAATCGTAGAGACTCCTTAAGCACCTGTGTCGAATGTATGACCGGATAATGTAAGTTTACAGGTTTTATGTCTATCGTCAGTTTGTGTTTAATTTTTGACGTTTAAAGGGCATGTCTATTGCAAAAACAAGTTTATCTCTGTTCGAAGAAAATAATTATTACATTACAAGTTGATACTCGTAATTTTTTTATGTGTATTTCTCCTGAAAAAAGAGAAATTGTGTGGGTGAAGTTCGGGCTCGCACGTGTTCTGAAGCGAAATTAATTTTCAAGGCAGCGGCTGATGACGTAAGTAAATGAAGCGGGCACTGTATCATGCTCTCATTTACTTGTGTGATCACTTTGACAAGTTTGACATTAGCAACAATGAGTTGTACTATTATTTACCATAACAATGCTGCATAACAATATGCAGACTATTGTTCTCATTTGGGAAACAAAGCGTCACACAGTATTGTTACTATGCGTTTGCTTTGTAATATTTCATCCAACTGAAACTATAATAACTATAGCATTGCAATATCGCACAGAGAAATCAGATACACTTTGTGGACTTAACACGGTTTATATGCTAGTCTCAGATTGATCACGCTGAAATTATTTTTATATTTTTAGCCCAAATATTTCTCATGATATATACATATGAATTGTAATTATCACAATTTACTAATATATAAAAAAAAAAGCGGCTGATTTTATCTATATGTTTAAACATTTGTAATACTTAATTCAGAGGGTTTTTTTTCTGTGAACAACAACAGTAATCGTTCTGTGCATTGAGAATGTTTATAGTCCTTACTCGCAAAACAGGCACAGTCATTTCATGACGTCAACTTTTTCCTAGGTAAAATCTGTCTCGTTCGAAGGAACTCATCGCTTAAGTTGGTTTTTGCGGAATATCAATTTTAAACGTCTTATTTTCTCATTTTCATTGTCCTCATAATATTAGCTTGCCAATGATATAATGTTGTCCGAGCAATATATATGACCTTTAACTATGGTGACCTAATCAACATGATTTCCATTTTACATAATTTACAATATTTCAAACTTAATTATTGACTAGGAAAAGTGGTTTATTTGAGTGATATGGAGAGTCGTACTGAAGATTTACAAAGAGAAGTTGGCATAATACCTTAAACTGTAAGCTTCTAAAAATAACTTTTATAATTCAGTATGTAACTTATATGCAAATGAGCATGAGCTTTATCAAAAATTCTTTTGATTGACATATTTGAAGTGTGTGGATGCATCAATTTTGTATGTTGTTCTAAATAAAGTAATGTGTTCAATTTTGTTTTCTTCCGTGTTTAGAAAAAATATATCCTAAGCTTTACAATGATATATCATTTGACTTCAAACGATATCCAGAAGCGGAGTTATGGTTTGTTAAACTTTGCTCCTTCACCAAAAGGGTACATTATTTCGGTGCTACATTATTTCTCTTTTTCCACATTCCTGGTATTCTGGTCATAATTGGCGATCACTTCAAATCATCCCCAAGTCAACGAGGTTAGGGAATGTCCTCTCATTGTTCATTTTTGGTCCACCCACCACTTGAACAGGATTTAGCCAAAACAAACGAAGACTAGAGCTATTTACGAATTCTATACATAATTAGAAGCTTATTATCCTCCTCAACAATAGGATTAATGCTTGGTTTATAAAGGGGTTTGACTGGCACTAGCAAAATGAGAAACATGTAGCACCAACTTGAGGTACATATTAATACAACCATAATGCATATTTTACAATGAAACACAGAATACAGTTTACCGACTTTACGAGCGATTTGTGGTGGACGGTCATATAATTTATACCACTGATAAAATAATACTATGCAAATGTTCACGTTCCGATATAAAAATCCATCGGCACCTATCGGGGAATAGATAGCACTACAGAACCAAACTATACCTGTATACGTGTTGCCTTACCTTACCATATCTCATTGCCAGTTCACAAAAGTTAAACAACGCCTTAAAGGAACTTTAACTATAAAAGTTTATCAAGTTACTATACTGCGCCAATAAAGTATCCTTACACTAGGAAAAATAATCACAATTTCCAAACTGAACAATATTGGGGTAAATTTGTTTTTTTAATAGATGCACTATCTAATCCTGCACATTATGACACCCCATTGAATCCAATGTGACCTCAAGAAGTAAAGTTACAAGCCATTGAATAAACTAAGTCAAGTTTTAAAAGTGACAAACTGGCCTATTCAAAACTCCACGGATTAGACATCTGGTTTGAGAGTGGTGAATGGCTAATTTATGCGTTTGGCTTTAATTTAAAACAAAAGGAACGAAAGAAAACTGAAACAAAAGAACTAACAAATAAAGTGAAAGTTATGAAAAGTACAAAAACTGAAATAAAAACTGCTTTAAATAACGCTTCAATTAAGAAACTGTGTTGTCTTTTGTTTCGCTTGTTGGAATCTTTTTGCGCCTTGTATAAGCCAGTTTGTCACTTTTAAAACTGTTCTTTTGTTTCAGTTTTCTTTCGTTCCTTTTGTTTTAAATTAAAGCCAAACGCATAAATTAGCCATTCACCACTCTCAAACCAGATGTCTAGTCCGTGGAGTTTTGAATAGGCCAGTTTGTCACTTTGTATTTAATTTGGTGTCATAATGTGCAGGATTAGATAGTGCATCTATTTAAAAAAATTACCCTCATATTGTTCAGTTTTGAAATTGTGATTATTTCTAAGGATACTTTATTAGCGCAGTATATGCATTTTGTGTAGTGTCTCAATAATATTCGTTCCCTTACCGCCATCATATATTCTAATTTAGATAGGTCTTCAAATGCTACATTGCCCTTGTCTCCAATAACTGCGTCTATTTCAGTTTTTAACCTAAAGGAAGAGACATTGATGATCGATTAAATCATTAATATTAGAACTGAAATCAGGATGTTTCAAATGAAATAAATGTGACTTATGACAACTATAAATATGCAAAGGTATGAGGTATGAAACGGTAAGAAACTTGACAATGACACCGAAATAATTAATGTCTAATCACTGTCTTACGAAGATTATTGTTTGCGGTCCATTTTCAAGGAAAACACACCCAAACAAATACCGTACCATCTGCTTATGATCGTGTGATCACCGATTGCGCTTACTGGGGAGGCCACAAGATAGTGATATGCTATAGAGTTGTGGGTTTGTTTTTACTACAGTAAGCCAAATAATTAAGTTACCAGTTATGTTTGCCCCTGTATATGCTAAACAAAGATAAATATGTCAAAATTAAAACCAGCAGCCAATACCTGTACCCTTTAGCTCTGATTTAAGATCTTACTCGTTGAAATTATTTAAGAATTATAGAAACGGTGATCTAAAACCCAAGGAAGTAACGAAATAATAAAATCAATAAGACAAGTAATGGAGGAAAACTGCAACTTTTGAATTTGCATCTTCCTGGGGTTTTGGATTTTTATGGCTTTATTTCGTAACCGATTTTAACGAATGGGGTTTTAATTCCGAAAGATGCAACTATTGGCTTCTGGTTCTAATTATGATATATCTGCCTTTGTTTAGGATATACACGGGTACCAATAACTGGTTGTTATTGTTTTGCAGACTGTACTATGACTATTATTTGAAGCGGGCTCTAATAATAATACGGATGGTATTTGAGTAAATATAATACCTGTAGACGATGTCTGGGTGTTGAGTGAGTTCCATAAGAGTCCAGGCAAGTAAGTTGGCAGTTGTCTCTTGACCTATTATCATATATATTTAAAATGTTAAATTAATACGACGAATTAAATGTTCTAATGGATAAAATGGTGTCTAAATAATTTAATGTGAAAATAGTTTGCAGAAGACATCGTTTACAACATAATCACGTGTATTAAGCCAGATAGGTTGGGAGCCCGGGATGGCATGAATGGGAGCAGAGAATAGGGGTTACCATGAGCATGATGGGAAAAATCGAAGCTGCACTACTATCTGTTGATAGTTGACACATGACAGGATACACCAAAATGCACACAGAATAGTCTGCACAATCTGTGATGTTTTGTTAGGTAATGCCAACAAAACTAAACTAGGCCTCAATTGGAGCTGAACAATTTTAGGGAGCAATTTTTTGTCATCAATTTGTTTTTATATTAAAGAACTAGAAGTGTTACCCCCCCCCCCTACCACCACCAATTAACCCCACCCCTCGAGCGGTGGCTCTGCTGGCGACCAAAAAGATATAGTTACAGTAGTTTTACCAATTCTGCCCTATTTTCATTAACCCTAAGCCAACTGAGTCTCACTAAAGCTCACTATTAAAACCACTCTGCTTGCATGCATTCCACGTGACTTGCCCAAGTCATTATACCCAGGGAATTGCTGCCCGGGGCAGCCAAACCTAGGTAGCTACATGTCGGTGATCGTGTGCGTGGCATGCTAGGGGTCCCGGGTTTGAATCCCGGGGGTACCAAGTGACTTCTTTCTTCACCTTCTCTCTCCGTTTTCGTTTCTTCTTTCCCTTCCGATAGCAAAAACATCACGGGTAGGGTTAGGGTTAATAATACTTCTTGCCGCCCATTCAGCACCGTCATTTTTCTTTCATTATTCTTCTTGCCGTCCCTTCATCTCTCGCCGCCCCTTCTTTTTGCCGCCCCCTGTTTTTATCCGGGCTCGAAGCCCCCTCCCCAAAAAATATATATACGCGCATGGGAAGCGTAAACTGTTCTTTATTTGAATTGTGATAAATGTGATATCAGAACATTTTGACACCTCTTTCGTCAAAATTGGAGCATGTTCATGTTTTGGACCTCAAACGAGCCAAAAATTTGATGTACTCCGGTCCAATTGTTATTATGTATTTTGTGAACCACCATGATGTCAACTATCTCTGGTAGCAGTGCAGATTTGCCTCCCTAACGGAACCAAACCCCAGGTTAGAGGTCATTAGATTCAAACAATATTCAGAAATAAGGAATAAATAATTATAATAATATAGAATTAACTTCATGTCACATCAGTTTTGAATCGCTACCGGCACAATAGACCTACTAAAGAATAGGACGTTAATGATCCCATTTGAATAGTAACACCTTTAAAATACAGGTTGCTCAAATTAGAGGATACTCCATGTGATATGATAAGGTTCTATGATTGCTTACTTGCCATGGTTACCATGGTTACTTGCCTGCCATAAAAAACGTAACAAATTCGTCCAACATCTCCTCCATTTCTGGAAGGCCTTCTCCTGACTCGCTAGAAGTCTGTATGATGTAGGCGATTATATTGTTGGATAGTGGCTGCCCCTTCTGGAGCATATCAATTTGATTTTGGATACATTGTCGGCCAGTCTCTCGGATGAATCGGCACGATTTGTCAACTTCTTTGCGATACTCTCTGGCAGATGGCAGTGGGTTGTACTATGGGATGAAAAAATCAGCCCGATTACACACAAAACTCTTTTAAGACCCATAATCAGATAATCTATAGATCTTGTATTTTACACGTAAAGCATGATATTGGGAGTTAAGAAGACCTAGACACCAGCTGACACCTTGGACAATATCTTTACTCCATCAAGCCAAAAGAGCTCTAAAAAAGGGTGAACCTTACTTCGGATATACATCATGCAAAATACTTTGGAAAAGCTGCCAACGGTCCCAAATCGTCTATGTTATATAAGCAGTTGTCCCTTTCTACCCAATATAGGTAAAGCTCATAAAACTCATAATAAACTACCGCACCATAGCTGAACTATGTGGCTTCGGCTTCTCTTTCATGTGATACCACCCGGGGTCACACTTTTGTTTTCGAGATATTTTATCCCGAGTTTTTTTTAAAGTTGACCAGGGTCTTATGAGGAGTGTCACCCTGGGGAAAATATTTTTTGCAATATTTTTTACTTTTTCTCTGTCATTTGACAACCACTCGAGGAGTTACACTTTTGTTTTGTTTTCGTGATATTTCGTGAAAAAAGACCCAAATTATAAATATTCACTCTTTATATGGCCTTTTATAGGAATAGTGATCCGGGTTTTAAAGAGGAGTGCTACCCTCGGTGGAATAATTATTTTTACTTTTTTCTCTTTCATTTGACACCACTCGGGGAGTCATACCGCCTTAGTATTTCAAGATACGAAAATATATGAATATTATGATGGGTGGGGAAATACATTCTTCTCTTTTTCCTCTTTCATTTGACACCACTCGGAGGTCATACCTTCTTGGCATTTCGAGATTACAAAGGTTACTGAGTAGGTAAGGAAAGAAATTAGTAATATAAGCTGAGACCATTTCATGGTGCAGCAAAAATGTACGTAACATGTTAAAGTAATCAAGTAGAATGCTCCTATATCTCTTCTTTAAATCCTGTCAGTGATTTATAGTGAATCACCATTTGTTAATATGAAACGAAATATACTAACCGCTAACCAAGGCCGACGAAAAGAATCAGAGAGAGCTCTCAATGAGCATGTTACAGCATCAATGAAAGGTTTCGAACCACCACTGTAAATACCGAGGTCAGTTCCGAAAGCAACCTGAAGAAAAACAAATGTGTGTGATATAGAAACGACATTATAGCAACGGTGACATTATTCGGGTATGCATCAGCAACCATACTCACGGTCAACAGCGCTGTGGCGGAACCGGGCCTGTGCCCCCCCCCTACACACACACACACCCCACACACCCCCACACATATTTCAACCGGCCTTCCATAATGTGCTGGGAGAACATAAATAATCAAACATAAATGTGATGCGATCAAGCAAAATCAATCGGAACTCGGAGATATTAAATTTTCAGTTTCTTATAGAATAGCAAAAAACACTTACAAAGCTGCATTTTCCAGAAAACCCCATGAACAACCGGTTCCAAAGATATGAGCAATTAAGGAGTTTCCAAAACAAGAGGAAACAAAAGGAAGTATTTCCTTTGTTTGGCCCCATATCAAAAAATAAGACCTTTTCGGATAACTTCCCGATAGTCACCGGGTAGACACCGGCAAATTTCACATGCAAATTAGATGGGTAGCGGGTGACTACCCGATAAATTTTTGGGAAACAATAGTGGATACCTTTCAGGTAATAGGTACCGGAAGACTACCCGATGACTGTTTTGGGAAACTAGCGGGTAACCACCCGATGACTTTTTGGGGAACTAGCGGATAACTACCCGATAACTTTTCGGGGACCTAGCGGATAACTTTTGGTGACGATATACCTGGTGACCTCTTTGGAGACTTCCTGTTGACCTTTTGGGAATGCAGAAATACAAATTCATGAGTATGCACAAATTTATAGGCAATTTAGCTTATTATTTGAATTGTAGATTTTGGATAAATATAACTCTGCAGTCATGGCAGTTGAGCTTGTGCTATCTTGCTTTAAGAAACTTGAAAGTGTACAATGTAATTTTAAATATTCCTGATTTAATTTAATTGGTTCACACCTTTATAAGGTGCATACCTTTCAATTAATTACAACCAAATTGTTATGATATCAGCATAATTTATACATGTATTACAGTACCTACATGTAAATGTGATCACATCACTGACACAGCATAATAATTTTCATATCAAATATTATAATTTATTTACAACAATTATTAATTGACATTAATTTACTGTCAAAATCATGTATGATTTACTAGAAAAGATATAAACTAAAACATTCAAATGTGTCATATTAGGTACATCAATGTATAAAGACTGCATCAATACAAATCATTTCATACAAATTTTCCTACCTGCATTGTCATATGAAATCAAGCATTCAATGCTTTTATAATTCCTACAGCATGTTCCAGATTAATTAGTAAACATCTTGTAATGTCCTACATGTAAATCCATACATTTTGGACCACAAATAACTTGAATATTCTGCACAAATATATTCCAACTGCCAACAGCTAGCTACTCCATTATTTGAATTCATTCAGTGACCTTTGACCACATACCCACCCACGCATTCTTCTTCTTATTTTCAAGGTCAAATTAAAAGTGGATAACCACCGGGTAACTCCTGCAAAGAATATAAGTTTCTGGGAACCTTCTGGGTAACTCATTTGAAATATTTGAGTTTTTGGGAGACTTCCGGATGTCTACCCGAAAACTTTTGGATAACTTCATTAGGTATCCGCAAGGTATCCGCAAGGTATCCGCTAGCGGGCACTTTCGGATAACTCTGGAAAAGGTACCCGAAAGGTTTCTGATGACCACCGAATGGTCATCGGGTGGTCACCGGGAAACTTTTCTTTTTACTATGGGGCTACATCTCAAAATCAATATTTCCGAGTTCCGACTGATTTTGCTTGATCACATCACAAATAATCAATAATCATTCTAGACCCTGAAGGAACGTTTAAAAATGATGCACCAATTCCATATGGCTTCAATAATTGGATCTTCATTTTCCAAAATTTTCCAAATCCCTGTTATGAATAACCAAATCCCCCTTTTCACTTCTGCTTTTGACATCCAACACTAATGCTTAAAGCAATAATTTATACAATACTAGTTCAAACTTGTCCACGAATGGCTTTAATTTGGGCCTTCATTTAACCCACTTCGGTTTTTCAAACTGAAATTGTACACAATAATAGTGCCAAAATGGTCCACCAAATGGCTGCAATTGGGCCTTCAATTTGCAAAGGATTCTCCCTTCTGACGGGGGATATTCCCTTCAGACACCCCCTTTTCGGGACCCCCAAATCCGTGTTATGATATCACACCACCAAATAAATCCCCATAGAGATATGTACTAAATTCGCCTCAAGAAAACGTCATTTTTTATTCGCAAGATGCAAGAGCGACTCGGTTCTTAGCGACAGCAATGATGGTTGAAATTAGCCCTGGCATGATCCCTTGACCCTCTGTCTAGGAAAAAAATATAGGCTACCGCTTTTGACATCCAACACTGATGCTTCTCCTTGAGTTACAAAGCGAACCGCATGGCCCTTAGTTACATCCGTATTAAAACAATAATTTATACGATAACAGTCAAAACATGTCTCCGATTGGCATGGCTTTAAGGGTAGACAAGGTGCTGTTGGTCGAAGCAGCCAAAAATATCGACTTTCATTATGTAATGACACCATATACTTTCAAACCTTGCTTGATTTATCGTTGTTAATTGAGTTATGTACGTTTATGTAAGTGTTGCAGGTGTTTCAGCCCTCCTACAACATAACTCAAGAACCACCTACAAATGTATATTTGTGATATTTGAATTCTTCTACACACTCGCTATGAAATGAGCAATGCGATTTTTGCCAAAGTTGACTACCATTCGCAAGATGCTGTCAACTACCAAATCGCAACACTTCAAAATATTGTCAAAGCTTAATTCGACCTTCATTTAACCAATTGCCAATATTCGGCTTTTTCAAACTTAAAAGTGTACATAATAATAGTACCAAAATGGTCAACCAAATGGCTACAATTGGGATTTTATTTTGGAAAAGTTTCTCAATTATCACACATCCCCTCCTTCGCGGTCCTTATTTACATTTTCAACAACCGCCACAGACCCCCCCCCCACACACACACACACACACACACTTTCAAACCCGTTACCCGCCGCTGGGCACAGCACTGCTGGGAATCGAACAAGGGCTGCTGTATTGTTTAGGGATCAAATCAAAACTCGACCGCCGGTTGCCCGCCGGTTCCGGGCGGTTCCGTCCGGTTGGCAGAGGTCATTGGTATATGAATATTCGAGAATGCATGAGTAGCAACCGCCGGTTGGTTTAAGCACATAACCGGAGAGATTAACAAAATGTCGATATGTTTATTTCGCGATCACAATAGCGCATACTTGAAATTTCACGGTCACAATAGCCATGATAGCCCATACTTTAAAGTACTGCACGATGATCGATTTTTCTTAGTCGCGTGTCTATTGACTTGCCACCAAAGCAAATTAATTTTGGAAATGATTTCTTGTTTATGGTTAAAATTGCTTGAATATATCACTATTGTTTTAATCAGTTAATTTAAGTTCAGAACAGTGTTTCAATGATTTCTATAGGTTAAGTAATTTAGAAGTTGTGAATTTATTATTTTGTGAATCACATAGGCCTGTATTGGTGATGGACAATTATACGAAAGGTCATTAGTTCAAAACTGCCTCCAGAAGATATGATGCGTGCATAAATCACAAAAGAAATCCCCAGTTGAAGTGATATTGATTGACTAATTTGCTTTGTACTTCAACTGGGGATTTCTTTTGTGATTTATGCCAAAAATGTAACTTCAATACTAAAATGAACAAAATTGAGGACAACTTGCCAAAGGAAGATGCATAGGCCTTTTACAACTATTGGTTTTATTTTAGTCCCGGTAGGCTTATTTTGATCCACCTAAAGAGTATTATATCAGAGGAGCTGATCTAACACTCCCGACACACCCCTAAGCATGCAAACATTGTATTGAAATCAGTCTTTTTGAAGGCAACAAACACACTATCTGTGGTCATCTTATGACTCCTACATTTTGGTCATCAAAGTTTTTATGACCCCCACCCCATTTTTTCTTTCCAAACATTTATGACCCCTCCCCCCTCTCGTATATTTGGGACACCTCTCCCCCCTTCCGAAGAAAATGATAGCCCAAAATGGTACAAAATGGGGTTGATTTTGGGTCTAAAATAGACCAAAAGCAAGATTTTGTAACAACATTTCTGACGACTGAGCAGGAGAGGGGAATGACTTGCCACCCTGCCCCATGGCTAATCTCCATTGGTGCTGATGACGGGGGCGGTGCCGAGGGGTGATGGGATTCGCATATATTTTGTCGATCTTGCAAAATCATTAGTTCTTCTTGCACATCACCTCAACGAGCCTGGCCAACATCATTGTAGGCCCAATATACCAGCCTAATGGCCTAGGCCTATATTACGAACTTAGTGTAGTTTTTATCCCCTCTCTCTCATGTGATTTGAGAGACACATCTCATACTCTCACCCCTCTTCCACCTCTCCCCTCCCTCCATTTCCCCATCTCTCCCTCTCTCTTCCCCTTCTTTCTCCCTTTCTGTCTTGTTTTTTTTTTTTTTTTTTCTTTCTTAGTGTGTGACCCTTGCGTTTTAAAACATGCAGAATTTCGTGATCGCGATTATCCCCTCGGAAATGAAACCTGTCACGATGTAAAATAATTTGAAATAAATAGACCAGGTCTCTGTTTATATTTTATCAAAATAAAATGCTAAAAGTAGCTATATTGATTGAGAAGAACTCCGAGAAGGAAAATCGATTATTCCTATTGTACTAAATTTGAAAAGAAACCACTTGAAATCACTCCACTCATTCACTCGATGATACCAACCGGCCATATGAGCCAGAGTGTGACGACTGACCTCATTACTGTGTATAATTTAGAACCGGACGGAACCGCCCGGAACCGGCGGGCAACCGGCGGTCGAGTTTTGATTTGATCCCTTAGGCGAGTGTATCGTTCATTACATCAACCCAAACGTATCATTTAAAAATCGCAGGTCCCAACCGTCAAAGACAACTTGTGAAAGTGATATCGTACTGATTTATAGCATCATACCTTTGCAATGATATCCAATCCAACTTTGTTTAATTCTTCCAGCATCACAACCTCAGTTTCACCGTCACTTCTACCTACAAGTTCTTTAATCAGCAGATCAGAACTCATATTGAACTGGTTCAGGCACGTTTTTAGGTAAGGGCTGTGCAATAATTATTTTCCCCCCCGGGAGGGTAAAATTTCCGAACGACCCGCCAAAAGTCGCTTGCCCCCCCTCTCGGCCTGCCAAAAATCGCTTGCCCCCCCCTGTCGGCCCGCCAAAAAATCTTTGCCCCCCCCCCCTTACACATGCCAAATTTTTGGGATCCCAATTTTCAAACCTTAAATGGTCTAGATATATGTTGCGAGCGTAGCGAGCAGGAAAATTTGCATATTAAAGCGTTTCCGTACTGTTTACCTAAGCCTTTTTAGAGCGTTTTATCTAAAAGGCGCCCCATGAATGTGTGCCAAAAATCGCTTGCCCCCCCTCTCGGCTGGCCAAAAATTGCTTGCCCCCCCTTTCGGCTCGCCAAAAATTTCTTGCCCCCCCCAATTTTACCCTCCCCCAGGGCTCATAATTATTGCACAACAGGAAAAAAAGTAAATTGCAGTAAATTGGAGTAAACATGTAATACCGTACAACTTCATCTTCCTCTGCTTAAAAGGGCATTTCGTGATCCACAGCCATATCCCCCCTTTTCCAACAAAAAAAAAAAGATACCTTTGGAAACCTCTGGCTACATAATATTTATGTACAAAACATTTCTTGCAGATTAATTCATTTAGGAAAAATATCGTCAAATTTGAATTACGTTCTCGTACACCATTGTACACCAGAATGAAATTACAACAGTGGTCTATGGTGGAGTAGTGAAATACAGATCATACATGGATAACTCGCAAACGCAAAATCGAAATCAAATAAAATTTTAGGAATAAACCTTTTTTTAAACTCCTTTCATATAGATGAGTTGACTTCTGACGTCAATGCCTGGCAGTATGCGCACGCATCATCACAATTTCCATTGTTTTTTGCCTAGCAGTATGCGCGCGCATCATATTTTGTTCAGGGCTCGTGTTTTTAAAACTCCCGCCACGTCACAATAAGGCTATTGAACAGTGTAGTGATTGCATGGGGTTCACTCAAGCATATCGATATACCAGTCCCTTGCCTTTGTTGATAAACATTGAGGTCAACTCATCTATAGACGAATATTTTAGTACCTCAGACAATACTTTAAAATGAAGTGCGCCCTCATAAAAAAAGGTCTTAAATTATAGCTGTATCTTTTAATTCGGATTTAAGATTTCGTTCGTTGAAATTGGTAAAGAGATTATGGTGATCCAAAATCCCAAGGATGAAGCCCCGCATGAAGCAAATTTAAAATTTGAAGATGCCACCGTTAGACGCCCTATTGATTTGTACACAAAGCGTTCTCTCGAACATGCACCGTCCTTTCCATTGATTAGAACATTTTATTTATATGCACTTTTGATTTTATTCCTTCCTTGGGTTTTCAATTAATTCTCTACAAATGAGTTCTTAAATTAAAGCTAAAGGGCCTACTGGTTTTAATTTTTAATATAATATGTGTCTTTATTTAGGATATACAGGGGTGAACATAGCTGGTACCTTAATTTTTTGGCTGCCTGTATTTCAATACCTACCTTCTATGAAAGGCTGGGTTAAACAGCGCCCGGTTTCGCGCCCATCGTTCAGTCCGCATCTCTGAAAGCAATCCATTGCCCATAAATCGTGATCCAAATACGGTATGTAGATTTGAATAAATCCAGGAATATTTCGGAAAATTCGCTGTCACTAAAATTTGCTAGAATATAGAGTCATACAGTACAGGCCGTCAGTTTCCAGTGAGTATGAACAAGGCACATCAAAATGGCACATAGGAGCTACGTCAGCTAAAAGTACATTGAGGGCATTTGAAGAAAATCCAATGTTGTAGACATAATATTGTCAATAAACACCAAAAACAAATGGGTACCAATCATTTTGATACAGCTTGTATTAAAGGGCTTCATGAATACGCAAACCACTTACTAGACCAACCATGGCAAATAAGGGGGGAATGCAGTAAAGCTATTTTGCTGATGATTGGAGAAGTTTGAAATTTGGTTGTATTGTTTATCATTGTCAATGATTGTTATCATGTGTGTGGTTATATATGAGCTTCGTTCATCCCTAATTCGCGCCCAGCTAAAAGTCAAGGGATCATGATAATGACCCTCGTGGAGGACTCAATACTAAGATGTACAGTGCATTATGTGCATTTGTAAAGACTCCTTGTGTATAATCATCCTTCCCACCCAAGACCCCTATTTACGTAGTTTTGCCCCCACCAAAAAAGAAGAAAAAAAAAACGTTTTCCCACACGCTATATTTTCTTGTTTCCCTCTCAACCCCTAAAAAGTCCCTACTAAAACCTTTTCTGTGGAAAAATTCCTACTGCTTTTCCCAAACAGGAATAAAGCCGCTCAATTTTAAGCATCTGTCCCCGAAAGATTTAATTTTTAGGTACTTCCCTCGAAAGGCTCCTATTTCTTAGCATCTGCCTTTGCAAGAACCCATTTTAGGAAGTTGCCAAATGCGCTTTTTTAGTACGCACATGTATGAATAATTTATGTCAACTTACTTTGACTGCACTGGGCGTGAGACAAATGACACTACTATTCCACAAGAAATGTACAGCAAAAATGTGTCCATATTCTTTTGCACTGCGCTTGGAAATGGAAGAAGATAGAGAATTGAGGAGAAGGAGGCGAAAACGTTGAAATATGAGGAGGGACGAGAAAATACAATATAGACGAAAAAGTAGAAGCATAAGAAAAGGTAGAAAAACAATAAGAATTCTGGTATAAATGTGCTGGACAATTATCAAATAAAGCTGAACAGAGGAGTACTAGCGATCAATGATTATCATTTATCATTATCACCCAGCAAACACAAAACGTTTTACAGAAAAAGTTTAAATGTCGGGTTATATACACGTTTTAATAACAATCAGAAACAACGATGGTGTAATGTAAAACATTTTAACATCTTGAAAAATATTTTGCAAAAACGTTGAAGATGCGGATATGGTGCGATACCATAAAAGTGAGCCCAATTGATTAATTCCAATGACTTGTTTATAACACGTTTATAACGTTTTAAACACTAAATGTTCTATTTAATGTCATTAGTGATGTGAGAGGATATTGTCATTTAGAATTTAAATACATGAGAGAGTCCGTTGCAATTTCAGTGTCTGGGTTCATTTTTTTACCTTGGGGTGCACCCCATTTTGAAATTTGTGGTGCCATTTTACCTGATGCAGCCCAATAATTGAAGTGTAGTCTCAGAACAATCCAAATAAATTTACAATTTTGCAGGACACTTACGTTCCACATGGGCCTAAATATTTTGCACAGACACCGATTACCTGTCAGCTCAACAAACCCTCTCCCAGGGTCTGAGCAGGGTTCATAATTAATTATTGCACAGTCCCTTAGTTGAATAATGTAGGCCTTCAATGCATCCAAATGCTTAGCCTTACAAGACTTGCACCTGCATTGCTGAAAAGTCATCCAATTTTTTTCTTAACCATCTGTTTCTTTGGGACATGACATTGTCGAAAGTCTCAGGAAAATCTTCAAAAGTCACCCATTTAGGCTACCAAACCACGGGTTTGGCAACCCTGATTAATTTGTCCTTCAACACAAAAGCATCAAACACTTGACAACAGGTTCTCCATAAAAAACATTCACCTTTTGAACACTGATTACATACTAATGTTGACAAATTACCGGCCTACATGTTAATTACTTGTGAGTTTCACCTGTGTAATATAATAGTTGATGCCGTGACCGGACTATGAGACAAGAAAGTAGTATGCGTGTGAAAAATATGACAACCTTATTTTAGTCCGAAAGGCCCTTTCAGTGCATTTGAAACTAATTAACTTAATTTGACCCCGTAACGTAAACAAAACAAAATTCGATGTTTTATTGAAGTGCGCACGACCTTTACATTGCAAAAGTCCGTTTTCCGAAATGATATAAACCGTAAAAGATTTTAGCCTTACCAATTACCAACTCAGTAATTTAGTATAGATATTTTTGTTTGCTGGGAATCTATGAGCGCTCGTACATTATCGGAACAGACTTAAAATAATACGTGCTGGTTTCCTTAATATGCCACTAGTTTCCTGTTGACCGCTGCCACACAATAGCCCTGCTAAAGGGCAATTAGCCCGTGACAATCCAAAACCATACAGCATTAGCATAGATCCTGGATATATCCAAAGAACTGCTAAACCCAGTGACCGCTCCTCCCCGAAAAAAATTAAATGGAGGCCATCTTGGATTTGAAACCCTTAATGGCCCATTTTGGAAAATGCCGGCACCCATTTTTTAACACTTTTAATACAATTATATTAGTCAAAGTATATAATTATGTATGCACTTTATTCCGTAATCAATAAGTAGCATAGTGGTATAGCCTGTGGACTATGGATCCATAGATTATAGGTTCGAACCCCGGTTAAACTCTAGTAGAATTTTATGAATATCTTTTTATTTTGTTAAGGGGAAATGATAATGGCAATAAACCTGTGTTATAGCTATAACTATGTTTCATCGCATTACGGTCCATTATGGATGCAAAAAGAAATTACACGTATATGTATTGTAAGTCTCATTTTTGCATCTCTGGTGTAAAAATGGTACCATTTATGGTAAATGTTAATTTTTACGTGAGTTTTTTTTTAAATAATAATACTATTGTATAATCTACTACTAATAATAAATAATACGTGTGATGGTAATAAGTCATTATTGATTCTCAGCTTATTTTTCTTAAATGTGACCAAAGCATTATAGTATACGTACCAGTCTAACGCAAAATCTGCCAAGATTTTCCCGTTCCGGTTGTATTTCGCAAGGTTGGTTATATGTCCTAGAATGTAACTGAAAGTAAGGTATATGCCTAATTAAAAAAATCGTATTCTAGCATCTAATTTGCATGAAACATTCCAGCAAACACAGAACGTTTTACAGAAAACGTTTTATTTTCGGGTTATATAAAGGGTATAGAACGTTTTTGAAAACAATGTTATTTGACAATTGACAACATATTTTGAAAAAATTTTGCAAAAAATACCCCCCCCCCCCTTAAATAGGGTAAATTGAGGTAAATGGAACGGTGGGGTAAATGAAACGCTGAGAATACAATTTCCTCAATCAAGAACAAAATTGGGTAACATCATACCGAGAGTTCCATTTATCCCAACGCCATACGTTCCGCTTTTGTTTCATACCCCAAACTTGGGTTTACTCGGTATGGAGTGGAAGAAAATCTCAAAGGTTGTCACTGACCATGAAGTAGTGCTACGGTTCAGTGAACAATACTAATTTAAGGGTATTGATTCCTAAATATTTGAATATTGTTCTGAGAGTTGTCATACAATATTGGCAATATGTTTATTATGTTTAAACAAAAATATAGCAGATTTTAATGATGAAATTATGCAATTAATATGCTAATTAGCTAATTAATTAGTTAGTTTGGTGTTCCATTTACCCCACAGCAGATCCACTTGAGGTAAATGGAACATGGTTGACTGAATTTAAATATATATATATATATATCATGTTAATATTTTTTTGCTGATTGGTATCTGAAATGAAGGGATCTGGAATGAGCGTTTTGAGCGTTTCGACAGTATTTTTGTGGGACATGAGAGCACATCAGACATATCGAATTGCATTCTGAATACGAAGAATGTCTTTCTTATATCAAATAATTTACATTTTTTGAAATTGCGCGATATGATACAAATTTTATGACAAATTATTAAAATTTGATATTTTTCACATTTTGATATATAACAGTCCTCGAAGTAAATTTTATAAATCTAATGACATATTCTTAAAGTGTATGTAGAAGGGAAAAAAAGCCGAAGATCAATTGAAAATTTTGACCTTTCATATTGAAGTTATGGATTTTTTCCCCCAAAAGACCTCATTTTGTTTGGTGTTTTGGGAAAAAATCAATATCTTCAATACGAAAGGTCAAAATTTTCAATTGATCGTCGGCTTTTCATCCCACTTATACATACACTTTAAGTATGAATCATCAGGTTTATAAAGTTTACTTGAGTACTGTTAAATATCAAAAATATCAATTTTTAATCATTTGCCATAAAATGTGTATTACATTGCGAATTTCAAAAATCTAAATTATTTGATATCAGAAGGACATTCTTCGTATTCAGAATGCAATTCGACATGTCTGATGTCCTCTAATGTCCCACAATAGATACTGTCCAAACGTTCATACCCCACCCCTTAAATAATATGAAATTATATACTACAAATAACTAATTCATGGTATATTAGGCTCATTATTGATGTTTGTTTTTTAATCTAAAAACCATTTTTTTCCTGTTATGTACGGTACTAAGAGAAAGTGTATTTTTACGTGGTATATCACCATGTTTATAAAAAAACATGAAAACAAAATTATTGTTGTTATTCTTTGTTTAGTCAAGAATTATATGTTAAATAAAATATTCTGATGTCTTTTCAATGTAAATATAGCTATGAATAGCTCCTTGCAAGTAATGCCCCTTGTTCCAATTACCCACCCTGCATGCTGTTTCCAGTTACCGTTTTGTAATACCCTGACCATGTATGCATTTGGACCGAGTACAAGAAACACAGCATAAAATAGGAGTTAATCTGTTAAAACAAGTTGTAAAACATAGTATCTACTTATTTTTGAAACAAACAAAAATCATATATTTGTAGCCATTTATAATTGGAATCAACTAAAATTTTTGGTAAACGTCTTTTGTCTATCCCAGCAAACACGTTAATATCCCGGGGTTAATAGGGACAGTTGGGCCTGATGCAAAAACAAAATTCATCGCGAAAAATTTTCCGGGCCACCGGCCTTTTCAAGACTCAGCTTGACAAGTTTTGGTGCAAGATAGAAAGTGGATACGGGGTCAAAAAGGCTGATGCCTACATTATTCCCAATCATACCTTTAGTGTAAGCTAGTGTATGATCATGATAATGACATTCCCTAGCTCGAGATACTCTAGCTAAAATACAGGTTTACATTTACTATCTTAAATTATCTTGCTGTATTTCAGCTAGAGCGCCAGACAACAAGCTTCCGGTTTTTTTGGAGAACAATACTGTTACGTAAGATGAAGAAGAAACCGGCCTCGGAGCCCGCCCTACTCATTATTTCATTGTACTTATTGCAATCTGCCTCCACACATTACGTAATCAACACAAAGCTTTTGTGAGGATTAGTGAGTGGATAAGAAATTGACATTGGAGGATATGAAGGACACGCCGATTTTTAGTTGTCAATTATGAATTGCTGCACCGTTTTAATATTTTACTGCTTGGCATTCCGCAAGCACCAAGACAAATTATGCCGTATTTTCCCAAAGATCATCTCATATGAAGTAAGCTGAATGCGATCTGTACTTTTGTAACATTCCGATCGCTTTTGATCACCTATTATCGGCGAATTTGCTTGAAAACACGTGAGTTCATGTTGTGTAAACATAATTAGCATCTGAGACGAATATACCTATATATTCGTCTCAGATTAGCATAGACACAAATGAAATTACGATGCAATACAATGCAATTTGAATGCGCAGCAGATCTATAGAAATAAGGCTGCCCGGTTTTATGCACGTCTGACATTCCCAGCAAACACAATCAATCTTACTATAATTCATCTCTGTCTGTCTGTTTGTCCGCAGCTTTTCTCTGAGACTAGGGGTCGCACATTCCTTAAACTTGGTGGGTGGGTGCAGTTTGATATGAGAAAGAACCAGTTTATATTTTTTAAGGTCAAAGGTCAACGACCGGGTCAAGTCCAATTGAATTCTAATTTCAAATTTCCACGGTGACCTTTTTGTCAGACCTACGGTTAAGAGGTCATAGGTCAAAAAAGGTAGAAATTTCAAATTGCCTCTATGAAGCTCAAACGTGGTGGGTGGGTGGATCTTGGACTAACAAAAGTTTCCACGGTGACCTTTTCGTCAGACCTCCGGTTAAGAGGTCATAGGTCAAAAAGGTAGACATTTCAAATTGCCACTATGGGGCTCAAACTTGGTGGGTGAGTGGACCTTGGACCTTTTTGTCAGACCTACGGTTAAGAGGTCATAGGTCAGAAAAGGTAGAAATTTCAAATTGCCTCTATGGAGCTCAAACTTTTGTCAGACCTACGGTAAGAAGGTCATAGGTCAAAAAAGGTAGACATTTCAAATTGCCTCTATGGAGCTTTGGCCAAGGAAGCTCAGGTTTGCGTTTGTTAGGTCATCCGTGGTCAAAGGTCAGGTCAAATTTCAAATTGAGAGCGAAAGTCAGGTCAAATTGCAAAATCTGTAATTGTGCTCAGCTGTGAGGAAAGTGATCCCATACAAAGGACACACCCTGATTTTGAGATCTGCAAAAGCCAATAACCATGATAGCCAAAAACCGCGAAATACGGGTAACCGCCTAGTTAATATAATGTTACCTCCTTTTTTGAGGCTATCGAGATCACGAAATGCCCCTTATAATTCAGTAAATATTAACGTTCTTTCTTTGCATTTTTTACGTTCCTTCAAGAATATGAACATTTAATGTAATTTTTTTCATTAATGTAATTCCCAATCAATATTAACTTGACATTCTAAAAATGCAGACAGACTAGTGGCGAAAGTGGTACAACTCGTTCTATATGCCTAATCAGACACAGACTTTTAAGGTACATATTTCGAGGTGCATAACAAACTCCAAATTGGTGTCATAACAAACACCAAATTGGTGTCGTATGACCTTTGACGTGCATGCATTCTTTTGTCGAGAGTGACATGGTCTTTCAATTCGTGCCGAGTGTCCTTTGCAGACTTGACTATGCTTCAGTGGTCATGAAAGGATTCAATAGATAACCTCTGCCCCAATAATCCCAAGCTATTGTCTGAAACTGCACCTCGGAAGATGTATGGTAAGAACTCAGTCCTCAAATGATAGTCATATAACGACCAAAAGATAAATGACTTGACTATCATTGAGGACTGAGTTCCGCAGTCTAATGCCTAATGCCATGAAACTTACTTGGAAATCGGCGGAGAGGGAATATGTCGCAATGGGTAACGTCTGTAGTAAGTAAAGACTGTAAGACCCAGCAGAGTAGACAATATTACAGTCGCAGATATGGCGATGACCCCGAAGAATATGTACAAAAATGCCATGTTTCACGGTCCGGTTTCAAGTATACCAATTAGGTACACTGCCGATTTGGGGAATGACCACTGTCGATGTACGCGATTGTTGTGCTCGCAATTAGACTGCGGAACTCAGTCCCATGTCACTGCGAGCCTACCAGGGCACTCTATTCACGTGGTTTCTTTTCCAACGCTAAAAGATCACGAATTTTGGTGGTTTGCAAATGAAAAGTGTCCGCACTATCGATTGATTACGTAACTGTTATGAATAATTTATTAGGTTTTTCAATGCAATCGCCTCGACCCATTAATACATATTATCTGTATTATCAAAGTACTTGGAATAGCAATCCGGTGTCACCGGACCGGTGAGTTCACTGAACAACGGCCTGATACTGATGGAGTTTTAATGGCGTTTCTCCTCTCCAATGAGTTGAACAAATACAATAGATGAAGGTCAACACGTATGACCTCCTATGAGCGTGTTTATAGTGAGACAATCTTTCCGTTATTTAGCTAAACTACCGCATAGTCTAGATTTGCAATGGTTAGTAAAACATAAACAAATATAGACTGCGTGGCAGTCCAGCTAAATACCGCATAATCTGGCTCACAATAAACACGCTCTATGTGACATGTTATATGTGATGTACAAAAACCTGAATATCATAAAGATCAGTATTCGTTTGTGCATATGAAGTGCACATTTACGTTGCTAAATATTACTCATTATATATTATGACAAATATTGGTATTATGACAATACGGTATATACATTGTATATCAAACGACTAATAGATCCTACTATCATGGCGTCATGTCAATGTTCATCATATCCCACACCACTCTTCGCCATACATACATTCTCCCAGCCACATTTCCCTAACATAATATGAAATTTAAAAAAATAAATGAAATTTATTTTGTCAGAGGCGCCGGCGGGGTTCGAATCCATGCACGCTGCACTCAGCCGCCATAAGGCTGCGTTCACATAGAAGTATACTATTCGGGTATACGGTGCACGTTTTGCAAGGTGCACGCGTATAGCTTAAATCGAGCAAGGCAATTTCATAGTACCGGGTCACATAAGGCTACGATCACATAGAAGTATACTATTCGGGTATACGGTGCACGTTTTGCAGGTGTATGCGTATAGCTTAAATCGAGCAAGGTAATTTCATAGTACCGGGTCACATAAGAGGGCACTATTCGAAAAGGCCGTATACCTGCGTATAGTAGTATAGTGGGAATAAGTGGGAATCGTGCGTGTTCGATTTTAGTGCAGCGTATACCGTCCTAATTTTAAAACTAAACCATATGTGGGAAAATTCATTAGTTTTTAAATAGATGCACTATCTAATTCTGCACATTATGACACCTCATTGAATGCAATGTGACCTCAAGAAGTAAAGTTACAAGCATTTGATTAGACGAAGAAAATGGGTAAACTGAACTATCATGCATACTCGCTAATCGCTATACGAAATACGCTCATTCGATCAGGCTGAGTTCACATAGTATACTCCTATATGAACTCAGCCTGATCGAATGAGCGTATTTCGTATAGCGAATACCGTATACCGTATACTTCTATGTGAACGCAGCCTAATGTACTCCTATACGATTTTGACATAACACCAGCGCCTTAGACCGCTCGGCTATCAGGCTTGATGGTGTCATGATGAAAATTTTAAAATATAATCGCAACTTCATTACTTCAACATACCAATTGACAAGCAAAGACAGAAAATGTACCATATTTTGGAATTTTATTTGTTTAAAAACATTAATGTGTATTAATAGCGCTCAATTGTTGATAACTAGGCCTACGTGTTATAAATGAGGCTATACACGCACAATAGTCGGGACAATAGTATATCGATTTTGATTCACACGTGCGCTACGAACTCGCCGTATACTAACAGCATAGATTATCAATGTGGCGTGGCCTACCATTTTTCTTGTAGCTTCTTTTTAACCCACATTAGACCCATAATTTTATTTCAGGAAATAAAAGATTAGATTACCATAAAAACGAAACAGTAATCATTTGTTGGGTCTAATGTCATTTATACATGGAATTTTCAACGTTTTTTCTATCGCCATTCTCGCTCAATTAGAAAAATATTTTGGCGTATATAAAATTGAAATAAAATTCTCTGCCTCTTAAACGACATCAAATGTGCCACAATTGGGTATCACGAATCGTTATATATGATGTGCAGTTAATATTCATATTTTCTTTTATACAGAGGATGCTTCAGTTTTGACAGGAAAAATATTTTCTTGAAAACCCTCTCACTCGGTTATTTTATAAAGGTAACCACGCTTCCCTAGAATGTGCAATAAATTAGCATTAAAATTTTTCTTATTCTAACAGCAAGCGTTTCTAGAATGCATTATGGCGAAATGTGGTGTAATCATATCCCGTATGTTTCTTAAAATTCATTCATATTTGAGACACATTGCTGTGCCCATTTTAAGGTGCACAGGTAGATCCGTGTTTATTTTAATTTTAATTTCTTTTTAATGAAATAATTAAGGTTTTCCACTGCACGGGGGCCACAAGGGTGATACTAATTTTAATGCTATATTTTCAAAACGAATAGGCCTACGTGTTCCCGGTTGGCTCTATAGCGATTTCACAGACAAGGTATTTCTAGTACAATGCAGTGTCGGACTCTAGCTGAGAGCGTAGCCTAAGTCATTATAGACTCCAAGAATGGCTCTCCATACACAAATGAACAAACACAAAGAAGGGTAGTCTCCTCCGTGGCCAGCTTGATTTCGATGGAGCGAAACCAAATTGGCTGCGGAGGAGACGGGTAATTTTGCCATGCAAATTATTCAGTGTCGTAGCCCTGCTTAGCTCCTGCACTAGGACCCAGACACATATTTAATCCCAAGAAAGTCAACAAATAAACCCCATTCATCCATTTGACTGAATAGGAATGCCATGGAGCTATTATAAAGGTGGAGATGAAATAGATTACGTAACGCATTGAAACCATGTGCCGATTTGAAATCTGACAAGCTATTCATCGAAAGGTACCTTTTGTTTGGGACAAAGGGCTTCCGCCATTAAATCGGTAAGCTAACCCGACAGTGTATTAACGCTTTACCTAGCAGGCTACTGTCAATAAGTTATCAAATGAAAGTCGCGTGAAAGCGCTTACTTTAACGAAAAGTACCTTTTGTTAGCATAACACACAAGGGTGTGATTGAGTAGCCGTAATCACAAAAGGCACACATTAGCCGCTGATGTATAGTTCGTTGTCACCCCACTGACATTAGGTGCTTCATTTAAATAAATTGAATGCGCTTGGTGATGATTACGCATCAAGGCTGCCATGTCTGCATGTCTGTATATTGTATAATGGTAATAGCTACGTAGGCCTATACAGTCATGTAACATATAATAAGTATACCGGTATAGGCCTATATAAAAGTTGTTTCACAAATTGACATTTTATTTTATTTTAAGAAGGACTGTGAATGTCATAAACAGTGGCGTACTGAAGGGGGCAGTTCTTCTGTGAGAGGTCTTGGTAGGGGATGAGGGTGGAGGAGGGGATATGAAGAATGAGAGGGGACTGGAGGAAGAGAGAAAGAGGAAGAAATAAAGAGAAATAAATAAATAGACGTAAATAAATAGAAAGGTAAGGAAAATGATAGGAATGAGAGGGGGCAAAACGTAAGAGGGGATGGAGAAGGGAAGGGAGATAAGAAGAGGGAGTGATACTTTATCAAGGAAAGAATAAGTACAGAGAAAGGAAAAGAAAGGAATGACAAATAAATGTAGGCCTTATAATAATTATTATAGAAACTAAACACAGCCCCCCCCCCACACACACACACACATAGGCCTAACACTAACAGCACTATAGGCAGCCATTCGATGATGTCAATGCCTTTATGTGTTACGTATTTAAAACGCCCAGTCAGATGTATTTTACACCTGCCAAGCACAAGTCACCCAATTTCGAAAATTGGACGTTGAATGTACACTCTCATGAATATTGATTGGCAACATTATCCAATATGTCAGCGCTCAAATCGGACACAATAGAACAATAGACCATTCAGTGCGTTGAGGAATGCATACACAGTCCATTCATAGAATTATCACCTACAAATAATAGAGATAAACCAATGAAGGACAACTGATCACATAGTACTAGGCCCGTCCACACAGAGGGCTTTCTGCTTATGCAACGCGGTTTTCAAGCAAAAACTTGGGGTAATCTGCCATGTGAACGCTCTCGAGGATTCCAATCCCTAAGTTTGCCCAAACATTTATCCCCAAATTTATCTCCAAGAAATTTAGGGGATTTCACGATTTCCCCCGAGTGATCCTCGAGTTTTACTGCCGTGTGAACGATACATTTTGCGATTATCGAGTGCTGGGCATAACTTATGACCTTAATACGCGGCTCAATTCGGTGCGCCACAGCCGCCACTAGTAGGGTCACAGAAAGTTACCGGTTGCAATTCCAAAGCTGACGACATGCATCAGACATTGCAAAACTCACGGATTCCGTCCAGGATGCAATTGAGTCACATGTGGACACGCACTCATGGGTTGACTTAGGAATCGCAATTCTCGAGCATGCCGATCCTCGAGAATCCTATGACCGTCTAAACATGACTAGTATTGGGCTTAGTACACAATTTCACACACCACTGGTTAAAGATGTTTGGCTTAACCCTCTCCACACGGATGTCGACTGCAGACGACAAGTTTCAAATTTTGTTAAACAATTCCAAAAATTTAAGAATTGTAAATTTTCATGACCATATTTAGAATCAGAATGTAAAATGCATTAAAATGAGTACAAATAAGTCTAGTATTGGTACAGTGGTTCTTGAGATAGCTCTTGATAGTTTGTGAAAATATCTCAAAACTTGGAATTAGGCCTATTTATGTCGAAGCCTGTGGCTAGCATGCAGAGCGTTAGGCTGCGATCACATAGAACTATACGGTATACGGTATTCGCTATACGAAATACGCTCATTCGATCAGGCTGAGTTCATATAGGAGTATACTATGTGAACTCAGCCTCATCGAATGAGCATATTTCGCATAGCGATTAGCGAGTATAGGCATGATAGGTCAGTTTACCAATTTTCTTCGTCTAATCAAATGCTTGTAACTTTACTTCTTGAGGTCACATTGCATTCAATGAGGTGTCATAATGTGCAGAATTAGATAGTGCATCTATTTAAAAAAAAATGATTTACCCACATATGGTTTAGTTTTAAAATTAGGACGGTATACGCTGCACTAAAATCGAACACGCACGATTCCAACTATACTATACTATACGCAGCTCGCAGATATAGGCCTACGGCCTTTTCGAATAGTGCCCTCTTAGGCTGCGTTCACATAGAAGTATACTATTCGGGTATACGGTGCACGTTTTGCAGATGCACGCGTATAGCTTAAATCGAGCAAGGCAATTTCATAGTACCGGGTCACATAAGGCTACGATCACATAGAAGTATACTATTCGGGTATACGGTGCACGTTTTGCAGGTGTACGCGTATAGCTTAAATCGAGCAAGGTAATTTCATAGTAGCGGGTCGCATAAGAGGGCACTATTCAGACTATTCGAAAAGCCGTATACCTGCGTATAGTAGTATAGTGGGAATCGTGCGTGTTCGATTTTAGTGCAGCGTATACCGTCCTAATTTTAAAACTAAACCATATATGGGTAAATTCATTTTTATTTAAATAGATGCACTATCTAATTCTGCACATTATGACACCTCATTGAATGCAATGTGACCTCAAGAAGTAAAGTTACAAGCATTTGATTAGACGAAGAAAATTGGTAAACTGACCTATCATGCCTATACTCGCTAATCGCTATACGAAATACGCTCATTCGATCAGGCTGAGTTCACATATTATTCTCCTATATGAACTCAGCCTGATCGAATGAGCGTATGTCGTATAGCGAATACCGTATACCGTATACTTCTATGTGAACGCAGCCTTATGTGACCCGGTACTATGAAATTACCTTGCTCGATTTAAGCTATACGCGTACAGCTGCAAAACGTGCACCGTATACCCGAATAGTATACTTCTATGTGATCGTAGCCTAAGGCTGAGTTCACATAGAAGTATACGGTATACGGTATTCGGTATTCGCTATACGAAATACGCTCATTCGATCAGGCTGAGTTCATCTAGGAGGATACTATGTGAATTCAGCCTGATCGAGTGAGCGTATTTCGTATAGCGAATAGCGAGTATGTCAGTTTACCCATTTTCTTCGTCTTATCAAATGCTTGTAACTTTACTTCTTGAGGTCACATTGCATTCAATGAGGTGTCATAATGTGCAGAATTAGATAGTGCATCTATTAAAAAAATGAATTTACCCCGGCACATGTGGTTTAGGTTTTTAAAATTAGGACGGTATACGCTGCACTAAAATCGAATACGCACGATTCCCACTATACTATACTATACGCAGGTATACGGCCTTTTCGAATAGCTCTTATGTGACCCGGTACTATGAAATTACCTTGCTCGATTTATGCTATACGCGTGCACCTGCAACTGAACGTGCATCGTATACCCGAATAGTATACTTCTATGCGATCGTAACCTTATGTGACCCGGTACTATGAAATTGCCTTGATCGATTTGAGCTATACGCGTGCACCTGCAAAACGTGCACCATATACCCGAATAGTATACTTCTATGTCATCGCAGCCTTATGTGACCCGGTACTATGAAATTACCGTGCTCGATTTAAGCTATACGCGTGCACCTGCAAAACGTGCACCGTATACCCGAATAGTATACTTCTATGTGAACGCAGCCTTAAGGGGGTACTACACCCATTGCATTTTTTTTGCTTTTTTTTGCATTTTGTGAAGAAATGAGACAAAGAAATTGGACAAAGTGGTATGCAAAATGAAGGGGCAAATCTTCTCGTTCAATTGGTGGCATCAGTATCAATGACGCGTACATACTTCTAATGGTATAAGCCAAAAAGTGGTACATCACTGATGTTTTAAATTCACTTCATTTTGGAAAGCTTACTATCAACGGATTTCGTTAAAATTTTGGATATGTGTTGCTAACACATTAGGGAAATAATGTTGATATGTAAAATGGGAATAAGTGGTCCCTGATTTCTTTTATGACTTCATGAACTTGGAGCTCCACAACTATCCAAAAACGAACCGGTTAAAATGCTTCTATTTTCAATGTTGAGCTATATTTTGTATTTTGAACTTGCGACACTATTTCACTGACACTTAATTAAGCCATAGGTAACAGGTTACCACAACCACACTACAGCAATGTTGAAAAAGATTGTATTTTTTGTCACCTATACCACCATATTAGGTAGGTTTCCGTAAGCTTCATTTTTGTGATTTTGGTAACTATTTTATATTTATTTGCCCAATCCCTCTCAACTAGGCAATCTAAATTGTACTCACCATTTACATCCCAAGGTATTTTAGTATATCCACCTCACATTTCCATTATATATCCAGTAACAGACAAAATATCAAAATTGATGCCTCATTATGACATGTATGATATCACAGACTATCACATGTATTCAAAATTGATGCCTGAATTTGACCTGAACCAATTGACCTATAACCTGACCTTTGATGACCTTATAGCCTTTTTTTAATCTCTTTTCCTAACAACACATTATAGAAGATACATACATGGTGTAGTATTAAATTGTCTATGTGGAAGAGATTAGGCGTATTTAATTTATTCAGTGTTATAATCAGTGAGTACATTTCTATAGATAGTATAACAAAGGATTTAATGTATTCTATTCATGTATTCTACTTGGACATGTTCAATAGAATAAATTATGGTTTGTTATGAAACACACATCTCAGTCACTAGGATACAGTAAACAAAAAATATATAGGGCTAAAATGACTTACTAAAATGGTTTAAAAACACTTTGTATGTAGATATATTTTATAAGTTCATGACATGAGGTGATGAACATATATATGTACTTTATAAATTTGCAAGAAAAAAAAGAAGAGGGGTACTGATGAAAATCAGGGTATTATTCCCCCTTAAGTACATAATGATGATTGGGTGGTGTAGTAGCCTATTGTTAACGCATCAGAATGGGTTTGAATGCATCATCAATTTTCAAATTTTAAAACAAGTGGTCGCATCCTACATCAACCTGTTTTGACTAGGAACATGCATTTAATTATTTTACAACTATGTTTGATTTTATACATAAGTAATGGTACAGTTATTTTCTTTGTTTATTCATCATTATAGTAATATAAAGCAAAGTCAGAAAGTAGCAAATGGAAGTCATTAAAAGTTATTTTAAAAGAGAAAATCCAAAATAAAAATAAAATAATTAAATATTTTGCAATTCTCTACTTTGGACGCGCGCGGGAAACAGGAAACTAAGAATTAATTGTAAAGGGCCTAACACAATGTCGTCACTTGCATACCTGCATCGCCTTTAGCCAGTGTCTAAAAGTTGTACAAAGAATTGGGGTCAAAGGTCATTATAAGGGGGTAAAATCTTACAATTGCATTACCTCAACATCCGTAAGGGGTATGGGGCTCAAGCTCGATGACAACAAATCTCATGACCTGGGGAACATTTTACAGGGGTCAGGTCAAAGGTCATACAGAGGTCAAATTTTAGAAATGCATTTTCTGTACATCTGTAAGGGGTACGGGACTCAAACTCTGTGACAACAAATTTAATGACCAGGGGAATATTTTGGAACACGTTGCAGGGATCAGGTCAAAGGTTATCTGGGGTCAAATCTTATAATTTCCTTTTCTGGACATCTGTAAGGGGTATGGGGCTCAAACTCAGTGACAACAAATCTCATGACCAGGGGAACATTTTGCAGGGGTCAGGTCAAAGGTCATGCAGAGGTCAAATTTTAGAAATGCATTTTTGGACATCTGTAAGGGGTACGAGGCTCAAACTCGGTGACAACAAACTTAATGACCAGGGGGAATATGTTGGAACACTTTGCAGGGGTCAGGTCAAAGGTTATCTGGGGTCAAATCTTATACCTATCTTATACCGTAATTTCATTTTCTGTAAGGGGTATGGGGCTCAATTTCGGTGACAACAAACCTCGGGAAACATTAAGGTCAAAGGTCAGGTCAAAAGGTCATTAAAGGGTTACATGCCTTGCGATTGTCTGCGCTCTGTGAGCGCAAATTATCTCTAGTTTATTATTACAATTATGATCGGACTAATGTATTTAATAGACTTTAAATAAAGATTACATTTTATGTAATCCCTCCACCACCACCGATACACATTACCCCCTCAACAGCCTAAAATTGTATTGAAATCAGTCTTTAATATGAAAAAAATAAACACACTATCTGTGGTCATCTTGTGACTCCCTTCATATCGGTCATTAAAAATTTTAATAACTTTTTTGCTTATTTTCAATTCTCATAATTTTCCTCATAATAGAATGAAAAAACAAAAGAAATAGATTTTTAAACCGTAATAAAAACAAAGTCAAATATGAGAATAAATTTTTTTCTGGATGCTCATTTTAAATTCTCAAAATTTTGCTCATAATACAATGAAAACAAAAGAAATATATTTTTAAACCCTAATAAAACAAAATCAAACATAAGAAGTAATTTTATTCTCATAATTTTCCTCAAGTTATAATTCTCACAATTTTCGTCATAATACAATGAAAAACAAGAAATATATTTACATATCCTATAAATAAAACAAAGTCGAACATAATATTTTTTTTCTAGATGGCCCATTCCATGTCAACTCCAGGGATGTGCACCGCAGCACCTCTTCAATTTTTTTTTTCTTTTTCTGTGTGGTGGTAGATATTGATGAGAAAGTAAAATCCTGAAAATTTGAGCTTCATACTCCATTTCGTTTTCCCGTGGCATCAATTTGAAATTTAGGGGGGTCAGCGTACCAAATGTGTCGCTACACTAAAGACGCTGTTTGGAGGTCCATAAATGTATAAAGGGAACCCTTTAAAACTTTGAAAAGTATGTATTCTGGGGTACTTTTTGGTTTAGAATTCAAATCTGCTATCAGTCTGAGAAAATGTTGTAACTCCTTTACTTTGAAAAGATATAGGGCCCTCAAATGCAACTTCGTCCATCCAGGACCAACTTTGGGGGGTCAGAACTCCAAAAGTAAAAATAATTTTACTGTCCATTTTTTGTCAGTCAGCCCTTAAATGGACATTCTAATATGCTCAATATTGAGCATATTAGAATGTCCACCTAAGGGCTCTGACTGGCAAAAAAATTGACGCTAAAATTACTTTTTTACTTTTGGAGTTCTGACCAAAGTTGGTCCAGACGAAATTTTGAGGGCCCTACCATCTTTTAAAGTAAAAGAGTTACAAGTTTTTGATAGCAGATTTGAATTCTTACACCAAAAGTACCCCAGGATACATACTTTTCAAAGTTTTAAAGGTTCCTTTATACATTTATGGACCTCCAAATGTCGTCAACTTTCGCGTTGCGACACATTTTTACGCTGACCCCTAAATTTCAAATTGATGCCACGGAAAACGAAATGGAGCATGAAGCTCAAATTTTCAGGATTTTACTTTCTCATCAATATCTACCACCACACAGAAAAAAAAAATTGAAGAGGTGCTGCGGTACATCCCTGGAGTTGACATGGAATGGGCCAGATGCTTATTTTCAATTCTCATAATTTACCGCAGTACAAAAACCGAAATAAATACATTTTAAAACCCAAATAATACAAAGTCAAACATGAGAACAGTTTTTTTCTTAATGCTTATTTCCAATTCTCAAAATTTACCTTATAATATAATGCAAAACATTAGAAATAGATTTACAAACCCTAATAAAACAAAGTCAAACATAAAACTTTTTCCTAGATGTTTGTTTTCAATTCTCATAATTTCCCTCATAACACAATGCAAAACAAAAGAAACTAGGCTCAGCTAGGTAAATACACAGATGCCCTTGGAAGGCTCTGTAAAGAGTGTTTACCTATATTAGCCTTGCATGCAAGGACATACCTATTCTTACTATAATGTATACTTTAAAGTACACATAAGTGAGGAATGATCAGCCCAATTATTATTATACATGGCACATTGAACCACAATGGGCTTGTATAAGGACTATATATCTTTGCTGTATGGATGACACATTTGTGTGCAAATCTATCATGGGGTCATAGCCCCCCTAGTCAACTTTAGTGAAAATTACGTTTTTGGTCATTGTCCGCAAGTGGAAGAACTTTGACCGCAAATGATCATATGGCATTTGTGGCACCACCCAATGGTCCTAGTGCTCAACTATGGTCAACATAGCAAAAAGCATATGGCTATGATGGCCGATTTAAGATATTTGGTTACATGCCGGAAATGACCCCTAAATGACCTTTGACCCCAATTCTATGTACAACTTTTAGACACTGGCTATAGATGATGCATGTGTGCAAGTGATGTCACGGTGCTATGTAATATGGGGAACAAGTAGCATTTTAAGTGAAAAACACGTTTGGGGCTATAATGACCTTGAGAAGACATTTGTGCCAGAAATTTTCACATGACATTTGAGACCCCCTAATAGTCATAATAACCAAATTTCGTCAAAATTGATAAACGAATATGGCTACGATGGCCCATTATACGATTGGTAGAAGAAAGAAAGAAAGAAAGAAAGAAAGAAAGAAAGAAAGAAAGAATCAGAATCTAAGAAAAAGAGACCCTTAGCCAAATGCCATTTGGCTAAGGTAATAAGGTAAATTTTCAAACCCTAATAAAACGAAGTCAAGCAAAAGAATAACTTTTTTCTAGAGGCTTATTTTCAATTCTCATACTTTTTCCTCATAATATGACTTACTTGACTTATCTGCTCAGGCCGGTGTGGCCCTTTGCACTCTGCCGAGTAAGCCTCCTCCACTCAGTTCTGTCTGTTGCTTGTGTCTTTGCTTCAAGTGGGGTCTTCCATCTGGTTGGTGGACGACCTGGTGGTCTTTTCTTGCTGAAGTCATTAATGTAGGCTTGGTAGGGAAGCCGATGTAGAGGCATTCTGAAGAGATGCCCAGCCCATTTCAAACGTATCCGGCAGATAACATCATTGATGGAGCTAGTGATGTTGAGACTCTGTCTGATGGAATTGTTGCGGATTTTGTCAAGTAGTGAAACTCCAAGCATTGCCCTAAGGCATCGCATTTCAAAAACATCCAATCTGTGTCGATCAGATTCAGGTAACGTCCAGGATTCTGACCCATAGGTGGCAATAGGGAGGATGAGCGACTGATAGATCCTTACTTTCAGCGATCTGGTGGTTAGACCAGATGGTATTTTTCAATCTACCAAATGCCCAGGCTGCCAACTTTGTGCGACGTTTAATATCCTCTTCTACTGAGGGCACACTACTACCCAGAAAGACAAAGTTATTTACTTTCTCAATGGGCATTTGGTTCAGCATGATATCTCTTGGATCGTCAGACATGATCTTACATTTTGTTGGGTTAATTTTCATTCCCCAGCTGCTGCATGCTTTTTCCAATTCATTCGTGGAGATTTGCAGGTTCTCAAAGTCCATATCCATGAGTGTGGTGTCATCTGCATATCGGATGTTGTTAATGCACATGTCACCCATCTGCACAGCCTCATAATATAATGAAAAACAACAGAAATAGATTTTCAAACCCTAATAAAACCTTAGTCAAACATAAGAATAACTTTTTTCTTGATGTTTGTTTTCAATTCTCATAATTTTCCTCATAATGCAATGCAGAATAAAAGAAATGGAATACATTTTCAAACCCTAATAAAACGAAGTTAAACATAAGAACTTTTTTCTAGATGCTTATTTTCAATTCTCATACTCATAATATAATGAAAACGACAAACCCTAATAAATTTATTTTTCACCCGACTTACCCGGCTGAAAAGTCAAAAAAATAATTAAATCCAAAGCTGACGTTAAATAGGACGCCTCTGCCTAATGGTTCAGTGCTTAAGGGACCATGATGCTGAAAAGAGGGGTCTTCTTAACACCCCTATACACGTCACCTCCAAAGTTTAAGTCCCACCCCCTTTTTTTTTTCATTATGTGGTTTGTTTGTTACTAAAAAAATTTAGATTTTATCGGGCCTGGAATTTTAGAGCGTATCCGAAACCTATTTGTGTCCATAAAACCTAAACATTATTGCAGATTCAGTCGTCTGACAAAGACATCAGGCAATTTGTATTTGAAGACCTAGTGAGCGCAAGAAGACCGTAATTCCACTTGGCTCCTCAACATGTATACACTCAAGTTGCGTATAGTTTCGTATAGTTTGGTAATGTTTTATACATGTTCAGGGGCCAAAACAAATCTTTCACAACCTTTCATGATGTTTTCACCCTGGAACATGTATTAAACATAAAATCCTAAGAAACTATACGTAACTTATACATGTTGAGGGGCCCTGTGGTCTCCTTGCGCTCAGGTCTTCTGTGACATAGCTAAATTCTGCATATTCAGCTTATTTGTGAAAAAATAACCTAACCGAGTCAGAGAGTCTAATACTTAACAAAGGGAAAATGTCTAGCATTGTTTGCCTCTCAGAAAGAGAACTTTATTAACAACCTCAAATTTTTCCTTATGAATATTATGAATAGGATAATTATAATATTAGAGGAACTGTGCTTCAGCACAATAAGTTTGGCAAAATAACCAATTTAATAGAAATGCATATCTATTGTGATCTCAGGGTTGCGGAAAAACCAGGACATTAGGAGGAAGGTGCAGGATTGGTCTTTTTGGGTGGGTGAATGATATTTTACGTACTAATAGATAGGGAGAAATTAAGATATTTTTGATAGTGCCACGATATTTTGTGATATTTAGACATATATCTGATAGTTAGACAAACGATACATATCGTCTAACTAGATTTATATGGCGATAATGATAGATATCGTCTAGCTAGATTTTGCGAACGATAGTTAGACAAAGTAGGAACTTGGAAATTTTATAAAATATCGGCGATATATCTGATAGTTAGACAAATGATAGATATCGTCTAGCTAGATTTTGAGAACGATAGTTAGACAAAGTAGGAACTTGGAAATGTTATAAAATATCGGCGATATATCTGATAGTTAGACAAATGACAAAGTAGGAACTTAGAAATTTTATAAAATATCGGCGATATATCTGATAGTTAGACAAATGACAAAGTAGCAACTTGGAAATTTTATGAAATATCGACGATATATCTGATATAGTTAGACAAACGATACATATCGTCTAGCTAGATTTAGATGGCGATATTTAGATAAGACAAAGTAGGAACTTGGAAATTTTATAAAATATCGGCGATATATCTGATAGTTAGACAAACGATACATATCGTCTAGTTAGATTTATATGGCGATATTTAGATAAGACAAATAGCATAGAAATTTTGTGAATATCGGCGATATATCTGATAGTTAGACAAAATGATAGATATCTTCTAGCTAGATTTTGAGAACGATAGTTAGACAAAGTAGGAACTTGGAAATTTTATCAAATATCGGTGATATATCTGATAGTTAGACAAATGATAGATATCGTCTAGCTAGATTTTGAGAACGATAGTTAGACAAAGTAGGAACTTGGAAATGTTATAAAATATCGGCGATATATCTGATAGTTAGACAAATGATAAATATCGCCTAGCTAGATTTTGAGAATGGATTTTGTTTTTGATACATTCAGAGTAAGTCCATTTTCTTCCATCCAAATTGCAACTCTAGTCATGCATGCAGTGAGATTTTTAGCAATTTCAACAGCTGATTTACCGGCACAAAAACAGCAGTGTCATCTGCATAAAGATTGATTTTACATGGCAAATGAGAAACCACAGCAGTCAGACTATTTATGTACAATGTGAATAGAAGAGGGCCTAGTATGGTCAGTGGGCGTTTCTCAGAGTAATTTTTAACATGTTTTGAGAATTTGCAGATTTGGTGTTAATTTCTTTTAGACAAAAGAGGATCATTGGGTGTTAGCTGATGAAAAGCGGGGTTCATTGGGTGTAGAGTTTGCTTCAACAAGCTTCCTCCAGGCACATGACACGTACCAATCTATGGGAGTACCCGCCCCCTCATTTCTCAATCAGTGTATAGAAGAAACTTTGTGTTGGCATTGTTTGAGAACGATGCATACACATCCCTGGGTATTAGGTATTTTGCGAGTTGCGTGTTGGCACATGACGCGTACCCAGTAGCGTAGCCAGCGGGGTGGCAGGTGAGAACTCGAGAATCGTGAAATCCCCTAAATTTCTTGGGGATAAATTTGGGGATAAATGTTTGGGCAAACTTAGGGATTGGAATCCTCGAGAGCGTTCACATGGCAGATTACCCCGAGTTTTTGCTTGAGAACCGCGTTGCATAAGCAGAAAGCCCTCCGTGTGAACGGGCCTAGTACTATGTGATCAGTTGTCCTTCATTGGTTTATCTCTATTATTTGTAGGTGACAATTCTATGAATGGACTGTGTATTCAGTCCTATTCAGTCAAATGGATGAATGGGGTTTATTTGTTGACTTTCTTGGGATTAAATATGCGTCCTAGTGCAGGAGCAAAGGTAGGCTCGCAGTGACATGCGGAGCAGTAGACTGAGTAGCCGGAGCAGTAGACTGAGTAGCCGGAGCAGTAGACTGAGTAGCCGGAGCAGTAGACTGAGTAGCCGGAGCAGTAGACTGAGTAGCCGGAGCAGTAGACTGAGTAGCCGGTGCAGGCACAGGGATTGGTGGCTGTTGTAGGGTCAGTGGATTTGACCATGACACATGTAGTATAGGCCTACTGACAGATCTTGAGGGCGGACTTACCGGTGCCCGTGAGATGGTACTGGGAGCAGGACTGCGAGCTGATGGTGTCTTATACTCGAATGATCTGCTCTTTCCAATTGTATGTTGCAGTTGGTCAGACATTGCTCGTTTTTGGCCGTATGACACTTTGCAGTAGCTTTGAAGACTGTGCGGGTTCCTGTGACCTGACAGTGAACATATGGTGCGATCGCTGAATTTGCCGCTATCATTCAGAGCCGTGAGGACTGTGACGCGAATGCTATGATTCGTGTATATCTTGCTTAGGTTTGCAGACTTTGACAATTCTCTCATCATGTTGCCAAGGGTGTTTACTCCAATTGGCACTCTGCTATACCAGATAGGTCTTCTGGTTTCCATTTGGTTAGTGGCTTCTGATAGAAAGACTCATTCATAGGATTTAATTTGCTCATGTAAAGCTTCATAGCCTTCAACGGGTAGTCCGAGGCTCCGGTGCCATACATAACTGGACGCTCTTCATTTTCTTTGCCATCACCCTGATGGTTTTTCTGATGATCTTTGTATTTCAAGCTCACATATTCCCGCCCTGTGTCATCTGTTAGGAACTCCCAGTCTCCTTTCTTGAGGTTCCTTTGACCCTCTCTTCCGCGCCTACAAAACTTATACTGGGTGTTAAACCAAACCAGTTTAACCAAGCCATATGGCGTTGTCATGTTCATGATGTTGCTGCTGTGTAAGCGATCCAAATCTCCATCCGATATCGGTGGAAATGAGGTTGTGGTGTCTCCACCTGCTCGTTTTTGTCTTTTAAAGTCACCTCGAAAGACGTTATTTGCTGCCTGAAACTCCACGTTTGTGATGATATTGAAGGTCCTGCTATTTGGTGGAGAAGTCAGGTGTCTCTGTAGTCCTGCTCTAAGATTCGAAGTACTCGATTTGGAGTATTTTGTGCCGTCGGTTTTTCTTACGCTGCCGTAAAACCTCCGTAGCAGGTCTGCCATATCTTGAACTGGTAGCATTTCAAATTTTGGATTGATGTTATTCTCTGTGCACCAATGTGGAATACACATGAAAGAAAGTTTCGAAATAATAGAAAATTGACAGCTTCATTGTCTTCTGTGATCTTTCCTTGATTTTGTTTACTTTTAAAATCATGTAGGCCTAAATTTATTCCAAAGTTATCAATTAATTTTGTAGGACAGATTGGACATCAACTTCAGAACCATAAATTTAGCATAATTTTGTGTTCAAACTTCATTTTTCTCTGGGTATATTTAAGGACGTACTACCAAACCGATTTTCATGTAAATGGCTATAATTTAATTAAGATTTAATCTAAAATTAATGTCCTATTTATAAATGCCCTGCCATGACAAAATGAAGCAATGACCAATTGGACAAAAACATAATTTTGTTGAATAAGAAAATATTAAAATCACTTGATTTGATATTTTAGCACAATTAGTTGTAATTTATCAATTCTAGCCAGTAGCCATCTTTCTTTAAAATGATGGCTAATTTACATACAATTGTGGAAATTAAATTAATGTGGGCAAATATTTTGATCATTGCTTCTTTTTGTTGACTTTCGGAGATTTTCCTATAATTCTGGGTTTGGATTTAATTTTATTCAGGGGAAGAAACTTGTGTCTACTCTAGGTACATGTATATGTATAAAATGTATTTTAGGCTTCAATATACTACATGGAATTTTAATTACACTACTACGGTTTATTTTATTTTATTTGTGCAAGGTCAAGGAAGGACATGTGTACTTTTGACTCTGTGGGCGTGGCACACTCCCGTGTCTAGAAGGCATTGACCCGGTTGTACCGTTGTACCAGAGAGTAGTTATTCTTGAGAGGGCACTCACCTCATTTGCATGGCAAAATTACCCGTCTCCTCTGCAGCCAGTTTGGTTTCGCTCCATCGAAATCAAGCTGGTCACGGAGGAGACTACTTTCCTTTGTGTTTGTTCATTTGTGTATGGAGAGCCCTTCTTGGAGTCCGTTTGGACTCAGGCTACGCTCTCAGCTAGAGTCCGACGCTGCATTGTACTAGAAACACCTTCTCTGTGAACTCGCTAGAGCAAGGAAAATAAAAACTGGTTTCATTACTATCTGTTTTTGAGCTTTTTTGCAGGTCTGCGACCATGGTGTTACCACAACTGTCTTTGCGTCATTAACATGTGCTGGAGTCTAGCACAGGTCAACCAAAGTCCCGGATTTTAATAAGACAATAATGATTGACACACACACCAGGAAGTTTCTCATCCAAAAGAATGAGAAATCTTAAATTCTCACCATTTTGGCCGTTTCTCATCAAAATGTCCGTTTTCTCATCCAAAACTTCCTTTAGTGTATTAAGTATAGGCCTATTGATCCTAAATTTGCTGGTAGGGTAAAACTCGTTTTAGGGGGGTGTTTAAAAAAGTTGGCCACACATGCGTATAGGCCTACATTATCATACTTGAGTGCCCCTCCCCCTCCCCGGTGAAATTTGAGACTCATTTGGTCACCGTCCTAAGCGTCCTTGCCCACACGAGTCGCTCAGGAGCGGGCCCTACCCGGCATTATTAATTATTACCGGTAGTGGTTAGCCTCCCTAAATACAGTCGCGTATCGTGTTGTCAATTATCGTTACTTGTGTCCATGGATATGACCCCATGTATAAGTAGTCTTCATAGAATTCACACAGTCTATGCCATGTCATTTACGGATACAAAGAGGATAATAATGTTGAGGGCGCCCACAAAATCTTACACCGTCTTACACAATGTTCCAAGGCAAAGTTCAGTTTAATATTTACTCATCGTAAAAATACAGACGTTTTATTATGTGATGATGTTGTCTGGATGGGTGGACAGTTGTCACACTGTGGAAAAACAACAACCGGGAATCCGCATTCATTTACAAATAGCATTAAATTAGTATCACATAGTGGCCTCCGTGCAGTGGAAAACCTTAATTCTTTCATCAAAAAGAAATGAAATTGACAAAAAAAAACCGGATCCACCTGTACGTCTATAAAATGGGCACAGAAATTTGTCTCAAATATGAATGAATTTTAAGAAACATACGGGATATGATGAACCAATGACCTGACGCCATGATAGTAGGATCTATTAGTCGTTTTATATACAATGTATATACCGTGTTGTCATAATACCAATATTTGACATAATATATAACGAGTAATATTTAGTATTGTAAATATGCAGTTCATATGCACAAACGAACACTGATCTTTATGATATTCAGGTTGTTGTACATCTCATATAACATGTCATATAGAAGGTCATATGTGTTGACCTTCTCCTATTGTATTTGTTCATCTGTGTATGGAGAGGATTAGCGCCATTAAAACTCCATCAGTATTTGGGCGTAGTTCAGTGAACTCATCAGATTGCTATTCCAAGTACTTTGATAAATACAGATAATATGTATTAATGGGTCGAGGCGATTGCATTGAAAAACTAATAAATTATTCATAACAGTTACGTAATCAATCGATAGTGCGGACACTTTTCATTTACAAACCACCAAAATTCGTAATCTTTTAGCGTTGGAAAAGAAACCACGTGAATAGAGTGTCATATAGCCCTGCCTCAACCTCATCTTCCTCATTATCTTCGCGGGCCGCAACCGCAGAGGGGTTGTCGCCGTGATCCGCCATATTCGAGTGTAATTTGGCGGACTGTCTTATTTAATTTAGTATGCATTGTATTATATTTTGGTCATTCGAACGATTTTGTATGAATTGTTGTCATAAACATTTATCAAACTTCTCAATGATTTGTTCTAAATTATGTGTTATTGGGCTGTCTGTTAGTAGTAAGAGAATATTTTGTACGTTGTCTGCTTTAAAATTTAGAAGGGGGTTGCCATGTTTTGATTCGCACCGTTTACTTCAGCCGGCGCAGGACGTCGGACTGCACGCCATAATTGGCCGTATTTTTGTGTGTTTAAACTAAAAAAACGAAATAACAATCAAGTTATTTATTTTAATTTATTGCTGGTTTATACAGTCACATATGTATTTGTTGCATTATTTGCTTCCTGTTTGCGTTGCGTTGATCATGTTGATGCACACACAGTGCAGTGGCAGTGAGCATCGGGGTTTATAAATAGCCACGGTATTTTCCCACTCACGACTCATGACTCATTTTTAAGCTCGTTCAGGGGCCATAATTTCCCCAAATATGGAAGACGCGATGGAAAACTTGAGACGCGGAGTGCACAATATACACAATCAATGCATGGTTTGGATTATTCTAACGCTTGCTCTGATTAGTTCTCGCTATCTAGGAGTGTATGAATCAAAAATATACCACTATAATGCCCATATTTGGCAAACCATTACACAAATGTTATACACAAGTGAGCTAGAAATTGATGTTTACTGAGATATGGAAAGTGTGGCCTTCAACACGTAAAATTGGGAAGGCTATTTAGCATAATAAATGGTTAGTTCCCGAAACATGTGGTGCAAGGAAAGTGGTTATTTGCATAGTAAATACACTATTAAATCACGGCGAGATGTACATTGGGTGATGATATCACAGCTCATTAGAGCTATGATTAAAGTTTGTCACTCGATCTATTGCAACTTGTTGTAATGTTCAACCCAGTTCAATTACTATCTTGCATTTTGTGTCGAAACAATTTGTACATGATCAAAATTAAAATTGCTCAGATTTTCGTGAAAGTTATAGCAACTTGTCTACCAAAATCTACACACGGGGAAAGAGAATAGTTTACACGATCTCCAATGTCTGTTTGATGTCAATAGGATCAATAATCAATATGGTGTTTGACCTTTGTTATCTGCTATCTCAGTAGCTTTAAATTGTAAACGTTTTTTTTTTCTGAATCCCATTCTATAGATGAGCAATTGCTCAACTTTAACGAAAATCGGAGCAACTAAATGTTTTGATGTTAACTTGATTTAATTTATTTCAAAGTACACAAGGGTGTCACGGCAAACACCAAAAAACTAGTGTGCGGTGGTTTTTGGGATTTGGCAACAATTAATATTTGTTCGCGATTATTAGTATTCACTTTTAAATCGAACATGAGCAATTGAAAGAAAGCATGAAAAAAGAACTGAATTATATTTACATTACTTCAAATATTTGTGATATTACTATCACAAAAATATTCATGCGGTGATCATGTGTAATATTAAAAAATGTATCTACGTTCAGAGAAAAAAGTGTTTTGTATACATAATGAGAGGTTTTTTCCGAGCTTGATCACTAAATTGAACAGAGCATGCGTGATGATTAGTTGACACAAAATTATTCTCTTTGTCCAGGCTTGGAAATAAGGGGAAGCTATGTGCTAATTTATTTACAAAGTTCTAAAACAAATCAAATATAAAATAGGTTACGTTGACATACCTCAATGACGTTTCGTGCTGTACACAGCACTTTCTCAAATTGAATGACCAGCTTTGATCTTAGACGTATATTGCTTCTATTGGTAGCTGACGTAGGTGGCGCTGTTATAACTGGTCATAGATGTGCGGAAGGAAGTAGTTACCACAATCCCTGTTGAGTGTATTAGCCTGCCCCCTCTTTATTTTCCAAATAGATTCCTTTATGTGTCTTCTTTTCCTGTTAGTTTCAATGTCTCTAATTTTGGCTTCGTCGCATCCGATCACGTGATTGCCTTCCACGACATGATCCATCATTTTGCCCATGGATCCTTTGTTCTCAAATGCGACAATAACATAGAATTATGTTTAGGGTATATGGGATATCAAATGTAGGGGAGACAAGGAAGGGGAGAAGGCGTAGTACAGCGGGCCGTATAACTCCGGCTGTAATTATCGCTGACATGAAAGTATGCCACCTACGACAGACTTAAGTAAGACTAAATCAGATTATATAGAGCATCAATTACCACCCGTGGTAATAGATATCCGATAAAAATTATGCTTAGCACAATAGGCCATTACATACTTATGGTTATATACCATACTGTGTCCTTCCAGCACAATAGTGTTATGATTGACTGACCAGTTCATCTCCACTTTAATCCCTTGATTTTTGGTTTCTGAACAAAAGAGATACCAAACTTTGAAACGAGGGATTGACTTTTAAGTCTAAAAAGTAGCTTAGTGCAACTTTTGAAAATGCACCTTTTCATGTAAGGAGGCTAGTCACCATGGCTACAAATTTTGAGCTATCCATACGAATGAGGTATCAAAATTAGCAGAATTAAACTGGGTTTGTTTTTTCTATTCCAATGCATAGATTTTAAGTTTTTGTCTCGTACTAAAGGGGGTAATTACGTTTTGGTAGGTTTTATATATTAATCAGTACATTTATCATGTTGATTGACAATATACTATGAAATGCATTCATGAGTACGGTTATGACTTGCTCCTCAAACAAATTGCCAGATCATAGTTGTCAGCAATAATCGGATCCATATTCAGTGTAAATGCACTTAATTAAATTAAATTGTGTTATGCCTTTTGGTAGCAATGAAAAAGAAAAATTCAGACGCAAAGACACTTTTGGTATCCTACTTTTATTTACACGTTTCTATTAAAGATGATGTGAACAGGCCGATGTGGTTCCTGGCATTAGATCATACGGTTTACATGGTGTCCATTCACATCACCGGAATTGCTTATATTCGTGCGATCATGTGTGGCAAAAGTATCGGATATATTATATAAAAAAAAAAAAAAAACTGTTTGCTTTAAAATAATTCAATGACCAATAATGACTGACCAATGAGATATATCGTTTATATTCCGTGCGCCAAAATAACAATTCAGCTCAGTGGTCAGATTTGGGTTGTATTGTTGCGTGGCTCTGATTAGAATTAGCAATATTGCTGTAAAATATTTCATAATTAAACTGAATTTGATGGTGAAAAAGCAGTCGACCATTATTCCCAATCTCATTGTGTCATTGGTTCAGCTGGCATATATGGCGACAATAATTTGTGACGGCGATTGATAATGATCTTTAGTGATCAGAACTTGGAACGTAACTTGATTCTGGTAAATAAGTTAAAACTTTATGCCATGAACAAGATAACTTTGTATTAATTTGAAAAAAACAAACCCAAAACCAAACCAAACAACACAAAACAAACCTTAATGCCCTTAATCAAAATAAGAAATAAAAAAAATACACGGACCATACTGCAGTTACTGTCCGTTTTCCTATACACAATACACAGTGCTCTCACCATTGAGCTGTGACCTCTACAAATCGTGCCACGTTAAAAGGATAGGCATTTGCCTAGTTAACGTCAATGTGTGAAAAATAACCGGCCAATATTAAAAGTACTCTCAAAAACTTCTAGCAAATATATTTCTCTAACATGACCTAAAATTACAGCTAGGTTAGATGTTCAGAAATATTCGTACTTTGGTAAAACAGTGAGTGAGGGCAAGGCATAGCTAGCCAAATCCCGTGTTAATTGAATGGAGATTTGACCGAAAATTTTGGTAAACGGACCGCTCACTTCTGAAGAATGCCACACGAAAACGGTACAAGCTACATTTAAAGTACTCTCTGTTCGATCATCATGATGAGTTTTTTAATAGTATGCCGAAATTTGGTACTGTAGGTAATTGACAAAGGGTCGTACTTCGCTGATGAGTAAGTGACAGTGAACATGAAAATCAGGGCCCATAACCCAAGTTAGTAGCTAGTTAGTGGAGGCCGTCACGGGACTGATTATTGATAATTGAAGTGCCTTATTAATAGATACGCACGATTTAGGGCAAGAAAAAAACCGGGACACTTTTGGAAGCATCATCATCATCATCATCATCATCATCATCATCATCATCATCATCATCATCATCATCATCGACATCATCATCAACATCACTTTCTACATTTTTTCTAAACAACATAGGGCCTACCGTTTTAATAAGATTTTTTCTTGAAATGCATGTAACTATAATTATTGTTTAGAGCGTGATGAAATAAAACATCACGATTTTCATCACAAAACAAATATAATGCACAAGAAATCGTTTGTTTTAGAGCGTGATGATGAAATAAAACATCACGGTTTTCATCACGAAACAAAGTAATACATAAGAAATCGTTTGTTTTAAAGCGTGATGAAATAAAACATCACGATTTTCATCACAAAACAAAGTAATAGGCCTACAAAAGAAATACATTTTTCGAGAGTGATTAAATAAAACATCACGATTTTCATCACGGAACAAAGTAATACATAAGACATCGTTTGTTTGATTGTAATCAACCGCGACAGTTCGTCTCACACACATAACAATGCACTGCGATCAAATAGGTTGATGACAACATTTGATTGAATGGACTGCACTGCGCCATGATTACGTGCACCGGTTCAAATCCTTTGTTTGGAGCCAATCAATAATTTCACGTACAGCCTCTATGCAAATTAGAGTTTACACACGCTGCAGCTGGGGTAATCGACCGAAGCTGGTTGCCGTTAGTGATCGAATGCATGAGCTTATTTGCTTTATTGAATCGATTTACTGGATTAATTTCCTGTTAACTGGGTTTAATGCCACAAAGGTCGAATCGGGCTTGCCATGGACCATAAGTGCATCATGCACTCTTGACAGATAAAAAATTCGTACTGTCGTTTGACAGTAAGAGGTACACTCTAAATTTTGCAACGCATAATGTAGTTGTGAACAAAATAATGGTTAAACCGTTTGTTGCACTGTCTTGATGCTACGTACTTTGAATAAACCTGAGTACATACCGCACCTTTATGACAATAAAAATCCAATAAAACAGGTGTCAATTATCTTTTGGGAAAGAGCTCGTAATTGGTAAAAGTAATTTCTTAGCTATTTATATTTCACTAACACATAATTGTCCCGAAAATACAAACGCATACTTTCGAGACAACTATGTGTTAGGGCACCAACACATAGTTGTCCCGATTTGTATAAAGAGCAAAGAAATTGTCTTCTAACTATTACGAGCCCTTTACCAAAACACTAAATTTGAGACATTATGGCCATTTGATGGTAATTATATCATATAAGCACTGCATGTACACATGTTTATTCAAAGTACATAGCATCCAGAGAGCGCAACAAACGGTTCAACCATTTGTTCACAACTACATTAACCGTTGGAAATGTAAAAATGTAACGATGCAAAAATGTAATGACTCTGATGAAAGTTGTTACCGTATATTAACAGCAAACAAAACAGAAGCTGCATTATTTTATCTGATCAGGTGGACCCGTTTGTTTTTATAAGTGAAATAATTTAAATCGGAAATATGGCTCGGTTCAAACATTTCGTATTGTATAACATAGCTTGGTAAAAATTTTGTAACTCGTATAATTTGTTTTACCGACAGGTCCTATTTATTGACGAGCTCGAATGAGGTCAACTACGGGTCAAAAGGTGGAAATAATGCCTAAGCGTAAAACTATTTTGTAACTCCTATATAATTGTTCATTCCAAATGCAATTGAAAGATAATAACTGTCTATGCTGTGAGCAGTCCGACTTCGGCTTGACAGTATTAATGTGGTGTAGTTTAGATTAGCTTAGTTATCAAAGATTTCAACCGGGCCAGTAACATTTCTCAGTTTACATTATATAATCATAATAGCGTTGTTGCGGCTCCCGTATGCACATGCACCGTAGATTTTGATGAATAGACTTACGGTTAAAAGTCAATCAGCCGTAAAATTTAAAGTAGCTCCACGTGCGTGACGCACCACGAATGCAGGCTGATATCAATCAATAAATCCTACCGTGAAGTCTTTAATGCGACCCTGAAAGTTGTGCCTCATACATCAATTAAAGAGCTGGGTGGGTGCTGTCCACTATATCTGTTAGGTTTCAAGGTTTGATAGACACCGATGTTTGAATTGGTCTAACCAGAGAATCTTCTCTGGTCTAACGTCCTCATTGCCCATAATAATTTTTTAAATGTTGGATTCGGGCGAGTTTTTATAAAATATGGTATTTTGGTGATAGTGATGAAATTGGGAACACCCAATCTGATAACTTTCTTTCCTTCCACTTTCTGCCTCCTGTCGTCTCCCGGCCGGGCCTTTCCCTGCTCCGCTCGCGAATTTTTTTCGTACATCGTTCGCTACTTGCACGGTTCCGCCATTATGCACTATGTGCGGGGAGAGCCTCGAACTGACAGCATACATGAAAGGAAGAATTATGTAACCTTACACAGAACGTTATGACTAGTTCAATTCCCATTCATGTATGCTGCCAGTTCGAGGCTCTCCCCACATAGTGCATAATGGCGGAACCGTGCAAGTAGCGAATAGGGCCTACATATTTGAAAATTTGTTCCGTTTTTCATAATCAAACACGAAATATTTAAAGCAAACTCAGCCTGAAAAAGCCTACCCCGGGGAGCTGAAGAAAATTAAATTTTGGCGCTCCTTCCTCATTAGCCCGAAAAGGTGGTTTGAAAAAGTGAAGAGCAACAATTTACTAATTCTTTTTGCCGCCCCTTCTTCCTTTTGCCGCCCCTTCTTCCGCCGCCCTTCTTTTTGGCCGCCCCCTACCTTGACCCCTCAATAAAAGTCAATCAAGAGAGGGGCGCCTGACCACTTCCAATGGCAGTATAATAAGCCCTATATATATCAGTATTGGCTATTTAAGAAGAAAAATTGATGTGCAAATCTTGTTTAAAGAAGCCAAATTATAAATCAACTCACATAACCCCGTTTGTTTTCGTTTGGTACAATAAACAACCAGAATGTGATATAAAAAAAGACTTTTTGCTCCATTTTTGCGCAAAATGGGTTGATTCTACCCACCCCCCTGAAATTCACTTTGCCCCCTCCCCACCCTTGTACCCCCGAAAAATGGGTGTCGCCGCCACTGCCCCCCCCCCCCAACATTACCCACCTCCCCCACCCCCAACTGATATGGTTAATTTGCGAGATTAGAGTTTCAGTTTCAGCTGCGCAAGCCCGCTCAGTGTTATGCTAATTCTCTTCATTGTTTTACCGTATAGTTTAGACACCTTAGGTAACGGTTTACACCCAGTCGCCTTTGGAACAGCGATTTTATTCAATGAAAGTCAATCAATCATCGCGATAGCGTAGCGACTGAGTTTAAACCTTTACCTAAGGTGAGTAACCTGTTCCGTAACAAACAATGAAGAGAATTAGCATAACAAGCGGCTTGCGCTCTCTAATCCTTTACGGAAACTAACAATGAAGGCACGGAGTAGTCATGGTTCCGGTCATATCCTTTATCCAGAACAATCACTGAAATGTACGGTATCTAACAAAGGAGAATTAGCATATTAACAAAGGACGTACCTAGTAGCCATGGTACCCGTGATACATAACAATGAAGGCACGGAGTAGCCATGGTTCCGGTCATCCTTTATCCAGAACAATCAAATGTACGGTATCTAACAAAGGAGAATTAGCATGTTAACAAAGGACGTACCTAGTAGCCATGGTACCCGTGATACATAACAATGAAGGCACGGAGTAGCCATGGTTCCGGTCATCCTTTATCCAGAACAATCAAAATGTACGGTAACTAACAAAGGAGAATTAGCATACTAACAAAAGAGGTACCTTAGCGGTCATTCACCTAATCCCAGAGAAGTGGGTGTGTTTACATATTCGTTTAATTTCGAAAGTAACTTGCGAGTGTCTCCACACGAGACGTAGGCCTACTTGTAAGTTCACTCCCGGGAGAGGAGCGAGTGGAGGTGAGAGGGAATGAGAGAGACGAGGTGGGTGGATTGGGGCCATATGTGGGAGAGAGAAGAAAGGGAGAGAGAGCAGATAAGGAAAGGGGATGGACTGGGAGAGGAGGAAGAATTAATGTTACAGGAGGGAAGCGGACTCTGCCATTGTAGTTGGTAACTTCAATCAAAGGCGGTCAGCCCCGCCCCCGCCTAGAGGGAAAGAGGGTGTGTGTGTGTGTATTTCATGGAGTTGTGTGTGGAGAGAGAAGAAAGGGAGGGTGGGGTGAGAAAGGGACCGGGAGATGAGGGACAGGTGAAGAGGGAAGGGTAAAATTGGATCAAGTTCCCAATTGCGGCACCACTTTCACTAAAATACCTTTCAAGTTTTGTTAAGGGCTGGGGTATGAACGTTTGGACAGTATTTATTTTGGGACATTAGAGCACATCAGACATATCGAATTGCATTCTGAATACGAAGAATGTCATTCTGATATCAAATAATTTTGATTTTTGAAATTCGCAATTTAATACACATTTTATGGCAAATCATTAAAATTGATATTTTTGATATTTAACAGTACTTGAAGTAAACTTTATAAATCTGATGATTTATACTTAAAGTGTATGTAGGTGGGATGAAAAGCCGACGATCAATTGAAAATTTTGACCTTTCGTATTGAAGATATGGATTTTTTCCCAAAACACAAAAAAAAAAATAGGTCTTTTGGGAAAAAATCCATATCTTCAATATGAAAGGTCAAAATTTTCAATTGACCGTCGGCTTTTCCTCCCTGCTACATACACTTTAAGAATATATCATTAGATTTATATAATTTACTTCGAGGACTGTTATATATCAAAAATTTGAAAAATATCAAATTTTTATAATTTGTCATAAAATTTGAATTATATCGTGATTTTCAAAAAATGAAAATTATTTGATATCAGAAAGACATGCTTCGTATTCAGAATGCAATTCGATAGGTCTGAGGTGCTCTCATGTCCAACAAAAAAATACTGTCGAAACGCAATAAACGCTCATTTTAGATCCCTTAACTGAACTCATAATATCGAGTTGGTTCAAATAGTGATAATAATAATTATTATTATCATGAGAGAGAGAGAGAGAGGGAGCGAGATCAGTGGCGTACCGTGGCCGCCCCTACCCCGGGGAGCTGAAGAAAATTAAATTTTGGCGCCCTTCCTCAACAGCCCGAAAAGGTGGTTTGAAAAAGTTAGGAGCAAAAAAAAAAAAAAAAAGGGTTTTAGCGTTAGCGCCCTAAAACAAATGTATAGTACCATTTTTTCCAAGCTTTTTGTGTTATTTCCAATTTTTTCGCCCTTTTTTCTTTACTAATTCTTTTTGCCGCCCCTTCTTCCTTTTGCCGCCCCTTATTCTTCCGCCGCCCCTTCTTTTGGCCGCCCCTACCTTGACCCCGGGGGCTGGCGCCCCAAAGCCCCCCCCCAAATACTCGCATGGAGAGAGGAGAGAGAGAGGGGCGCCTGACCACTTCCAATGGCAGTATAATAAGCCCTATATATATCAGTATTTGGCAGCATGCTGAATTCTATTTTAAAAAGATAAATTGATGTGCAAATCTTGTTTAAAGAAGGCAAGTTATAAATCAACTCACATAACCCCGTTTGTTTTCGTTTGGTACAATAAACAACCAGAAAGTGAGATAAAAAAAGACTTTTTGCTCCATTTTTGCGCAAAATGGGTTGATTCTACCCACCCCTGAAATTCACTTTGCCCCTCCCCAGCCTTGTACCCCGAAAAATGGCTGTCGCCGCCACTGCCCCCCCCCCCCCCAACATTCCCCACCTCCCCCACCCCACCACTGATATGGTTAATTTGCGTAAGAGATTAGAGAGACTGCTCAGCTGCGCAAGCCCGCTCAGTGTTATGCTAATTCTCTTCATTGTTTTACCGTACAGTTTAGACACCTTAGGTAAAGGTTTACACCCAGTCGCCTTTGGAACAGCGATTTTATTCAATAAAAGTCAATCAATCGTCGCGATAGCGTAGCGACTGAGTTTAAACCTTTAACCTAAGGTGAGTAACCTGTTCCGTAACAAACAATGAAGAGAATTAGCATAACAAGCGGCCTTGCGCCCTCTAATCCTTAACGGAAACTAACAATGAAGGCACGGAGTAGTCATGGTTCCGGTCATATCCTTTATCCAGAACAATCAAATGTACGGTATCTAACAAAGGAGAATTAGCATATTAACAAAGGACGCACCTAGTAGCCATGGTACCCGTGATACATAACAATGAAGGCACGGAGTAGCCATGGTTCCGGTCATCCTTTATCCAGAACAATCAAAATGTACGGTATCTAACAAAGGAGAATTAGCATGTTAACAAAGGAGGTACCTAGTAGCCATGGTACCCGTGATACATAACAATGAGGTACCGAGTAGTCATGGTTCCGGTCATATCCTTTATCCAGAACAGTCAAACGTACGGTAACTAACAAAGGAGAATTAGCATACTAACAAAGGAGGCACCTTAGCGGTCATTCACCTAATCCTATAGAAGTGGGTGTGTTTACATGTTCGTTTAATTTCGAAAATAACTTGCGAGTGTGTCCACACGAGACGTAGGCCTACTTGTAAGTTCGCTCCCAGGAGAGGAGAGAGTGGAGGTGAGAGGGAATGAGAGAGACAGGGTGGGTTGATTGGGGTCGTATGTGGGAGAGAGAAGAAAGGGAGAGAGAGCATTATGGTGAGAGAAATAGAGAGGGCGCCTGACCACTTCAAAGGCCAGTATAACCAGCCCTATATCACCCCTTCGGTTTTTATTTAGTACAATAGAAATTGAGATTAAAAAATATATACCTCATTTAAACAAACACATACAGGTGGCGCCGCGGGGGTGGGGGTGACATGGGAGAAAATTTGTTGATTTAGCCCCTCCCCATGCCCCGAAAAAAATACTCGCCCGCCATTGTTTAAATTCACTTTGCCCCTATCCCCGAAAGAGAAATTTATGGCGCCGTTGCTACCTCCCCCTCTCCTTGAGAGGAGCCTGAGAGAGGGTGAGATAAGGATAAAGCCACCCTTTGCCGGAAATATTTGAGGAGAGAGGTATAGAATTTATTTTGCTTTCCAAGGCCAGGACAAGAACCTACATATATAATCAAATCAACTCCGCAGTGGCCCCGGAATCGGGAGGGGGGAGGGGGTGGAGGCAATAATTTTGGTGGGGTCAAGTACCCTAGGCCCCTTCCCATTAATCTAGGGTAAAATTCATAATTTAAGGGTAAAGTTCATAATTTTAAGACCAAATTCACAATTTCAAGGTAAAATTCATAATTTGAAGGTATTCAATTTTTTGTTGTATTGTAGGCCTATTGTATTTTAAGGTCAAATTCATAATTTTAGTATAATTTATAATGTAATTGATTTTAGGTTAACATGTATGCATTTCAAAACCCGCCCTCCCGCACCCACCCCTTCAGCATGTCGCGTCTCGGAACAGGCTCAAAACAATTGCCCCCCCCACCTCTCCCTATATTCAAAATCTTCCCAGGCCTTCTGCTCCGCGATGACCATGGAGCTTGTTAATCGCAAGTCACTGCCCTCATTGAAGAGGCTTTGAAATATTCAACCTACTATTATATATGCATCGATGCACAAACCCTCTCATTGTTATGTGTATAGACTTTGGATTCGATTTCAAGTGGGATTTATTGATTTATATCAGCACGCTCTTCGTGGTGTGTCACGCAGGTTGAGTACTTCAAATTATACAGCTGATTGACTTTTAACCGTCAGTCTATTCATCAAAATCTACGGTGCATATGCATACGGGAGCCGCAACAACGCTATTGAACTCAACGGACTGCTATTGCAAGTACTTTCATATTATGCACTAATGGGTCGAGACGATTGCATTGAAAAACCTAATAAATTATCCATTGCAGTTACATAATCAGTCGATAGTGCGGACACTGTTCACACACAAACCACCAAAATTCGTTATATTTTTGCGTTGTAAAAGAAACCGCGTGACGTGAATAGAATGCCTTCTATAGGAACTGCGATGCAGAACAGGAGGACATGGAGTCTATGGAGAGCTGTTGTATGCGGGAAAACTACCTGAAATAAGTAAGCACATAATTCTTTACCCTTTCCTTATTCGTGTTATAAAATGTCTTATCACGGTGAGCTATAGCAACCACAAGTCCGCCATTTCTGAAGAATATAGGGTGTTATTCAGATTAGGTATAATGGTTGTTTGATGGCATGTAAAACTGAGTCATTTTTAAGAAAGGTTGAACAATGATGGCGCTATTTATCTAAAATCTTGTTTGCATCTTTACAAGGGGTAGGCACTTGTAAAATGGTATTAGAACATCAGCAAACAGACTAACAAATGACAAGGGAATTTTCAAAAAACTTTTTATCATGAAATGTAAGGTATAACTCATATTATTTGGCTAATTTAATGGAATTTAAAATACACATAGATCTCCTTCGGAGGCGAAGGAGCGTTGCGATTTTAATGAAAATACATGTAAATAGCGCCCTCAATTTGCACACAAATGTACACTTTATAGAATTAAAATTACCACAAAAAAGCAGAAAAAGATGAATAATTTGATATAGAAAGGAAAATTTATGTTATTGAAAAGTTGCTACAAAATATTTGTGTATATAGAGTTCATTAGTGTGATAGCTGTTGGTATCATTTAGGTCTAGAATTTAACATTATAATAATGTTTTGTTAGAAAAATTAATAAGTGATCATATCAAAAAGCTTTTTGAATTTCCCGGGAAATTCATTCTCATTGAATTTATCAAAAACGATCAAACATGCAAATTACGTTATTTCTTTGTTTGCAAACTTTGCATTGGATTTTGATAGGACTATTACTTGTCATATATATTTTTATTCCTTGTATTGAATAAGAACTACTTTAACAACTTTGATAAGACATGAGACTCGTCGTGTAATTTAAAGACACGAGGAACTAATGTATTTGTAGATACCCTCGCGATTCTCGAAGGATTCCGAGGGCGACAATTTGGATTGTACTTTCATCACATAGATACTTAATCACTGTAAATATGATACCTTAAGCAATCAATTCGTCGGTCGCAACACATAGTGGCGTAGAGTGATTTAAAAAAAATTCCGTTTCACATAGTGGCGTATAGGTTTAGATCTAGCTATTATCCTATAATAGTTATTCCTTGTTAACTATTAAAGATATAGTGTAATAGTTTGAAACTTAAACTTCAATTACAAATGAAATCGGGCCACTGAGAGATAACAGTGGAGGAGTATCGACTCCGTTACTAGTTGCATATCCTTCAAAAGCGTTTTGATCGGAAACGTATTTTGTCCTTCACGTACGCCACTATGTGTTGTGACCGACGAATTCGTCTATTTATTCGTCAAATGTAAACAATAGCTAACAATGAAATCTTTACATTCAGAAACTCATACATGGCTGTTAACGGCGGAGACACGGATTTATTGTATCACTCAGAAGGTTGATATAAATAATAATCAATATTATTGCAGAATTAATTATTGGATAATGACTGCGCTTCGGTTGTTTGGAGGGTATTGTGATATATCTTTTAATATTGTGCTTTTGAACCGAGGAATATCCCGAGAGGCGCAGCCCTGAGGGATATTCCGAGGCATTCCGAGATATTCTGATGCAAAGCAGTTGACCTCATTCATAACCGTCACTTTTTACTTGAATCCAATGTGTATCACCTTTCATTTCAAATAGTATGAAACTGAATTGGGAACTACGATGCAGAACCAGAGGACATGAATAACTGTTATTAAATTCACCCGAAATAAGCAAGTAAGTAAGCACGTAAGTTTGTACCCTTTACCATACCTATGTAATGAAATGTCTGATCACTGTGAGCCACGTCAGCCACAATAGAGACCGCAAAAGACTTAATGTACCAGTTATGTTCACCCCTGTATATCCTAAACAAAGACAAATATGTCAAAAATTAAAACCATCAGTCAATACCTGTACACTTTACATTAGGTTTCACTGCCTGTATTGCCAGAATTAATCACGCCTCACCTCCTTTGTTAACCAAATCTACGTAGTGAGCTATCAAAATTTAACCACAAATTGCCTGAGACAAAACTCACTTCCTAGGTGAGAACTAAACACCACACAACTATTAACCATCTGCTTCTTCTGCTTCTGCTCTTTACTGTGCAAACATTGTCTTGTCGGTTGGAGGTTATCACGCACAGGTGTCATATATATAGCTATCACCAGCCTGGTGATCTGGTCGCCTCATTGACAGATACTATCCTCAGGAGGGAATTCAAGTTATGATCAGTTCTGTTCAGGCAATGGAACCTATAATGAATTAAGATCTTATTGGTTGAAATCGGTTGACAATTAAAGAAACGGGGATCTACAACCCAAGGAGGAAGAAATTCAAAGTTCCCTTTTCATGTTCTATTCAATGGAAAGCACGGGGATCTGGTTCAAAGAACGCTTTGTGTGCAAAGCAATAGAGAATCCAATGGAGCAAACGGCAACTTTTGAATTTGCATCTTTATTTCTTGACTGACGTCTTAAATCCGACCTCAAAGATGCAGCTATTGGACGCTGGTTCTAATTATGACATATTTGTCTTTGTTTAAGATATACGGAGCTGAAAATTACTTGTACCTTAATTCTTTTGCGGTCTGTAGGAGGGTGATGTTCAGTGTAGGTTAAACCTTTTGACTTTCCCGAGGTAAAGCCTTTTGAATTTTTCTGGAAATTTATTCTCAGTAAAATAAACCAAACCGATCAGACAGGCAAAATACGTGCTTTGCATTGAATCTTGATAGAACTATCACTTGTCGTAGACAAATGAATGGGAATCATTATAATGAATAAGAACTACTTTAACAACTTTGATAAGACATGAGACTCGTCGTGTAATTTAAAGACACGAGGAACTAATGTATTTGTAGATACCCTCGCGATTCTCGAAGGATTCCGAGGGCGACAATTTGGATTGTACTTTCATCACATAGATACTTAATCACTGTAAATATGATACCTTAAGCAATCAATTCGTCGGTCGCAACACATAGTGGCGTAGAGTGATTTAAAAAAAATTCCGTTTCACATAGTGGCGTATAGGTTTAGATCTAGCTATTATCCTATAATAGTTATTCCTTGTTAACTATTAAAGATATAGTGTAATAGTTTGAAACTTAAACTTCAATTACAAATGAAATCGGGCCACTGAGAGATAACAGTGGAGGAGTATCGACTCCGTTACTAGTTGCATATCCTTCAAAAGCGTTTTGATCGGAAACGTATTTTGTCCTTCACGTACGCCACTATGTGTTGTGACCGACGAATTCGTCTATTTATTCGTCAAATGTAAACAATAGCTAACAATGAAATCTTTACATTCAGAAACTCATACATGGCTGTTAACGGCGGAGACACGGATTTATTGTATCACTCAGAAGGTTGATATAAATAATAATCAATATTATTGCAGAATTAATTATTGGATAATGACTGCGCTTCGGTTGTTTGGAGGGTATTGTGATATATCTTTTAATATTGTGCTTTTGAACCGAGGAATATCCCGAGAGGCGCAGCCCTGAGGGATATTCGAGGCATTCCGAGATATTCTGATGCAAAGCAGTTGACCTCATTCATAACCGTCACTTTTACTTGAATCCAATGTGTATCACCTTTCATTTCAAATAGTATGAAACTGAATTGGGAACTACGATGCAGAACCAGAGGACATGAATAACTGTTATTAAATTCACCCGAAATAAGCAAGTAAGTAAGCACGTAAGTTTGTACCCTTTACCATACCTATGTAATGAAATGTCTGATCACTGTGAGCCACGTCAGCCACAATAGAGACCGCAAAAGACTTAATGTACCAGTTATGTTCACCCCTGTATATCCTAAACAAAGACAAATATGTCAAAATTAAAACCATCAGTCAATACCTGTACACTTTACATTAGGTTTCACTGCCTGTATTGCCAGAATTAATCACGCCTCACCTCCTTTGTTAACCAAATCTACGTAGTGAGCTATCAAAATTTAACCACAAATTGCCTGAGACAAAACTCACTTCCTAGGTGAGAACTAAACACCACACAACTATTAACCATCTGCTTCTTCTGCTTCTGCTCTTTACTGTGCAAACATTGTCTTGTCGGTTGGAGGTTATCACGCACAGGTGTCATATATATAGCTATCACCAGCCTGGTGATCTGGTCGCCTCATTGACAGATACTATCCTCAGGAGGGAATTCAAGTTATGATCAGTTCTGTTCAGGCAATGGAACCTATAATGAATTAAGATCTTATTGGTTGAAATCGGTTGACAATTAAAGAAACGGGGATCTACAACCCAAGGAGGAAGAAATTCAAAGTTCCCTTTTCATGTTCTATTCAATGGAAAGCACGGGGATCTGGTTCAAAGAACGCTTTGTGTGCAAAGCAATAGAGAATCCAATGGAGCAAACGGCAACTTTTGAATTTGCATCTTTATTTCTTGACTGACGTCTTAAATCCGACCTCAAAGATGCAGCTATTGGACGCTGGTTCTAATTATGACATATTTGTCTTTGTTTAAGATATACGGAGCTGAAAATTACTTGTACCTTAATTCTTTTGCGGTCTGTAGGAGGGTGATGTTCAGTGTAGGTTAAACCTTTTGACTTTCCCGAGGTAAAGCCTTTTGAATTTTTCTGGAAATTTATTCTCAGTAAAATAAACCAAACCGATCAGACAGGCAAAATACGTGCTTTGCATTGAATCTTGATAGAACTATCACTTGTCGTAGACAAATGAATGGGAATCATTATAATGAATGAGAACTATTTTAACAACTGTGATTAGACCTTTCGTGTAATTTAAAGACACAATAAACTAATTATATTTTTTGATGGCCTCGCGATGCGCGATTGATTGCCGAGGCAACAGTTTGGATTGTGTTACATCATAGATACTTAATCACTGTAAAATGACACCTCAAGCAATCAATTCGTCTATATATTCGTCAAATGTAAACAATGTAAACTTTACACTCATATTCAATCATGACTGTTAAAGGTAGGTGATCAGATTTTGTGGTATTGTGTTTTGTACCTCACATTGAGGCCTGTACCAATATAATCCAGTTCCCAAGTTTTGAGGTAAATTGCACTAGGCGTTTGTTGTTAGAAGTAAAAATGTGTTTCACAAAAGCCCATAGAATGGTATTGGGGATGAGGCTGTCACTTTTCTGTTAATAACATCTAAACGGAATACAGTATATTTTAGGCCTAAAATTTCACTGGGGTTATGAAAAAATTATGATCTCTCGTCTGATGCCAAAATCTCAATTTTGATAGAAAAATGTGTGTGGGGGTGTGTGTCTGTGTGTGTGTGTGTGTGGGGGGGGGGGGTTATGCTGTCGATCAGGTCACCCACCCATCTTTAAGATTATTACAATATCTACGTAATATTCCTGTCATAACAGTCTGTATTAAAAACACTTTCAGCAATATTTAATACAAATCTTAGTGTAAATTAGACTCATCCAAAATCAAAATTGAATTATTAAATCGCTGCTATTAATTTTCGTCCTAAATATGGAAGTGCTACCTCGGTGTTTATTTTATCTCGTTTTTGGCATTAAGAGTTTTAATATTAAAAATGTTAACAATTACACAGTAACTTGGTCTATTTTATTTTACTTTATTTTTTGTCTCTCATGTTTTGGAACATCCCTATGGGCGCTCTGTCAATTTTGGGAGATATTTTACACCTGCAACAAGTATAATTGAAGACCGAATTAAATAGACTAGTTTGCGTCTGACGACCTGTCAACCAGAGCAAAAATGCCGCACTGCGCAGGTTAGCAACCAATCACACCGCGCCGTTGCCCTGACGTCAGACGGAAACTAGTCTTTTTAATTCAGTCTTCAATTATAGTTCAACTCAGTTTATAATTATGTGTCATTCTCTTTGTAATGAGACTTTTGTTCTTCAGTGCTTACAGGACATGTGAGATTCGAGAAGCCTTACCATGTTGGGTATCAGGCAGCTATTTGTTCTCACACAAATAGGATCTAGATCTAGGCCTACTCCGTAAAGATTAATAACAGTATCGTATAAATTCTAAAAATAACAAGTTTACATTGTTATACTATGAGTCTGTTTCATAGTTTACCCACGATATTTATTCTGATATGTAATATCTTAACTCGGTCTGATTTCCCTTAAAGGAGCATCAATCTGAGTTTAATGTATCTCATGTTTCAGAAAAGCCTGACCTGTTTTTTAAGATTAAATTTAGGGATATTTAATACCTGTAACAATACAGTGGTAATTCAGTTTATGTGATATCGTTTGCACCACCTTTTTGCAATTGGAACTTATGTTACATTTAAAGGATGTATGAACAACACGGACCAATTTGATCTAGGGGATCGAACGCATTACACAAAAAGAAAGTTACATCAAATGACCCTGTTAGCTGTTTAGTCCAGTTGTTCGACATTCGTAGTGTTCAACTGAGTGTTTATCAGACTTGGAGCCTTACATTGCACCAGTGTTCTCCGAAGTGTCCCCGGGGAAGTGTCAATCATTACAGTAATATGAGAAATTGTGCTGAACTTAAGTGCTCACTTTCAGCAAAGGAAATGACAGTAGCAGATATAGAGTGCAACATTCGAGTGAGAGCACAATCCTCACCAAAGTGGGGCTGGTCTTACTCTGGCCCTCTATTTTCTCTGGATGTACTTTTAGAAGAAGACCTTAAGGGGTACTACACCCCTGGCCAATTTTGTGCCTATTTTGCATTTTTCTCAAAAATTATAGCGCATTGGTGACAAGTAAAATATGTATATTATAGGGGCAAGGACTACAACTACTGCACTGATTTTGCTATTATGATAATGAATGAATAAAATGGTAGTTTTTAGATCACTTTCAGATGGTACGTCCAAATGAATAAGTGCTTTTACCTTAGATCAACATTTTTTGATGCTTTTAGCAAGATTTTGAACACTTCATTTTGATATACAAGTAGTTAAACAGCAAATTTACATAATAAGTAATTGTTGAATGAATCCGTATATGGGTAATAATATTGTCTGGGGGTACCGCTTAAAGTTTTTGACAATTAATTTCCAATGGTAGGGACACTTCATTAGTATTATGCTGTATTCGTAAGTAATATTTCAGTATAGGTAAGAATTAGACTTTTGGTGGATATCGCAATCAAATCTTCATTTTATGAAGCACTTTGCATGTATTATTTTCTTTATGTGCGTTTATTGATACTTGAGACCCTATCATGTATATTTAATGTCGGTTCACAGTGGTTGAAAGAGGATTGAAGTAAGAAACAAAGGCACTAAAGTGACTTTAATTTGCTTAATTGCACACAAATCGCTTAAAACCGTTATTGCAGACTTGTGAAGTCCATCTTGGAGTCAGTTACGTCTTGTGGCCTTTCGTTTGAGAAAAAAATATTATTATTGTAGATTTTCATCGGGAAAAAGTCAAAAGTAAGTTTCTTTTCCATAAGAAAGCTGCATCGTTTTGATATTTAGAATTCATGCATTTTTGTAGACTTCTAACTTCCTGTCCCTGAGGGCTCACCACAACGATAGTGTAATTGAATGGGATTATTTTGAAATTTTAAAACGCTTGAAATATCACAAACAAATAGGCCTATGTTCATAAATAATATAAATACAAGCTAAAACGGTTGGGGTTCGATAATGAACCCCACAAAACTAACCGAGTATATGAAAAATGCCATACAGCCGGGCGGTTTCACAAGTTGCCGGCTCTATTATGGCACTCGCCGCCTGATTTGCCGAGAATGTTTCATGCACTCAAGATCAGTCTCATTTATAATAATTTTATAATTAAATTAGTTTTGGTAATAGCAAAAAATCTCATATCCCTAGAAATAGTTGAATATATATCTCACCACATGCTTGCAAAAGATGATATGTAGGTCAGTATTGCCCATGTAATATGTATAGGATTTCGATCGTGCTGCTTCGATAATATTGAAAACCTCTCTTGTTAACATAATTCGATAAACATTATCTTGTTGTGACAAGTGTACTTAATCCAACCCAAACATAATGGAATTGGTTTTCTGAAGTTCAGTAATAAGGTTCTTGTTTTCGTTGAAAGTTCGTGCTCAAGGTACAAACTGTTTTCTACAGGAACAGCGTCTGCATCCTATCGAATTTTACGGGGGTTGAAACCCCGTGGTATATTGTATGGAAAATAAATTGGTTTACCCACTATACATGTACATTAGTTCGCCTCAAGTTCGGTAGTGGCGTAGGTGCGTATATCACTGGGCGCAGTAACGAATGCGAGCATAAATTTAATCGCGCAGAGTGTACACGCATGCATACAAGGGAGGTTTTGTCGAAAAGCTTGCGGCGCATAGACGTACTTTGGCTTACCAAATCCAAGCATTTCAGACTTTTCACTTTCGATGCATAAATAAAAAATAGAGATAATAGAGGATGAGGCTGTTGATGAGGGTAACCTCCTTTAAATTCTACAAAGAAAAGAAAAATGCTTGGTCCAAAACATTGTGCGTAGGTGACACAGTTAATGTGATTGATCCATTAGCTTTAACATTTTTCCATGCAGCCATTATTTTGCTAATGCACATTTCTTGTTAACAGGACTAACTTTCTCAACATCTTCTTTTCACGTATAGTAGTTTGTTTCTTAATGTATGTTTTCCGTCTAAGGGGCAGAACACCACCGGGTACGACTATACCGCTTTATAACATACTACCATGTCTGCTTACTGTTACTATGCAAATACCGGAACACCCGACGGCTTCAAAATAGATATAATAAACTCTTATATTGTCATATGTTATTGTAAACTATTAAAAAATCAACCCACTTTTTAAAAACTAAATCGACCTACTTTTTTAAGCTTTGAAAGGGCAACAAACGAATCTCCCATTGCAGGGATGCTGCAGGTAACCATGCTGACCTCGAAAGCGTAGATCTTCTCGGAGTCACCCTGAGTAGCAATCTGTCAAAGATTGCCAAGACAACTGGCCTGAGGTAGTGAGGTTCTTCGGAGAGCAGTTAACTCTACATCCTGCCTACCCACAGAACATTTACTAGGCCATGTTTCGTTCTAAGATGAAGTATGTAGCGCTTCATGGTTTGGAGCAACACCTACCTCTGCTCATCTCGATTTTCATCCAAAACAGCTAAGCGAATTGTTGGACTACCAGAGAAGGAGATTCATGAACCCCGTGTTCAGCCACTTCATCAACGGAAGGCAGTCGGTACAGCCAGCCTTTTTCTTCGCTCGCGAGTGTTCTCACCCCATACCGCAGCCCACGAAAATATATTAGGTCACATGATCTTGCGGTTGAGATACCGATATCAAACTTTGTCAGACACCAGCCTGGTATCTTTCTTGCCGTCTATAGCCCGCATAATTATGGAAATCATACTCTCCTTTCGCATATCCCTGATCTCGGATTACGGGCAACCTTCAGCAAGGTTAATTGCTATCTATAATTAAAGACCGAATTAAAAAGACTAGTTTGCGTCTGACGTCATGACAAAGGCGCGCCGTGATTGGTTGCTGACCTGCGCAGTATGGCATTTTTGGTCTGATTGACAGGACGTCATACGCAAACTAGTCTTTTTAATTCGGTCTTCAATTATAGGCGATCACGTATCTACAGCTTCTACAAGATGGTGGTTTAATGCTGTTAATGTTTATAGGCTTATGCCTTGACATAAGAAAAAAAACATGACCTTGGGAGGGATAGAATTTCTAAGCCAATCAATATCGTCGTTGGTCAGGAAACATATATGTGTCATTACCCCTTGAACATGTTTAAAGCATAACCTCCTTTGTAACCTCCTGGCAGTTTTGTTTTGAACTTTGAACATGTTCAATGGCCACAAGTACATAGTACATGCAAGAAAACCCTCTACACTAACAACCCCCCCCCCCCATACGCCCTCCCATGACGATTGTCTTGCTCTATCCCTTAATCATATTGAACAAGTCGCTCTCCCTCATTCCGTTCTTTCCCTACCTGACTCCATACTCTCTCCGTACCTCTCTCTCTCTCCCTAACTCTCTCTCTCTCCCTCCCTCCCTCTCTCCCTCCCTCCCTCTCTTTCTGTCTCCGTCTCTCTGTCACTCTCTCTGATTCCTCTCTCTCTCTCTCTCGCTCTACTCCACTCTCTAGCTTTTTCCTTCATCGTGTGGTTCCTCATAATGTTCAACTTCAAACCTTGTTTCTCTCTCAATGCCTTCGTAATCAGGTCAATTAAATGGTAGAATAACTGTCATAATTAGCTAGACAATATACTTATAATAGACTACTTTAGTCCAATAAATGTCCGTAACAATCGCGCAAATCATGTTAAATTTGGAAGAGATAGAGTACTTATAGGCTATGGAGGCATTTCAACAGCACCCTTATTTGGTGGGAAAAGGTCGTTGAACTTTTACACAGAGGTCAAGTTCAAAATTAATTGGACTTGGTTAAAAACACACGCTATATGTTTTTTACCCATAAGGATTTAGAAAAAGCATAGTTTGACCCATCTACGATGTACGGTTATGGAGTTATGAGCGAAAAGTTAACATTGTGGCCTCATATGTCTAATTTTGGCACCACAGGGAGCAAATTGAAATATTCTCCGTTTTGTTGAAAATTGTCCCAAATTATTGGGTTTTCCCTGATAAATCAAAAATCTATGTAGAATGTTTCGTTACCTCAGTAATACATCAAAATCGGCAATTCCAATTGAGTCGCATTGATTTCTATTGAATCAATTTGACCTTGACAAATTGTTGTGTCACCTGGATAAAAAGGCACCCAGGACCCAGGACAACCCAGAAATAAGTTGAGATCGGTTTCATCAATATCAGATCGAATTTAATTTTCGACCCCAGCGGGGGCAAAATTGGACCTATGACGTCACAATGGTAATCTTTTGCCAATAACTCCATAACCGTAAATCATGGATATGTCAAAATATACTTTTTCTGAATCATTATTACCAGCGGATCACGATGGTGTTGAACAGGTCTGAGTAATTTTGAACTCGACCCTCTGTGCAAAGTTCAATGGCCTTTTACTATTAGAATGAGGGTACTGTTAAAATGACTCCATAGCCTATAATTAGTACTATAAGTGCCATTCATCTGCCAAATATAACAACTTAAACATGATTTGCATGATTGTAGTGCATGTAAACTGCTTCTATTGTACTACTTATAAAAGTGTATGAGGGCAGTTGATGTGTTCTTGGTTTTGTTTTCGTTCGACTTCCTCATTGATATGAAAAATGAAACATTGAGTTAGAAGTGTAAACAAGTGTCTAGACACAACACGATTCTATTCTCCGGGTGTATATCATAAACGTAATACTATGTAGTCTATAATACCATGTTAACTGAATTACAATATAGATAAATAGTTCAATAGTATAGTTACATGTATAGTTACGTGTAAGGGGAAACCAAATAATGAACAAATTAAATCTCCTCTAACGGAAACAAAATATACAAAACAAGGTTTTGACCACAAGAAAGAAAATTACTGATGAAATTACTATATCCACAGAACTAAGTATCTCATTTAATAGACACGTACAAAAGATGATATCTAAATTCATGTTTGTATTTCCTCTCTGCCTATTATGGTTTCTTTTTTCTCTGTTCCTCACGGCTTACCAATAAACACCAAGGACAATTCATGTACTCAAATCCATCTCATAATCGAATGGCTTTTTAATACAATTAGCTTTCGTAGGAGCAGCAACAAGATAATAAAATTGAACTATATAAACATCTCAAAAAAGTAACTAACCCCCCTTAAATAATGACCATTATTCAAAAACGTGTGATTGTATTACAAATCTGTAAAATGTGTTGGAAGCAGAATTTATTTCTGCACATTTTGACACCTCATTTGCAGCAATTGACTATTATATTGACGTCACAGCGTACATTTAAATCAATGTAACCCAAGATTTGAAAGTTGCAGTAAATTGTATTGATTTTGTATTCAGTGTAATGGAAGGAAATCTGTGTAATGATATCTGAGTGTTTTTGTATTGTAAAATTTGTATGTAAGTGCAACTTTCAAATCTGGACCTCACTACATTAAATTGACCGGTGTTTTATTGTTTTCTGGGTTATCGTATCAAATGAGGTGTCAAAATGCGCAGAAATAAATTCTGCTTCCAACGCATTTTACAGATTTGTAATACAATGGCCCCTTTTTGAATAATGGCCATTATTTAAGGGGGGTTAGTTATTTTTTTTGAGATGTTTATCTCACTCACATGATTATACATGCTCGCAAATGATGACACGTGGGTATGTCTTAGGCTCACTAATTTTTTTAACGCACATTGTACAGACTTCGCACTTTAACGGAAATGATATAGTGACGTTATAATTGAAAAGTTCCTTAAAATGACAGCAGTTTTTGACACTTGCGAAATGTACGTGAAACGTGATACGGGAACGCTAACCGCATGCTACATTAGTCGAAAATAAGTTAGTATACCCTCTAGAGGGTGAAATCCATTGTGAATTGGTCAATCGTGGAATTCCCGTTGTGTGCGGTTGGTAGCAAAAAATTACGTTCCAAAATGACAAAAAAGGCATTACAAAATGCAGAAAAACGTTATGTTTGTCATGTTATGATGCGAATCAAAGTATCCAAATAAAACAAGTAGAGTCCGACATGTAATAAAATTCATTTTGTGGGTTACAATTTGACCTAGTATACACAAGAAGAAGTGAATAAATTTCGATTTTTTTTCGACGCGAATTCGAACGGGCAGATTGCCTATCATTTGTGTGTGGCGAATGCCGTCCAAAATCATCTTGCGAAAAGGCGTTTTGTGCAAGATCGTGTCGTCTTACGGCATAATGCGGTATGAATAATGTCTGTTTTGAACGGGCAACAGAGGTTTGTGCAACGTCATTTTTCGCCATTGCTATTTCGTTGCGTTAAACAGCTGGCAAAGTGTTTTGCTTATGGATACTAAAAACATTATAATGCATGTGTTTTTGGTTTTAGTTAAAACATTTTGATAACATATCAATGTCGGTTTATATAAAAATCATGATACTGAAAAAAATAATACAACATTCAAATCTTATAAAGTGTTTCCCTATAAACGTATCGAGTTTAGGGACTGATCAATATGTTACACAATTTGGTGGTAATGTGAGCCATAATGAATGTATAATTTTAGCAGCATTAATATTAAAAATTCTTTGCTAACACTGTCATGTGTCAAGCAGAAATTTAGAGTTTTGTTTGTGGCACAAAAATTACTACAAGAGCGTACTTACATGGCCACAAAACGGCAACCCGTTTGACATCGAGCGTAGCCTATTCAGACATGCGTATTGCGTTTTTATTCTCACAAAACTAGTTTACGTGGAATTGACTGTTTATGCGGGAGAACAGTGTTTGTTAGTGATGGACTGGAATGGAGCTCTTTTTGATAGTAATGACTGTGATCAATCTTTCAATGATTATAATTGGACCGCTGTCCAGATCTAAAGCATTATTATCGTCACGGATGAACACAATGTGTCCGGAATTTATTTCTAATGAATTCGGTTTCAGTGAAGTGATTTCAAACCAACGTTTATCATACTACGCAATGTGTGTTTCTTGAAAGCATGCAAGGTGATTACAGCTATTAAAGGTCTGACCGAATTAAACAAGTGCAGTATGGAAGATAATTATACCATTGTTGAAAGTGAGTCAGCCGACTATGTATTGGACACATAAGAAAAAATTGCCATGGCAATTGACATTCTCTTTTTTCTTGTTGGATTCTTTGGTAATGGCAGTGTTATCTACCTGACAATAAGACATCCAGGACTACGGAGTATACCTAATCTTATGATTGGCAATCTTGCTGTTGGAGATATGTTAGTTGTAATATTAGTCATTTTGGTGAACGTTTTACACTATATTTTCGCCTCGGTTCGGCTCATTGTTACTCACTATTGCGAATTTATATTATTTGTACAGTTGATATCGCAGGGAGTATCCGTACTAACTTTGACTGCTTTAAGTGTGGATCGTTTTACCACCGTGGCCTACCCTTTACATAAGCAAAGGTACGCAAGAAAGCTCACCGTATGGAATGTATTTGCAATCTGGACAACATCGATCGTGGTTCTCTGGCCAATATTTGTATTCGTAGAAGATACAACTTGCTGGTTTTCCGATGACACATCTTACACAGTATATATACTATGTATTGTGTTTTTACTCTTTATTTTACCATCTGGAGTCATGGTTGTATGTTATGTGTTGACGGCGAAGGAACTATTACGCAAAAAACCGAGTCTAAAGATTGATTCACGCGGAGGTAGGAAACAGCAGAAGAAGCGCTCGCGGTTAGCCCTTATTGTACTTATTATGATAGTAATATTCATACTGAGCTCATCACCTTTTTACATTTGGTTGATTGTTTTTCGGTTTGATCCCTCAAATGTTTTTGTACAGAATGCATTCATGATTCAAGTCAAGTCTGCGATGTTGAAATTTAATTCAATAGTTAACCCTGTTATTCTTTACCTGATGAGTTCAACGTACAGGAGACATTTGATTTACCAAGTTGAAGTGTGCTTGTTTCCTTGTATAAAGGCACATCATCGCATCGTAAGCGAGCCCTCATTGCGTACCTCATTTTCACGTATTGCGGATTTAGCAAGACAAAATGCAATCAAGAGGGACTATTCTGTGATAAATAAAAATCAAAGTCGCGGAAAAGAATATTCCACGTTTGACGGAAGAATACCTTCGATCAAAGAAGAAGAACAAGAATCAAAAATGTAGAAATGGTTATCTTTCTTTTTGTAATATATCTTTCTATTATTTCCAAAACTTGAATACATTCTATTCTTATTCTTTTACATAACGATATCATTTTTGTTTGGACATCTTTCTACACAGAAGTGCAACAACATATGCTAACGTAGTTAACACAATTTAGCTTACAATGCTTATGGCATTTAGTTCTACAAAGTAAATTATTGAAATTTCATGCCGGTTTCTGTGTATACTCATCAATTTCTGTGATGAAACAAATACGTCGTTGATTGGTTGAGTTTTGCAACTTCGGGAAGAAGAATCGACGAATGTCAGTGTTAATAAGTGTATTTGTGATATCGCACTTGACAAAATGTTCCCGAATGCATCGTTCAAGTCCAGTCCATTCAAGGCAAATGTAAATCAAAAACAAATTATTTCCCACATTATGAAAGTAAACATAAATAAACATTACAAATACTTTAAAACATATTTATTTTGCCTATCGTTAGAAACGGATTCCTTTCACCGAAATCGGCATCCGGGAATTGGCACCAGTTTATTTAAAAAATGATCAGGAATTGAGAAGGATGAGATGGAAATCAAATTTAAAATTAACGTTCATAAATTGATTTTTTTTTATTTAATCATCTTTATTAACAAAAGAAGAAGAACTTATAACCCCAAGATCAACTGAGATCCATACCGATCTCAGGCAAGGGTAAACACAATTACAAACAGCAAATATACACATAAACAATGAGGAAATACATCATGGCGGTGAGAAAAAAGTTATATGACTTCTTGGACATTCCACTTTGGCTCATGTATTGAGTAGAAGATTGAGCATCATGCAGTTATTCTGCGTGTTTCTACTGAGGGCCAAATTCCGTGCCATGCCGTGCCGTGCCGGGTCATACCGGGTAACAAGCCCAGTAGAAACGATCTGGGTAATCGGTTGCCGTGTCATGCCGGGTCATGTGCTCGCCTTTTGTGATCCACCTCTTGAGGTGGATCATGCCGGGTCAAAGCGTGTAATCCGCGCAGTAGAAACGAGCCGTGTGATCGGTTGCCGGGTCGAGGTCATGCGTGTTGCAAAAATAACGCGATTTATATTCTACTTGTATAGTCTAGCCTAGGCCTATAGGCCTAATGTAGTAGGTTCTTTCTTTCTGATATTATATACACTGCCATGATGTGTGACTCGCATGAACTTGATGAAGTAAAATGGATATGACTTTACTTAGTCTAGGCCTACTTCTTTATAGTTAATGAGTTGGTTATATTTTGGCTGAAAATTAATTATCATAATAGCCAATTACTAGATCCACTGGTAAATTAATGCAATTTGTATTTTACGAAAACACTAAATTGTGATTGTAGGTCATATGCCATGAGCTGCCATGCGTAGACATTTAAATTTATGATACAACCGTCAAATCTGTTTTCCGTACTTCCGGTTTACAGGGAAAATGCCGTGCATCGTGCGAGACACGACTTTCTTGTCTCAGTAGAAACATGGGGTAACGGTGGCCGGATTATGATCGGTATTTTGTGCCCGGAAAATAGCGGGTCAAAAAGCCGTACGCTCAGTATAAACACGCTAATTAGAGTCATGCGGTAGCATGACCAGCAAGTTTTAAAAAAAAGACTGATAAAGAAGAATAAACAGATGCACCGCAAGACTATATTTACACGGAACAAAACGCTATTGTTCTATGCTATTTTTCGCTGGGTACAAAATATATCTAAAACCATGCTAAATCTTATTTACTGTCCAAAGTGTCATATTTTAATAACTCATTATTTCAAAAATTTACACCAATCTTACAGTCAATCCGATTGTTTGATAATAAACAAACATTCTTGCTTTATTTCACGCGGTATTTCATAGCCAAAATTAGTGGCAAATCATAGCTAATCATACTGATATCCACAATCTTTCGACACTGCTACAGCCATACATGGCTGTCACTGTCCCACTACTTTTTCAGATTCACTTTCAAATATACCCTAGCATTTTCCTGGATACCCTACATACAAAGTCTGGATCCCATTCGCCAACAAATCAAGTTTTTCACAATTCTTTTATTCTTTCCGGACCACAGCATACATTCATATTAATAAATACTCCACTTTCACACCTCGTTATATCGGTACGTCCCTGTGGCGAAGCGGTTAAGGCCATGGACTTCTAATCCATTGATGAATTTTTGCTCAGGTTCGAAACTTCCCACCACTTTTTTTTAAATGTTTTATTACCAATTTATTGTCATAAATCAAGAATAACACCATTTCGAACATCCACTGCTATTGTGATATTATATTTTTTTCATCAAACAAACATGTTTGATTTTTTTTATTCACATTTAGGCCTAGGCTTAGGGCCTACTTTCACCATCCAGATGCTTTCACCATGCCTGACTATCATGACATCTTCGTCATTTAAAACACATTTATCAGTGTCTCTGTTCACAGCTCAGACTGAAATTATATTTGGAATAAATATTAGAAATTGTCACAAATTAAAATCACAAACCGCGAAAGATCGCCAACAAGTGCCGCTGAACATTGATATTGAGAACCACAAACCGCGAAATTTGGATATCCAACTAGATTGCCCCGCACGGTTGTTTGATGTATATAGAATTGGCTTCATTATTAACTAAATGCAAACTATAGATGGCGCTATTTATCCTAAATCATATTTCTTTATTTGCAAGAGGTAGGTGATTAATACTGCCATTAAAACAGCTGGAATAGGTGAAACAAGCAACAAGGAAATTGTATAAACATATTTTATCAAACAATAAAAGGAATTATTTGTAATAAAAGCTTGAAATAGTAATTTCCAGTAACTAAATAGCGCCACCAATTTGGTCATTGATAGGCACATTTTATATCCGAAAAAGTTTTTAAAAATGCTATAAAAGTGAATAATTTTGTAAAAGAGGGGAAATTAAAGTTGCGAATGACTCAAAATCATCTGTATACATTAGCATGATATCGCTTTTAGCTGTTTAAGCCTAAAATTTGCTTGTACATTATGTTTTGTTTGAAAAACTAATAAATGATCCCATCAAACAACCGTGCCCGTAAAGGTTCGTTCATACTACCACCGCATTTGCGATGCGTTGCTCTGCGATGCCGATATATCGATTACTTTTGCCGCAACTCAACGCAACTCGTCGCAATTCCAAGTTAAGGTTCGTTCATACTACCACCGCATTTGCGATGCGTTGCTTTGCGATGCCGATATATCGATTACTTTTGCCGCAACTCAACGCAACTCGTCGCATTTCCAAGTTAAAATGTATTTAACTTCATTGCGATATCGCAATGCAGTATTTTGAAGTACGATGCAGTGCGACAACGCACCGCATCGCAAGCAACGCATCGCAAATGCGGTGGTAGTATGAACGAACCTTTAAAATGTATTTAACTTCATTGCGATATCGCAATGCAGTAGTTTGCAGTACGATGCAGTGCGGCAACGCACCGCATCGCAAAGCAACGCATCGCAAATGCGGTGGTAGTATGAACGGACCTTAAGGCTACAAAGAATCACGCACCACGGAATATGGCTATCCAACAAGCTTAAACTATAAATTAAGCTCCCGATAGAGGGCAGGGCATGAAGGAAATTAAAATCACAAACCGCGAAAGATCGCCGACAATCGCCGCTTAATAGGGATATCCAACTAGATTGCCCCGCAGGGCTACAAAGAACCACAAACCGCGAAATTTGGATATCCAACCAGATTACCCGCAGGCCTATCGATTATAAAGAACCACAACTCGCGAAATATGGATATCTAATAAATTAAGACTTCAAACCGCGAAAGATCGCCAACAACTGCCGCTCAATATTAATATCCAACTAGATTTGCCCATGCGGGCTATAAAGAACCACAAACCGCGAAATTTGGATATCCAACAAGCTTAAACTATAAATTAGCTCCCGATAGAGGGCAGGGCTTGATGAGGGAAATTAAAACCACAAACCACGAAAGATCGCCGATAACCGCCGCTTAATAGGGATATCCAACTACATTGCCCCGCAGGGCTACAAAGAACCACAAACCGCGAAATACGGATAGCCAAGTAGATTGCCCCGTAGGGCTACAAAGAACCACAAACATTAAAATACGATTATCTTGCCTAGTCGGGGCATTTAGACGCTTATGCGCATTTACCAGTTCCGAATTGAAGTAGGCCTAAATCGGACTTACTCTCTGTGTCGCTCTGGCATTGTCAACATTGGGTGTGTGTTGTTCATATTTACATTTTCTTTACATATTTACGTTGCCTTGAATAATTAAAGTATATTAAAATGTATATTGAACATTGTACGCCTCTTAACATTACAGTCACGCGTGACGAGCAAGTTTTAAAAATAAACGACTGATAAAGTTTTGTTTAATTATTTATTGTCATGAATCAAGAATAGCAACTTCAAACATCTATTTTTCGTTTTATTCGTTTTATGGAGCACTTCGTAATCTGATGACTTTCCAAGCTTGGAGCTGCTTGGCTACATTCATAAAAAGAAAAAAAAAAACCAAAAAACGTTGACAACGTAAAGAAATCAGCAAGTTTAAAAAAACCCACCTCGGCTCACTTTTTGAAACTTGGTCCCATTTTGAACACCAACAGCAAATCAGTGTATTTTATTTCAACAGAATACAGCGTTTCCAACAAGATTACAAGCCTGCTTGTTATTCGTTAATTCAATCATTAATCATGATTATTATAAAACAAAACACAATAGCATATTGGCTTACCATGCAAGAACAAGATAATAACCTTTCAGGTCGTTCCACAATGCTTACAAATTAATATCGCATCTGCACATTAAAGATACTTAACACTTCTAGAAATGTTTTAGATTTATATAAATATGACAAAGTTTAAATCAGTACCTTTTACAAATGGGACCAAGTTTCAAAAAGTGAGCCGAGGTGGGTTTTTTAAACTTGCTGATTTCTTTACGTTGTCAACGTTTTTTGGTAGATTGTTAACTACATGTATGCACACAACACAGGGCCACTCACAATAGGCAATTGAACCCTACTGGTAGCGCTGTATCGTAGCTATTGGGGATGAACTAGTTAGTATCATATATCAAAAAGTATATTGATTTTAGTACTTTCTCTCTGTTTCAATTGCTTATTCTTTTCCAAATATCTGAATCTTCAACCCGATACAAGCTTTAATAACGGGGGAACATACATTTTTATTAAAAAGAAATCCTACCATCTATTCAAACTCGCCGTATTATTCCAATTCACATTTTACTTCACCGGGCAGCCATTTTTTTGATCGTATTTTGAAGATTGGCGTCATAAAACCGTCATAGGTACAAATTTAGTACTTTCTGTCAATCAATTATGACTTATTCTCTACATGTCAATCTTTAAATAATTGGCATAGTCCTTATAATAACGGTACTCCGCCTTGATGAGTAAATGACAGCAAACAGCTGCAAACCAGTGAAAAATATCCCAAAACTCGGTCAGTGGGGCTCCGTTCGTACATGTCAATAGAGTCATTATCGATTGGATTAGTCGTCCGTAGCGGACAATTCGGTCGCTCATTGGATCAATATTATCAGGTGGTAATAAATTTGCATTGGACAATAGATTACTATATAATGGTTTAGTACTGCATATATCGGTTTAATCTTCAATAAGCGGGTTTATGGCTGGAAAGGTCACGGTGAATTCGCCGTGGACGTAAGTGCACTATGGTAAGATGACATGAGAACATAATTTGGTCTTTCAATACCTTGAATTTTTTTGGGGTGTTAAGTTGTTTTGACAAACGAGTCAGCCTATTTTTGTTGTCGGTTTCAATCAAGCCTCTAGAGCCGACTTCGATGGTAATTAACGAGCAATCATACCCGGCGTCGGTAATGTCGGAAACAAGGGAAGCGTACCGATCATGTTTGATAGAGTTGGCTTTACCAATGTTCGGCTCGAATGGCACCGACAGTTCAAATAGAATGACTCGCTTGTTTGCCGGCCAAAATAAAACAATGTCGGGTTTTGGGGATGTGGCAATTATGTTGGGCGGTATTGTACCGCCACCGATGGTATTGTTTTCAATGTCGGCATATACTTGTTGATTGCCACACTTAAGGGGGTACTACACCCATGGAATTTTTTTTTTGCATTTTTTTGTATTTTGTGAAGAAAAAAAAAAAAAAATTGGACAAAGTGGTATGCAAAATGAAGGGGCAAATCTTCTCGTTTTATTGGTGGCATCGGTATCAACGTAGCTTACATACTTTCAAAAGTAGAAGCCAAAAGGTGGTACATCACTGATGATTTAAATTCACTTCATTTTGGAAAGCTTACTATCAACGGATTTCGTTAAAATTTTGGATATGTGTTGCTAACACATTAGGGAAATAAAGTTGATATGTAAAATGGGAATAAGTGGTTCCTGATTTCTTTTATGACTTCATGAACTTGGTGCTCCACAACTATCAAAAAAGGAACTGGTCAAAATGCTTCTATTTTCAATGTTGAGCTATATTTTGTATTTTTAACTAGTGACATTATTTCACTGAAACTTAATTAAGCCATAGGTAACAGGTTACCACAACCATACTACAGCAATGTTGAAAAAAAATGTATTTCTTGTCACCTATACCACCATATTGGGTAGTTTTCCGTAAGCTTAACTTTTGTGATTTTGGTAACTATTTTATATTTATATGTGAAATCCATCTCAACTAGGCATTCTAAATTGTACTCACCATTTACATCCCAAGGTATATTAGTATATCCACCTTGCACTTCTCGATATATATCCAGTTAAAGACAGAATATCAAAATTATGCCTCATTATGATATCACAGACTCTCACATGTGTATTCAAAATTGATGCTTAAATTTGACCTGAACCAATTGACCTATAACCTGACATACGGTGACCTAATAGCCTTTTCTTCTCCTAACAACACAATATAGTATTAAATTGACTAATGACTATGCATCCATTGTGTAAGTGTTTATTTAATTTATTCAGTGTTATATATTTTGCATGCACCACTAGATTTTCTATAGAGAGTATAACAAAGGATTTAATGTATTCTATTCATGTACACTACTTGAACATGTTGAATAGAATAAATCATGGTTTGTTATGAAACACGCTTCTGAGTTCCTAGGATACAGTAAACAAAAAATATATAGGGCTAAAATGACTTACTAAAATGGTTAAAAAGCACTTTGTATGTAGATATATTTTATAAGTTCAGGACACGAGGTGATGTACATATTTATGTACTTCATAAATTTGCAAGAAAAAAAAGAAGAGGGGTACTGATGAAAATCAGGGTATTATTCCCCCTTAAACGATTCAGCCTCTTTGAATGTGGATAAAAATATACGAATGACATTATTGTGTCTCCATAAGTATCGATCTAGCATATTTTGGCAATTATTGAGTATGTGCAGTAAGGTACCTTTACCCTTACAGAGGGACAGGTGTCAAAAGTCTTTTGCCCCCGCGTTTTAAATTTGTAAAGGAAGGCAGGGTATCTATGGAGGCGTTGAAACGGATGTTAGTATTAATAGCACTAACCCTAAACCTGCTATACCGTATATCAGAATTATCTCAACACGGAGGCTCAATTCAATAAAAGTTGTACTTGAGGCTGTGCATAAACATAATAAATGTATCTATATATCTCTATATTATACTAAAATAATGAGAGGTCTCTTTGTGGGTCTGTGATTTGACTTTGATTTGATTTGATTTGATTTGTTCGGGTTTGGATTTCCCACGAAACAGGTGGCACAAACTTGTGAATATACCGACTAAAAACATTCATGATGCAGTCATGTCTACAGTAGAATTCATCTCGACCTTTGCAGGACTTAACCCCATTAAAAGCTATTAAACCAAGATAACACTCATTGAAACAGCTCAACTGATTAAATCGGATCTTCTCTGGTTGTGCACAAGTGACTGTTTTCATGTGCGATATCGCAATAAAGCTGGTATTCATAGCTTCAGTTGGGTAACCGATTATAAAGGAAACGAAAGGAAACAATGTTATGTGTGGCTTTGTTCACGAAATCAGACAATGGCGTGCTTTTTGTAAACCAGCATTCTTGAAAATGAGCAACATAATGATTTTTGAACACGGTTTGGAAATAATTTCTTCATATTTTTGGTGTTATCTGTCGTTTACATGTCCTTTCTAAAACACAAAAGTACGACCCTCTCCAAACACCTAAATTAGCTAAAAATTTAGGACATGTTACAAAACTATATTGTCTAGAATTTTAGAAGAGTACTTTTAATATTGGCCGGTTATTTTTCACACAGCGACGTTAACTAGGCAATGTACTATTACCTATAACATTAACTAAAACACCAAAGTACGAATATTTCCAAACATCTAAATTAGCTAAAAATTTAGGACATGTTAAAAACTATATTTTCTAGAACTTTAGAAGAGTACTTTTAATATTGGCCGGTTATTTTTCACACAGCGACGTTAACTAGTCATATCCCCATACTGTTAACGTAGGGCTATTTGTAAAGGTCACGCGTCAATGGGAAAGAGCACTGTGTATTGTGTATAGGAAAACGGACAGTAACTGCAGTATGTATATCACCGACAAGTGCTCTGTTGTCTACCATATCACGTTACTGACGTCAGTGATCGCTACACTCATAGAAATTGTTCGTTGACATTACTCAGTAAGTTGATGTAAGTCGTTGCGTCAACTTTCCGAGTAATGCCAACGCGTACAATTTTGAGTAACGCTGACTCGATATCATTATGTTGGTCGCACTCATTTGCACCTACTTTATTGAGTTGTTCCAACTCAGAAAATGAAACTAGGTTAGCATAATTTTCTAGAGGTGTGCTATAGTATACAAAATTTTGCACTGATTACAAAAATAAATATTTGAATACTGCTAATTGTGCAGAATTTCGTGAATTAAGTAACAAAGTACCAAATTGGAATAACTCAAAACATTAAGTACCAGTAACTTAATATGAACGAGTTCCATCAACTTACATGTTGAGTTACAATAACTCAACTAATTGGTTCTTTCGTTCATGAAAGTTCATCTGTGTTGGTATAAATCATGATTTTGATTTAAACTTTTGATCCAAACACAAGGAATTAATTCCTACCTCGGAATTTTCAGATGGTACTCCATCTTTCATCAGCGAGTGAGTGACTGTATCAGGTCGTGATCTTTTTGACCTTTGACCAGCAGGTGGTTCCAACGTGGAGTCAAGGAAGCAGTTCACATCAAAGCCAACCAACCATCTCTCAACAAAGACGGGGGCCGAGTCTACGAGTCTGTTATCAGGTCAAAGGTCAAAAAGATCACGACCTGATACAGTCACTCACTCGCTGATGAAAGATGGAGTACCATCTGAAAATTCCGAGGTAGGAATTAATTCCTTGTGTTTGGATCAAAAGTTTAAATCAAAATCATAATTGGTTCTTTGAACCTTGTTTATTTTTCTAAGTTCCCTGAACTTGAATTCAGAAGTTGGCATTACTTAAAAAGTTGACGCAACGACTTACATCAACTTTTTAAGTGATGCCAACAAAGTTGATTAGTTGACGGAACTTTTTGAGCTTTTTCAGCATTTTTTAAGTTCGGATAACTAAAATGAATTTTGTTTTGGCAACTTTTACACTATTTTTGAGTTGTCCAAACTTACTCCTTTTGAATTGCGTCAACAAGGCGAACAAGTCATGAGTGTATACCTCCATCGGTAAGTTTCGTACCGACCAAATATTTAGAATGACTCTATTAGGACTAGTGCGCTCGGAGCGCCAGACAACATGCATGATTAACGTTTAAATGTACCCAAATTTGGTTCATTTTGGCAAAATGGATGAAGCACATTTCAGATTTTAGCCAATTTTGTTGATGTAAAGTATGGTTATTTGCTTAGACTGTCGGTAGACACGGCCTAGTGCACTAAAGTGTTTTTGACAACCTCCATGATCTTTTAGGAAGCGTGTTTGAATTTTAACAACTTAATTTGTTGCCTTAGATGGTCAATACAGAAATAAAAAGTATTAATAATAGTCCCTGATGGAATAAAGTCTTAAGATTAAGGAAAATATAGGCTATAAGCCAGAATTTTAACAAGTCATTATTTATTATATTATCACAAAAATGAGGCAAAAACTGTTTGTGATATTATTGTATTAACACCCAATCTGTGTTTATATTCAGATATCTTGATTCTTTTCCTTTCAATAAATGTAACTTTTGTATATCGTGCGTGAATAATTAAGAATTTATACCACTTATACTACTTGCATTTCTGAGAGTGCATAGCTGCTTTAATTGATTACAAAAACCTACAATGGTGATGTGATAAGATACAGGGTGAGTAAAAAAAAGTGCAATAGAGAAAAGAATCCATTTTTATTTAAGAACCGATTTGAACCTTGCAGGTTTTAAAACATTTTATGAATGATATATCTATTAGTGACATTGTGTGAAAAAACCAAGGAATTAACATTTACCGTTTTGTTTTTATGACACATTTTATAGCGATACCCAATTTTAATGTTTGTCCAAGAAACATCTAAAATTTGAAAGTGAGCCCACTTTGTGTAAGGTAGATTTGGGACAACTGCTATTTTCTTAACCTCATTGGCGTTGAAATAAAATGGAGCACCCAAATTGTTATTGTCCTTGGTCTTGTTTAAGGAAAAAGAAACATTATTTGTTGTTATTTTCATTTTACCTTTACTTTAAAGATGTTTATTCTCTATCAAAAACATACAAATTTGCAGGCGGATTTTTTCAAATGTCGAAATGAAATGCGCGTAAATTGAAGTGGAGCGAATTATAAAATATCCAGTAAGTTGGACATACTGGGATTTAAAAACTGGAGCTGTTGGAGTCGAGTGAGGTATGAAGGACTTAAAGTAATGTTAAAAAGTTTGTTTGAACAGAAAAAGAAATGAAAATAACGCAAAAATCAACCAAGTTTAAGTTAAAGTCAGTTTCGGAGCTGATGCCTTTATCGTGCATTGTGTGCTCTCATTCAAAATACATGGTACCTCGTGGACAAATAATGAAATTGGGTATCGTAGCAAAAGGACTCATAAAAATTACACGATAGATGTGATTGACTTCAGTTTTTCACAGAAGGTGCCTATTGAGTGTGGCATTTACAGAAACTTTCAATAATTGGAAAGTTCAAAGTAATTCTTACGTAATTATCGATTCTTTGCGCTATTGCACTTTTTTTGACTCACCCTGTATTTCTCAGCAGTACGTCCATCTTCGATTTCACCGTACGACTACCATTAGCAGTTAACAAAAAAATATAAGAGATCTTAGGTACCAGTCCATATCAGGCATTACGTAATGTAGGACAATGGCTTCTCTACGGCGCTGTATACTCTCGACGTTTGAACGTTTAAAAATATGTATGTTTTTTGTAATGTTGTCTTATAAATACAAGCAAAGACAATCCAGATTTGTAAACACCAACTGCATGTTTTGATGGATTTAATTTCACCATTTCACTCTTGTTTGCCAGTTAAAAGAAAACAAACTTTTGTCGGATACGCGGCACACACGAGTGAAACAACACATCACGTCGCCCATAGTGTTTGCTGGGTAGGAGGTAAAAAACGTCATGTGTTTAAGTTTGACATTTTAATGATACAAAATTATAACTAAAGACATCCAGCGATGTAGGAAGCAAAGTGCATGGTGGGTAATGTAACTTTTCCCGTTCGTGGTTCGCCTCATGAAATGAACATGATAAAAGTGCTAGTATTAACACCCATGAAGAAACTTAGAAACTCTATTCACATTCTATAATATCTAAATAAAAAGACCTTCACATTGAAAACAAAAGTACCAATGATTACAAATAAGCTCATATTTTTAAATATGTTCAAAAGTTCTTAAGCAATATGAATACACATTGTATAATTCAGATACTATACAAGCACATTCATGCATGAACTTAATCCAAATCAAGCAAATTGCAAATCAAGTGCAGATTGTAAATAACCTATGATAGCTCTTTTGGGTTAACAAAATAATTATTGTACTCTTACAATAATATAAATTAGGAAGAACTATTAAAGTAGAAAGCTTCTACAGGATAGAATATGCTTCAGACGAAATAAACTCTCGCTATACTTTAAAAAGTAAAATTCTTATCAAATGACGTAAGATATATGCAAGAGATTCATTAAGAATAACACCCACGAACTTAGTCTCAGACAAGTAGTACCATAACAAAAAAAGTACGTTGACTAAATATTTGGTTGCAAACTAATAGATTTTTATAAATGCCAGTTAATTCTAGAACAATATTATTCATATTTAAATTATTTTTGTTTCTTAATTATGATTATACCTTTCTCATTTTTGCATTTGTCCCGATTTGATCCTATCGTGCGGGGTGGGGTGCATATGAGCAAAGAAGTATTTCCCGTACTCCGAATAAAATCAAGAAAACATATCTCGTGGGTGGCATACGTGATTGTAAATAGCGCTACCTTTGTGAGTCCTTCATTCGACTATTGATCAAATATTAATACCTTTCGCTTTGCTAATTGTAACATACTTTTTGAACAAAATAATCACGAGCTTTAAAACAGGCCCTTATTGCGAATTTAAACACAACCGGCTATAATTAAAGACAGAGATAAAAACAATTTATCGCGTCTGATGTCACTGTCAATTACGATCCTTGATTGGTTTACACAGGTTAATCAGCGCGTAAAAGGAAGACCGATCTATCTGGTGCTGATCGGAGAAAAGGAATAGCAGCAAATGGCGAAAACTTCACCAAAGAAAGTTTCCTACTATAAAGACCTAACTTTTGAGATGGTTTGCATGTCGAAAGGTGCAAAATTAACAATAAGGCGGCCAGTTATAAATCCGCGTTCAGCAAGTCATCATCACGACACTTGTAAAAAAAACCGTGCTCGAGTTTGATTGACAGGTGACGTCAGACGCGATAAATTGTCTTTATCTTTGTCTTTCATTATAATGGCATTCACAAATTCTCACCTGCATTATTCATTAACTCAATAAATGCAGCAACGTCAAGGTAATCAATTACGATATATGCTCCCATTATGATAAGCTTTGAGCAGACATACCACACAATTAACTAATTATGACCTAATTCATTATGATCCTTTAACCCAAGATTATTGATATCATAATACAACAACAAATAAAACAAACAAACAAACTAAATATTTTACGTGCTTGAAATAAACTATCAATTTAATAAATAGGATATTTCATTTTCCCGCCTAGATATTATTGATGCAGATGTACTAATTATATCAAATAGGCGCCAAATATTTTAATGTGTGTATTGTATTACCATGACAATCAATTAATCAAAGTGCATGCATTCATTTTAAATACTAATTGTATTTCGCTTGATCCTTTGTGACGAGCATTTTCAAACAAATTTGAACTTTTCCTGCAAAACCAAAAATGGTGCAAGATTATGACATATGGAGATTTTTTTAAATACCTGTAAAGATTAGCAAAATATGATACTAAATTTTGTTCTTGCAATACACATTTTGTTCTTTGATATTATCAGTGCAAGAAAGACACCAAATATGGGACTTGAATATACTGTAATGGGAAACTCACATCAAAAATATCTCATTTCTATCAGAACTGTAACGGTGAAAATAATTTGGATCAACACAAATGACTCGAGTGCGTTAACATTTAGGATTTTGGATAAGGGAGAGGGCGCACTTGATAAATGTGCAGCCCTTGTGGATTTCCTGATTAAGCTAAGCTAACCGAATTGGGACCACAGTGCAGCCATTGTCCAATTAGGGTTATTATCATGCAATACTCACGTCCATATTTGGCATTCTGCTGGACCACGGTTGTTTGATAGCATGTAAAACTACGTCATTTGTAAGAAAAGGTGAACGCTGATGGCGCTATTTATCTTAAATCATGTTTTCATATTTAAAAGGTGTAGACACTGGCATTGAAACAAAATTTTCCAAAAACTTTTTATTATGGAATGTTAGGAATAACTTATATTATTTTGTTAAATTAGATTTAAAGTATATGTGACGTGTCATGTCAAAAGGAGACACTTTTGGGCAGGTTATCAATTTTAAGGTTTTTACATATCTTAAATAATAGAGATATTTTGCTATACAACGCCGTTTTCCCCAATGATATCGGACATTCCTAAGCGAAAATATTGAGTTCGTAAGTTATGTCGTATTATAAAATTGGAAATTGAGATATCGGCCTTTAAAAATATTATTGACAACTTGAAACATGTCTCAATAATACAAGATGCCAGCTATATTCCGGTCTGAAACTATCAGACAATATTTTTAACATTATAACCATCACAAATTCGCAACAAACTCAAATTGTGAAAAAATCCCCCGGGCAGATTTTTGGCTATTTCTCCATTTACGATCCTGCCCAAAAGTGTCTCCTTTTGACATGATTTGACGTATTATTTATCATGATTATTGGCGGAGCTACATGCAGCTGGTGGGATGTACAAACAAGACGTACTACGATTAGCGATATGCATACAGTTTATTCAGCACTTGATCGGTGAGCTCAGAATAAAATCGGGGATTCCCGGTTTTATAATAAATGTTTCACTGTAATTAAAGCACTTCAGGCTTAGTCTTTCACAGGGCATTTATGTACACCAATGGTCATTACAATGGTGCAAAAAGTGCTTCCTTTACCCTGTTTATTATTTTTATTAGAAAGAAAGAAAGAAAAAGAAAGAAAGAAAGAAAGAAAGAAAGAAAGAAAGAAAGAAAGAAAGAAAGAAAGAAAGAAAGAAAGAAAGAAAGAAAGAAAGGAAGGAAGGAAGGAAGGAAGGAAGAAAGGAAGAAAGGAAGAAAGGAAGAAAGGAAGAAAGAAAGAAAGAAAGAAAGAAAGAAAGAAAGAAAGAAAGAAAGAAAGAAAGGAAAGAAAGAAAGAAAGGAAGGAAGAAAGGAAGAAAGGAAGAAAGGAAGAAAGGAAGAAAGGAAGAAAGGAAGAAAGGAAGAAAGGAAGAAAGAAAGAAGAAAGAAAGAAAGAAAGAAAGAAAGAAAGAAAGAAAGAAAGAAAGAAAGAAAGAAAGAAAGAAAGAAAGAAAGAAAGGAAGGAAGGAAGGAAGGAAGGAAGGAAGAAAGGAAGGAAGAAAGGAAGGAAGGAAGGAAGAAAGGAAGGAAGAAAGAAAGAAAGAAAGAAAGAAAGAAAGAAAGAAAGAAAGAAAGAAAGAAAGAAAGAAAGAAAGACAGACAGACAGACAGACAGACAGACAGACAGACAGACAGACAGACAGACAGAAAGAAAGAAAGAAAGAAAGGAAGAGCAGTTTACCAACCTAAAGTTACAATTAAACAAGACAGCAAATAAACACCAATCCCGACCAGTACAAAACCCAACTTTAAAAAAAAGGTAATGCAACGGCGTGGGATTCGAACCCGCGACCTTCCTATCACTACACGGATGCCCTGCTCTATCCATTACGCCACCAACTCCCACTGATAAACGGTGGTTAAACCTGAGTACTAATGTAGGCGGACGAGGTATACCATACACACAAACAAATATTACGCAACTACACAAGAATAGGAGATCATTACTGATGCTTAATCATTCCCCAGCATAATACAAGTTAAAGCCTTAATGTACGATCTTTTTTCAAAATTTACCTTTATTTTTTTCAAAACCGATTTTTTGGCATATTTGTAATACTTACACATGTGCTAACTTAAATCTATGAGCAAACTGTCAAATTCGCCCTATTTGTAGTAAAACGGGATGATTTTCTGTTGGTCCGACATAAAATCATTATTTTTTAGATTATGATTTTATGTCGGCCACGATCGCAAACCGGAGTCGCCTGCGAAACTAGTTTGGTTACGCTCCTTCCACATGTGGAGGGAGCGTAACCAAACTGGCCGCGTAGGAGACTAACTCGGAGGCCGCACTCGCTGTCCTAATCCAAATAGTGCGAGATATTTCGAGTGATAGAGGTGAAGTTTATGATGTTGTTTTTGCAAATTCCCAATGTTTTTCGCGGCCAAATGTATTGGGAACTTTCATAATGATTGCATATTATCATTTTGGAAGAAAAAAGAAAAAGATCGTACATTAAGGCTTTAAGTAGGTAATGGGGCTACGCATCTTGCACAAGAACAAATAAACACAATGGGGAACGATTGCAGCCTACAAAAGGAAACTCAATATTATATTCAGTTTCCCTTTGAAGCGAGTAATTGTTCTCCATTGTGTTTATTTGATCAGAACGTTTTTGCAAACGTTTAAAAAACTTCCGGAGACGGATGGCACTCAGCTGATGATCCTTTTGGTTTTATGGTGATTGTTCAACTACTGTGTAACTGAACTAAATCGACATTTTCGTTTTCTGTCAACCTTTTTAACCTTTTGTAAATGTTGTCCAAAACATTTTGCGTCTGTTGTGTTATAAGTTAACCATTCTACGTAATGTATTATTTCTACATGTATATAAATGGTTAGTGTTGTTCATAAACAGCGTTGACTACATTAAAATTAAAACGATGAATCTTTAAAGGGTACTTTAAACGCAACAACAACCGTTCCAATTACAAAAATATATAGAACTAGATTTCGCGGTTCTCGGGTTGGGTGGTTCTCGTGATAGGACTATACCCATATAAGCCTCATATAGGCCTACCTGCCCTGACCTTTTTAATTTAATATTGCACCCCGGAAATAGTCATGTTCTGCTGTAGGCCTATAGGCCTTATTGAAAAATGTTGAAAATAGACCTATTGATCACACCTGCACGATTAGCCACACTGTAAAGCTGGTTTCATACTTTCCTGCCGCTTGCCGCTTTGCCGCTCTGAAGGTGATTTTACTTCACTGCGCAATCGCACCAAAAACGCTAGCGGTGACCAGCGGCAAGCCGATATATCGATCACCCCACCGCTTTGCCGCGGCGGCAGCACCGCTGGGAGTTGAATTCAAGTCAACTTGGAGCGGTGCCGCTCTGACGTAGGAGAACAAAATACGATTTTGGAGCGGTGCTGAGCGGCAAGAGTGGCTTTCAGAGTCACGCCGCTGCCGCTCAGCGGCGTGCCGCTCCGCTTGCAGACAAGTGCAAGCGGCATGATGAAGCGTCACGCCGCTCAGCGGCAAGCGGCAGAAAGTATGAAACCAGCATAATGCTTTCAGATGCTCGCACTGCGCCTGTCGGTACTCCGCGCACTACGCGATAGCGCACGCGAGGCGCACCGCGAGCACGCGTTAGCGAGCCGCGCGCACGCGATTGTGCGCGGACAGAGGTACGGACGGACGGACGGACGGACACGCCATGATTAGAATTATGATGTCACATATTAATCGAATTGAATTACAGTGCAGGAGGTTTATGTTGTTATACAGGTGTCATAACGCTCCTTGCCCCTATAATATACATATCTTAATAATTGTTGCAAAAATAGGTACAAAATTGGGCATAGGTGTAGTACCCCCTTAAAGGAATGCTCTGATTTCATTTCAAGCGATTTCGATTTTGGTTGAATGGCCTTGGCGCCAACTTCTCATCTATGGAGTTTTTTGCAGGCATTCTTATCCCTTGATATGAGAGCCAAAGTATATTTAAAGCCCCGTAAAATATTACTACCTTGCTGTTGAGACACCGAGATCAAAACCATGTCAGCCATCAGAGTTCTTTCTTGCCATCTATACCCCGCATATTGAAATCTTGACTCTCCCTCACCCTTCGCATATCCCAGTCAGATCACAGGCTCCTTTTAGCATCACTTGCCAGGGGCTATGTTAACGTGCCTCCTGGCACTCACTTTCGTGCAGTGAGAATAGAAATCCGTGCAGTGAGAATTAAAAATCCGTGCTTAAAATATTTCTATACTATATAGTTTCAGCCCGAAATATGACTAAGAATTTAAAGAAGTTCCCCCACAAAGGACTGATCTAGTCGGGAAATCCTAAGTCCTATATTGTATAGTTTGTGGTGATCAGTCAAACATTCAATTGGCAGGGGAAGTCAAGCAAATATTGCCTCACAACGCCTCTGGTAACGCCCTTTCCTCCCAATTTTTCGGTCACTCGTAGGGGAAAGCCTCTGGACGAGGAAATCCGCAACAGGCGTGGGGCAGCTCCATCGGACAGAAATTGTCCAGAATTGCCCTGTGCAGCTTCTTGTTTAGACCGTTAAACACCTTAATTTCGAGGCAAAAATAAATAGTGTAATTGCCACAACATATCACCTTTGATTGTGCTAGAATAGTGTAAAATGGAAAGGTTTTGCGTGCTTCGTGCACAATTGTCCCAGTAAAAAAGGCCAAAAATAATGATCATCGGGAACATTTTCATCGCCGCTCACCGCTGATATGCCACCGGGGACACCAATAAAAAAAAAAGCAAGTGCGCATGCATGTATAATAGTAGCCTAGAATTTTCTTTAATTATTAAAACCAAAAGGAACTGTCTTGGGGTCACTATGTTTGAAAAACAAAATCATTGTAATTAACGAAAGCTATAGCTTCGGAAATGATCAAAAAGTCATTTTGCCGGATTTAATTAAAAATTCATAATTAAAAAAGTTAATGAGATATTTCAATTTTTCTTTTTGATTTTGAGAGCATTAGTCAAGTTACATAAAGTTGTGCAAACAAATGGGCTCAAATTTGATTGCAAAGGTGGTTTCTAGAAAAGGGGTAGATTTATTTTGTTGCAAAAGCCCTTACATCCACAAAAGGCGCTATATAAAAGAAATAATAAAACAAATAGTAAGGCTTACAAATCTTTATATAATATATTTATTCTTTTAGTTTCTATTCATCAACACTTTATCCGAGCCCAAATTGAATCAAATCGAACAAAACAAGTTGTTTTTCTCAAAAAGTTAAAAAGTGGATGTAAGGGCTATACTTATACAAGACCCGGGACAATAAAACTTTGGGTGCTCCATTCTACTTCAGTGCCAATGAGGTTAAGAAAATGGTTATACTATTGCACCCTGTTTATGGACTGAACATCTTAAATGAAACCTACAATTCTCAGTATATCAAAAGGATTTTTTTATTATTATGACCATTTCGATTTGGATTTGGAAAATACCTTCTCTTAAATAACAGTATTGCGAACCACCAGCATACATAACTCGATGTACAGAGTCTTTCCTATTCAGAGGAAATATTGCAATTACACACCTTATTGCCTTTTAACAATAACCAATGACACTAGCACATATCAGAGAAGATGTAAGAAAAGGAGGGAGAACAGAATTATATCCTTGATATAACCCCGTAGGTAATCCTGTTGCACCTATTCATAGTCCTTTATTCTCAAGTGGTGGGTTAACCAACAATTAACAATGAGAGGACATTCCTGAACCTCGTTCAGTTGGGGATGATTTGAAGTGACCGCCAATTATGACCATTGATATTTAATACCAGCAATGTGAAAAAAAAAGAAATAACGTAGTGCCAAAATAATGTTCCCTTTTACGGAAGGAGCAAAGTTTAACAAGTTATAACTCCGCTTCTGCAGTACGAATGTCAGCGGCGAATGTCAGGTTATTATTTCCCAGTATTTAAAAAAAAATTGCAGGCAGAGGTGGGAATCGATCTCGGTACCTCCCGGTTAACCAGCATTGTGCAAGACCACTAAGCCAACTAAAAATCTGTTGTGAGATGTGTGACATTAATCTTTGATATTGCTTAATGGAACAAATCGCGGAATTAAATCAGTAATAACAGAAGTAGATTCTTATATAGCGGGGAAATATTTGTCCCTGCTCTAAAGAAAATATAGGTTAGAAAATTATCAAATAAATTTCAATTAAAAATTGAGATTTTATATTTATTTCTTTCACGAGGCGGTATTATCACAGACAAACACTGTATAAGCTAAAAACTTGACACTCATCACTAGATGCTGTCATAGCTCAATGGTAAAGCATCAGACTGCTGATATCAATATAGTTGGTTCGAGTCCTCCTGCCGGCAATGGTTATATTTATCATTTTAATGCTACGCTAAAATTTGTTCAATTTTTTCGTTTATTTATTTATTTATTTATTCATTTATTTATTTATTTATTTATTTATTTATTTATTTATTTATTTATTTATTTATTTATTTATTTATTTATTTATTTATTTATTTATTTATTTATTTATTTATTTTTGTTTATTTATGTAAATCATTTGATATTATTATTTGAAAGAGGCATTTGAGCAATTTGAAATTTAGATTTTATAATCCAATGGGGTCAATTTGAACCCCCACCCCCTCCCAAATTGCCAAACGCACAACACCTATGAATTTATATCATACATAATGATCAGTACGTCCATGTCATCATCATAAACAATGTATACCTGACGCCGGCAACTAGACTACTATAAAAAATTGCTAAAAATAGTATCACATCTTTCCTGCTCAATCAAAATATTACTTGCAAATAGATCATAGTTTACTAATCTAATCCTGTAATATAGACCTGTAATATACGCATGCGAAGTTACGTAATTAATCGGATTAATTACCATAGCAATATATCATTAGATTTACAAAATTTATTTCGAGGACTGTTATATATCAAAAATTTGAAAAATATCAAATTTTAATAATTTGTCATAAAATTTGTATTATATCGTGAATTTCAAAAAATGAAAATTATTTGATATCAGAAAGACATGCTTCGTATTCAGAATGCAATTCGATATGTCTGATGTGCTCTCATGTCCCACAAAAAATACTGTCGAAACGCCATATACGCTCATTCTAGATCCCTTAAAGACCTAGAAATAGCGATTTAATTTGTATTGGGTTGATATTCTTTATAAAATACAGTCCAAAGCCCATTCGTGTTGGTGCTGCCAGACGAAAGGTGTGTTTTCCTGCGGCCGGTTCCGCTCATAAAATCAGAATAAAGACGTCTAAATATCTTTTGTGAAGCTGCACGAGTTATCTGCTTTGACAATTTTTGCCCATTTGACTGATTTAGTGTGTAGTAGTGTGCGGGGTGTGTGGGGGTGTTTTCGTAATATTTTTCATTTGTACAGATATAGCTTAAAACACAAGGGGCCAGCTCAAAGAGGTGAATACTAAACTCATCGTACTCAAAGGTAAAACATATTCGTGTATAAACAAAATCCCACCAGGCGTCAACAAGTGATATATGTTTCTTACTGTATATTATATGCAGTGTGGAGTCTGTTGACCGAAAATAATCTTAGGGCTTGACAATCGCCATGTGTTTTAGCCGCAGGGTTGACATATATGCTACTTAATGCCACTGTATACTCTCGGAGTTGAACGGTTTTTGATATGTATGTACTTCGTAATGTTGTCTTATAAAACCACAACTGCATGTTTTAATTTCCCAGTGGCACATACGCGCGAAGCAACTCATCACGTCGCCTAGTGGGGCTTCTGTCCTGAAAGATCCTATTACTTCTATTATTAATTTGTCTATTTTAACCAATTCAGTTCCTGTTGAATTGAAGTGTGCACGTGTCACCCCACTATTTAAAAAAGGTAGAAGATCAATGGTTGGTAACTATAGGCCCATCAGCATACTAAGTGTAATCTCAAAGATTCTTGAGAAGTCTGTGCACAATCAACTTTACCAGTATTTAACTGACCATCATCTTCTTTATTCCCATCAATCTGGTTTTAGAGGTACTTACTCTACCGACACTTGCCTTATAAACCTCACTGATCACGTGCGTACACAGATTTCTCAAGGCAATTACACTGGTATGGTGATGTTGGACCTACAGAAAGCCTTTGACATTTTTTTTTGTGCAATAAGCTCCGTGCAATGGGGATTGAATCAGTAGATTGGTTTAGGTCTTACCTAAGTGAGAGACAGCAGATAGTCTGTGTTAATAAATCCAACTCCAAACCTATGGCAATTACATGCGGTGTGCCCCAAGGCAGTGTCCTGGGGCCACTTTTATTTCTCTGCTACGTCAACGACATGCCGATTAGTGTTGACTGTAAGCTTTTACTTTATGCAGACGATAGTGCATTGCTTATTGACGGCAAAGATCCAAAGGAAATTTCTTACAAGCTCAGCAAGGAATTGGAGTCTTGTCAACAGTGGCTTATTGACAATAAGCTGTCTCTTCACTTGGGTAAGACCGAGGCCATTCTGTTTGGTTCACACAGGAAATTGAAGAAACAATGTGATTTTAATGTCATGTGCAATAATGAACCTATCCAATCTACCCAATCTGTTAAATATTTGGGTATCACATTAGATCAGTACTTATCAGGTGAATCAATTGCTAATATGGTTCTAAAAAGGCTGGTGCAAGACTCAATTTTTTATTCAGACAAGCTCAGTTTCTTGATCAAAAAACTCGCAAAACTTTAGTGTCTGCTTTGATTCAGTGTTATTTTGATTATTCTTGTTCTTCTTGGTTCTCTGGTCTTTCTAAAAAACTCCAAAATAAACTTCAAGTTATGCAAAATAGAATTGTTAGGTTCATTCTTGGTCTGGACTCACGGACACATGTTGGCCAGACTGAACTTGATAGGCTTGAGTTTTTAAATACTGTTGATAGAGTTAAACAATTGAAGCTTAACCATGCTTTTAAATTTTTTAATAACATGTCTCCAGATTATCTGAGTGACCATTTTATAAAAGTAACTGAAAGACACCGGTATAATACCAGGGATAGCCACCTCAATTTTGTTGTTCCAAAGTTTCATGGGCAAATTGGTAGTACCACCTTCCAATACACTACAGTCAAGGCCTGGAACTGTCTCCCAAGCAATATTAAATCCATCAATGGCTATGCCAACTTCAAAAAAGAAGTAAAAGCTCATCTTGCTACAAAAGCAAGATCACAAGAAGGGGGTAGTTCTAGTACTTGACTGTTTCGTTTGTTTCCTTCTTTTGTCATTAATGTTGGCCCCTTTTAAAGGACCCCAATGGAAATAAGCCTCCATGGCTTTTTGGGCTATTCTTGGTCTTATCAACGTGCTCTCTATAAATATGTGCTGTTTATATTCTTATTCTGTTTTTATAAAATGTATTTAAGTATTTTCTATATGTGCCTTTTAAAATGTCAATTGTTGTTGTTGATAAGACTAAATAAATATGAAATGAAATGAAATGAAAGATGATCAATTATAAGTTACCCATCATGATAAACTTCGGAGCAGACAGACCATACAATTAACTAATTGACTCCAGTCTTTATGAAAATTTAATTCAACATTATTGAAATCATAATACAACAACAAATAAAACAAACAAAATATTTTACCTGATTAGTCATGTTTAAAGAGCCCTTTTGTCAAATAAATTATAAATAAATAAATTTCCGTGTTCTATATAGTGCCTTTTCCCAGATCTCGGAGGGATCAAAGCGCTGTAATTTCAATCATATCGCATCAACTAGGCTGGTTGCAGCCGAACTTGGCGCAAACCTATCCGCACTTAGATTGTAACATCCACCAAAGTATAGGACCTTGTTATATGTGGTGACCTGATAGGAAACTCATTTCTTATTTCTGTCAGAACTGCAACAGTCAAAATAATAATTAGATCAACACTAATGACTCGTGTGAATTATCCTCTTTGATTTGTAAGGAAGAGGGTGTACATACTTGATAAATGTGCAGCCCTAAGGCTGCGTTCACAAAGAAGTATACTGTATACAGTATACGGTATTCGCTATACGATATACGCTCATTCGATCAGGCTGAGTTCACCCCGGGGAGTTCACATAGTATACTCCTATATACCGTATAAAGTATACTTCTATGTGAACGCAGCCTTATGGATTCTTGATCTAGCTCAACTAACCACATGGTGAGATAGTGAGATTAACCGAGTGCAACCACTGTCACTCAAGGGTTATTATTATGCAACACTCATGTCCACTGGTTAACATATAGTGGCAATCATGCAGTTCTGAGTAATAAAGCAATGGCTTTCTTCAATTCACCGTAGAAGTAGTTGATGTAACAGGATTAATTACCATAGCAATGGATTTATACTATTTTTTAATGTAGTGCCCGCACTATAAACAGGTTGCACTCATCACCTGTGTATGTGTGCAATGAGAGATTAACTTGATACCGCTCATTTCAAAGACACTAATCTTTAAAGGTGTGAGTCAGCATGATGTGAATTAGATAGATTTACGATCCTGGTTATCCCCGTTCTTTGATTATCAATGTGTAATGCAGAGGAACGGCGTAACGTCCAGTGCAGGGCAATACATTCAAAATGAGTGTAACCACATTCCTATAGTATAGTAATTAATGTACATACATAAATACATACATAAAGATATTTCTAAAGCGCCTTTAAAATTTATCAAAGCTCTGAACGAGGAGAGAAAGGATGGAATAAAAAAAGAAACACAGAAGGAACAAGAAAGAAGCTAACTGAAAAGGTAAGTTTTCAGTTTCTTCCTGAAAACTGGAATTGATGGAGACTCCCTGATGGCTTTAGGGAGTTTGTTCCATTCCCTCGGGCCAGGGACAGAGAAGGTATTTAAAAGCCCTAGGCTGACTAAGCAGAGTCTTATCGGAAGAAGATCTCAATTCTCTTCCGGGAGCATAGGCTGAAAGAAGCTCACAAAGATAATTAGGGGCACGGCCCTGAGAGCACTTGAAAACATAAAGCAGAAGATTAAAAAGAATTCGGTCCTGGATTGGAAGCCAATGCAATTGAATGAGAAGGTTGGAGGTACCCGTTGAGCGAGGGACAGAGAAAATCAAACGCACAACACGATTTTGCAGCTTCTGCAGTCTACTTCTTTCACCTTGAGTGATACCATAGAGGATTGCATTGCCATAATCAAGTCGGGACAGTATGAGAGAACGAACAGCATGGTGACAGGTATCCTGGTCAATGAATTTACGGATGCGGTAAAGATTACGAAGATGGAAATGTACATCACTACTTCTACGGTGAATAGCGCAGCACTGAATGGAGATTGGCAAAAGTCAGAAGGCAGTTATTGATTAATTATCCTTTTGTTTAAAACGTATTTTCTTTGGTATAACCTGCGTGGGTATCATATTCAAAAACACTAAATTCTATTTGAGAAATTTGATTTCTCGCTGAAACTGGATATAATAAACAACAAAGAAAGAACGGTTTACCAACCCAAAGTGTTACGATTAAACAAGAAAACGAATAAACACAAATCCCAACCGGCACACAACCTAACTTGCAAAAACGGGGAATCGAGCCCACGACCTTCCAATCACTAGATGGACGCCCTGCCCTATCCATTAGGCCACCAGCTCTCACTGATAAATGGTGGTTAAACCTGGGTACTAATGTAGGCGGACGAGGTATACAATACACACAAACAGATATTACGCAACTCACACAAGAACAGGAGATCATTAGTGATGCTTAATCGTTTCCCCATCATAATAATAAGTTTAGTAGGTAATAGGGCTACGCATCCTGTACAAAAACAAATAAACACAATGGGGAACGATTCCTCGCTACAAGAATAACCTTGATATAATATTGAGCTTTCTCTTGAAGCGACCAATCGTTCCCCCATTGTTTTTATTTGATCAGATTGTTTTTGCAAACGTTTAAAAAACTTCCGGAGACGGATAGATAGATAGATAGATAGATAGATAGATAGATTATAAATAAAGACGAATTTCATAGTTCTAGTCCAATTAAACAGCACTTACTGTGGACGTTTCGGAATCTGTCAGATTCCTTTATCAACACTTTATGAAATTCGTCTTTATTTTCAATAACAGTCCTGAAGAACATGTTCAGTAAAGATAGATAGATTTTATTTGGCAATTCAAAAAACATTATACGATACATCAGAACATAATAAATGCATTAAAATACATCACACAACATATTTATAAAACAACATACAATGCCAAGGATAGCCCTCAAGAAAGCCCTAAAAGGGCTTATTTCCATTGGGGTCCTTTATATAATAAAAACATTAAATACATAAAAAATGATTGCACATTTGGTGAAACAACTGCATATGACAAAATTGCATAATTATGATAAAACAGATTCAATTCAAGATAAAAAGTGGCTTTTAACTGCCTTTTTGAACTGTGAATGAGTTGTGGATTGTTTAACATCAATTGGAAGCAAATTCCATTCCTGTACACCAGTAAAAAAGAAGGTATTACACTTCTGTCCCTTGGCTTTAAGAAAAAAAAAATTTGTTGCACTGCCCCTGGTAAAGTAATTGTGAGTCTGAGAAAATTTCACAAAATGAGAATTTAGGTACTCTGGTGCAATATCATTGTAGATTTTAAAAACATGATTGAGTTTAAGCTGTTTAACTCTGTCTTCAACTTTCAACATATCCAACTTCTTAAATTGTTCAACACCAATATGGGACCTGGGCTCAAGCTTCAATATGAAGCGAATCAGTTTGTTTTGCATTACTTGCAGCTTCTTTTTTAGCTTTACAGAAAGTGAAGAAAACCATGAAGAGCAACAATAATCTAAATGACATTGTATAAGGGCAGTGCAAAGGGTCTTCCGGGTTTGTTCATTTAAAAAGTGACCTTGCCTATATAAGAAACTTAGTCTACTACACACTTTTTTTATTACTGACTTTGCAATACTCAGCTGATGATCCTTTTGGTACTATGGTGCAAACACGTGAAGTGGTTTCCATCCAACTTCTGTGTAACGGAACTAAATCGACATTTTTGTTTTCTGGTAACCTTTTTAACTTTTTGCAAATGTTGTCGAAAACACTTTGCGTCTGCTGTGTTATAAGTTAATCACTGGGCACTTTTTTGTCATTAATTGTTTCATTAATTGCTTCATTCCACATAATGTGCTTCTTCTACATAATTGGTTATAGTGTTGTTCATAAACAGCGTTGACTAAATGAAAATATTAAAACGATGAATCTTTGAAGGGAAATTTAACGCAACAACAGCCGTTCAATTACAAAACTATATAGAATGTCACATAAATCGAATTGAATTACAATGTAGGAAGTTGCCATTATGTTGTTATCAAATAACGCTCAAAATTGATTGTTCAAAAACAGGATAGATCGCATACAGGGCTGCTACACAGCATGGCAGACATTAAACTAAGGCTAAGTGTCTTTTAATAATAAACTAGACCAAACTAAGATATTGCATATTAGAATAAAAATGGAGACCAAACTATGGAACAAATATTCAGAATAACAGTAAACGCTTGTTATTTGGCAATCTAAGTGAACTGGAATATTGTCTATAATGTTTCCAATCTTGCTTACCAATATATTGAGGTAGTTGCTATTGAAAGGGAAATAGGGCGTTATTTGGACAATTTGCGTATGTTCTAAGCATTGAGCTTGCGTATGTTCTAAGCATTGAGCTTGCGTATGTTCTAAGCATTGAGCTTGCGTATGTTCTAAGCATTGAGCTTGCGTATGTTCTAAGCATTGAGCTTGCGTATGTTCTAAGCATTGAGCTTGCGTATGTTCTAAGCATTGAGCTTGCGTATGTTCTAAGCATTGAGCTTGCGTATGTTCTAAGCATTGAGCTTGCGTATGTTCTAAGCATTGAGCTTGCGTATGTTCTAAGCATTGAGCTTGCGTATGTTCTAAGCATTGAGCTTGCGTATGTTCTAAGCATTGAGCTTGCGTATGTTCTAAGCATTGAGCTTGCGTATGTTCTAAGCATTGAGCTTGCGTATGTTCTAAGCATTGAGCTTGCGTATGTTCTAAGCATTGAGCTTGCGCATGTTCTAAGCATTGAGCTTGCGCATGTTCTAAGCATTGAGCTTGCGTATGTTCTAAGCATTGAGCTTGCGTATGTTCTAAGCATTGAGCTTGCGTATGTTCTAAGCATTGAGCTTGCGTATGTTCTAAGCATTGAGCTTGCGTATGTTCTAAGCATTGAGCTTGCGTATGTTCAAGCTTGTGCAAAAATGAAGTGAACCACTTGTTTACCGATCGAAATACAACATTTCTTGTTATTGACATCGATAATCGCTGGAAATTATTTTGTTCATTCTGAGATGACGTCTCAGATAGGAACTTGGTTATATTATCTCTAACACCGAATTTACATTCGAGTGTGTATAAAATTATACCTAAATTTAAGACATATTGATACCAAAATTGGACATTTTATGCAAAAATCAATACAAAGATTGCATACTTTGTCTTAAATTGCATATACTTGAAGCGCTAAATGAATCGACAATGCAAAATAAATCAACTTGAATAAACTACCTAGAGGGTACACCTGACGTTGTATCAACATCGATACAACGTCGAAATCCTAACCTGTACCCACTGGGAATGCATAAGAATTGTTTTGAAAGATGTTTTGGAGCTCTCGATGATAGGATCCCATAGGATCATTCCCGGATTACGGATATGACTTGAGAGATTGTTTAAATCTAGGACCAGCTACCACGAAAGCTCTACCTACAGCATGTTTACTCGTCTTTGAAATAGGTTGACACTGTGAGTTCATTCAGTGACTTATACACAGACATGACAGAGATGAGTTTTGAACTGAAATCGTCAACGCAACCGATGAAAGCTGTTACAAATCAGGAGCAAATGGTGTGATATACAGTGATTTAGTTGCTAGTGAATTTTAAGGTATCTTTTTAAAATTGATTCATGTAATTAGAATACTTGAAATAGCATGCGGTAGCTATTTTTTCAAAAGAGATATTTCAAAATAGATATGTTCTAACAAAAGTCGCGTGAACTATTTCACATTGATCTGAAACTACTCGTGAACATGCGAGGAACAAGTCTCAAGCGCTACATCATCGTCTATTTCAAAATTTGTTGATGTTAGTCTTATAGTTATGATTTCGTCGGAATTCGTGTACACAATTTTAATTTAAATAATTGATAATATCACAATTTCATTATGGAACTGATTAGATTTTTAAGTGGAGAGTCAACACTCTAGGAATTGAATTGAATACCGGTAGTTTACTATAAGAGTAAGCAGAAGTGTCCTATACAGTACCTTGAAGAAACTTGGGAATTTGGGGGAAACATGAAAATGAGAGGTTAAAACTACACTACACTGCTATGCCACTAGAATCAGCGATTTGCAAATAGCAGAATCTAGAATATACAATCAAGAAATAAGAACTGTAATGAATGCTATAATTTCAAGATAAATATCCAGGTATTGAGGACAAATATTGAAGTATTACTATTGCTATATATTTCAAATCTATATTTCTTAGGTGTCTGATGGTTTAGATCCACTTGACTGTTACATATTGATATCCTAAAGAACCAGCTCTGTTGGAAATATATACTCAGGTGCCTAATAATTCAGTGGAACACATATATAGGAAACTTAAATCAACAAGATAATAATAGGAATAATCAATAGATTTTCAGGCGTGCTGGGTGTTGGAATTCTGCAGGCTGAAGAATCCTCATACGTGAACCCCAAAAAGGTTCCTTAAAACTCAGGAACCCTTCAGAAAACCATTACAAGTTCTGCAGTAAGTTAGTGTAATTAGTATGTCATTTTCGAGAACTAAGTTGGTCCTCCACAGCTCCACATACATATTGACTGCCCTGCTCATCATCCTGACAAAAATACACAATCTTTTAAAATGAAATTGGTTCTTTTTCCAAAACTAAGAACGATATTAGTTTCTTAGTTTCTCTTGTTCGAATATGAAAGGTTTCTTGGTCTGAACAAAGTATTCTTAACTATGGTCTGAAGCAGCAATAACCTACCAAGGGAACTAATACTGCTAATGATCGAGCAGTGTGTATTAGCCATTTTACAACGTGTGAAATGCGTTTGTGCTGTCGATCGAGACCCTCGAAGCTGGTGCGTGAATTCTTGGTGGCTCTTCTCGGCGCGGTAAAACTGAACGTGCTAAAAAATCCACTGGAGAGCGACAAAACTCGACGTCATTTTTTAAATCTCGACGTCGTGTTTTAAACTCGAGGTCATTTTTAAAAACTCATATTCATACAGTGGGGCTTATTCCTGTGATGAGTAATAAATATCTAAGCAATAGTCTTCCCTAACAGTATAAACAGGTTGAAACCAGCCTTACCATTTCTTTTTAGGATCTATGGTTTCACTTACTGACATCACACGATAAATATGCTTTATAAAAAGTGTAAAGTTTATTCATTTTTACATTTGGCGAATAGATAGAGGAATTGATTGCTTGAGGTATCGTTTTACAGTGATTAAGTATCTAGATGCAGCATAATCCAAACTGCCATCCTTGGAATCATATGAGAATCGCTAGGCCATATACGTACATATTAGTTTCTCGTGTCTTTAAATTACACGATGAGTCTAATCTGAGCTTAAACTAATATATTAGTGTCAGGTCTCAGCAAAGCTCAGTAATATTTATGATATCTTCTTGTTTTTGTTGCAAGTTCATACTCAAGATACAAAATATTTTCTGCAGGAAAAGTATCTGCTTCCTATCGAATTTTACGGGGTTTACGTGTATGTGGTGTAATATAGGGTATAATGTTTGCATAAGATTTCACATCACTAAATAATGTCTCTTGGGGCTCTCGTCCTGATCTGCGGTGTTTTTACATTTCGGTAAAAGTTACCTATAAATCAATATTAAAAACAAAAAAAATTGAGCCGATTTTGGGAAACATTTGTGCCAGGTATAACTGTAGGCTGGAATCTAAGCATCTGCCAAGATTGGGAAAGATTCTGGGCTTTTATTCAGATTTTTCATGTATTTCTCAAACCGGCTGCTTCTAGGTAAAATCACAAGTGCTTCTATTTTGAAAATTGGGTGAAAAAAGTGTATTGTATTCGTGGTCCAGTAGATCGAAAATTCAATGGTCACCAATATATTTTAGTTTGTTTTACTCGCTGGTTTGTTTGTCTGTCAGGAAAACCTCACTTTGGAAAATTGAGTCGCGCGTTACCGATGTCGCAATGTAGTATTTTGAGGATATTAAAGGATGGTTCTGATTCCATTACAAGAGATTTCTGTTTTGTTGAATGGCATTGACGCCCACTTAATATCTATGGAGTTTCCAGCGGGCATTCCAATCCCCTGATGAACATTTATAGCCCCATAAAATAAACTGAGCTCAAAAAGAAACTTATAATTTTTACAACTTGTGAATCACAAGGTCATATCTTAAAATAGTGTTAATCAAAATGAACAAAAATTACACACAGGATTACTTTAATACTCTACTCAAAACACATGTCAGTAACCAAGCAGTTGTCCAACTGACACAACAGCAAAATGCACTGTCATGGGACAGCTTCCTGGAAGTTCCTTCACTTTCACAGCCCAACATTTGGCACCCAGCACAAAAAATCTGTGAGAATGCACCCAAGATCCTTGCACAGATGATAAAACGGTGCTGCTTTCTGCTTTTCATACACTTTTTTCATGAAACAGGGCTGGGCTGTGAATGTGGTTCAGGAAGCTGTTCCATGTCAGTGCATTTTGCTGTTGTGTCAGTTGGATAACTGCTTGTTACTGACATGTGTTAGAGTAAGTATTGAAGTAAACCTGTGTGTAATTTTGGTTCAATTTGATGGACAGGATTTCAAGATATGACCTTGTGAAAAATTATAAGTTTCTTTTTGAGCTCAGTTTTACTACTAAAGCTTACTGACTTTATCAATATTTGGGCTTACATATCAAAACAGAAAATGTGATTTTGATGATTTGAAACTTATTCACTGCATCTCTATAAGCACATAAGTTCTGGGTGCCAACTATAGTACCAATACCTTGTTCCCTCGCTGGTTTCTTTCTCGACGCTTTCGTAATCAGGTCGATTTTCATATCAATGAGGAAGTCTAACAAAAACAAAACCACATTAAATGGTAGAATAACTGTCATAATTAGCTCGACAATTTAAAGTGGTTAGCTAATTATGACAGTTATTCTACCATTTAATGTGGTTTTGTTTTTGTTAGACTTCCTCATTGATATGAAAAATGAAACATTGAGTTAGAAGTGTGAACTAGTGTCTAGACACAGCAGGATTCTATATCATAAACTTAATACAAAGTTGTCTGATGTGGAAAGGAAAAAAAAGTTGTCTGATTACCATGTTAACTGAAAATATAGAATATAGATTATTGAAGCAAGTATAGTAAAGTGTCAGTGGAAATCAAATGAAAAACAAATTAGATCTCCTATATAGAAAATAAAATGGTGTCATATATTTTTTTTGGAAAAAAAATCGCATTTCATGTAAAAAGCAAGTGTTAGTTTTCGAGACCGGTTCATGCACGCAAAGTCCATCTTATATTATGCAATGGATTTAATTCAATTCATTTAAGGAGGAGCGAATTCCTATATACTTGCAAAGATGATAATTGAATTCATTATTAAGGTTGGATATTTTCCTCTATGTCCTTTGTGGTTTCCTTTTTCTCTTTTCCTCAAGGCTCAAAGTTATATAGAGGATATATCATGCACTCAAAATCAGTCTTATATCGAATGGCTTTTATCATTCATGTCAGGATTGGACTGGAAATCCTAACCGACGTAAAGCAAAAGCCATGCAGCAAATAATGTGAACAACCGAGATAGAATAATATCACGGATTAACGTTAAAGAATATAATACATACTTCAAATACAGTTCTCCCCAGCAAACACAAAAACGTTTTAAAAACGTTTTAAATAAGTTATATTTTGGCTTTTGGTTTAGGTAAAAACGTTTTAATAACATTAAAATGTCAGGTCATGATAACGTTTTAAAACGTTTTGTATGAAAACACACTACAATAATATTTTTACATGTTTTCAAAAAATGTTATTGCAAAACTATTTTTGCAAAAATTTTTGTCAAATATTGTATCAATACTTAAATAACATTATGTTAAAATGTTTGAACCCAGTAAACACAGAAATGTTCTTAAAATTTTTTTTTTTCAAAACCTTTCAATAACATTTAAATGTCGGGTTATATAAAGGTCATGAAAACGTTTTTAAAACGTTATTGAAAATATTTTGGGCAAAATTTTTCACAAAATATTTTTCAACCCCAAAATAACATTCTGTTTAGAATGTTTTGTATCAAGTTTTCAAGAATGTTTTTAGAATGTTATTAAAACGTTTTTATACCCTTTATATAACCCGACATTTAAACTTTTTCTGTAAAACATTTTTGTTTGCTGAGCAGTAGATTATCAAAAAATGTTTTTTAAGGTTATAAAAACGTTTTATACTCTTAATATACCCTTTATATAACCCGACATTTAAACGTTTTCTGACAACCTTTTATAACCTTTTGCGAATGATGTCGAAAACGTTTTGTGTTTGCTGGGTCCTTTACGCTTGAAAAGAAAAAATAAATCTTACAAATGGCAAGAACAATTAAATATATTAATTACAGTTGAACCTAAATATTGAGTATACTCAATACTTTAATCGTTCACGATAAAAAAATATATACCAAGTGCACTTGGAAAGGATACGTTAAGTCGTCGTTACACGAGGACTAGTGTTCCATCACAATGAGACTTGGCAGTTTTATATTGCGTTGAATGCATTCACAATGTCACAACAACGTCTAGTTTCAATCAACAGTTACATGGAATGTAGATTAAAATGGCTAATTCGATAAGATACTTTAAATTCCTAAATTTCATGTCCCTACAGCAGGATGATTTAAATTGTCAATCTCGACACAAAATACTTAGCACCAATTTAATTATGTTCAATTTGAAACTTTATGCTGAACATAAAATTTATCACATTATGAAGAATCTAAACTTGATTTTCCCGCCAAAACAATAATTTGAATTATCACAAGCTAAACTTTCTTTAATTAACTAATTCATCATTGATTTCACCTTTAAAGTATGACCTTTTAAGGTCATGTATGGAGCAAATACGGAACAAAGCAAATCAAAGAGACAAGAAGACAAGGGTTTAATAACAAAGAGACCAAGCGAAGTTCACAGCTAACATGTGGAAATGTCGCCTGTCTGATAACCCAGCTTGTGAGTGTGGAGCAGAACACCAGACAACTGATCACATCATCCCCTCTACGGACTGGCAAATGGAGCAACTGTCTCACTGAAGTAGCTGAGGAAAGCTGTTCAGAAAGTATCCCGAGGTTTGTATATCTCCCGGTTATTATGTTTCACACGCAAGAAGAACACTTCACTTCAACAATTGATATTCTCGGCACTGAATTAGAGTATGATTATCCCCTAAATAAATATCCCAGCTAGACCTAGTATAAGAAAAATATCTAACAAGTCGGCGCGGCGCTGCAAGGGATCGAACCTACGACTCGAGCTATCTCACGATTATGAGTCAAGTTCTTGACCGTCTTGGCCCATGGTACCCTCGCCTTGGCCTTAAACTGTTAATTATGTATTATAATAATGAACTTGTAATTCTTATTATTGAGATATTATGACTGAAATTAACAAGGCAATACTGGACATTTCAAGCATCTCACAATGGCGTCATACTCACTGATTTTTTTTATAACGCGCGTTAGTTGCATATTCGAGTGACTGGATATGGAAAAGACACACTTCTCCACTTCTTATAGATCATCGTAATTGCAAAATAACTATTAATTAGTATTATATCATTATTATTTTTATCCTAAAAAAATTAACAAATAGCAACTAATAAAGAAGGACCTGAAGTTTGAAGTTTCTAGGTTACAAATCTCAAGTGGCGCATATTGTTGTGTTCGTTCAAAATAATTAAATACTTGTAAATCAATGTTTGCATTACACAGATCGTGGATTGAAGAATACTGACAGGACGCTGTAGAAGATGTTGTCAAATTGTGTTACAAAGAAGCCTATTTGTAGGATTAAAGGCTTAACTAAAAACTCATTACAAAATTGAAAATACACCATGTACACAGTGTATTTCAAGTGCTATACATACACACATGGACATGATTCAAATCAAGCAAATTGCTAATCAGGTACAAATTGCAAATAACATATAACAGCTTTCTGGGTTAACAAATATTCTTACAATAGTATAAATTGGGAAGAACTAAAGCAGAAAACTTAATATAAATGTTGCGCAAAAATACCATTTAAACCTAATTCCACAGGGTAAAATATGCTTCAGACGAAATAAAATATCAATTAACTTTGAAACCGTAAAATTATTATCAAATAACGTGAGACATATGAACGAAATTCATTAAGAATAACACCCACGAACTTAGTCTGAGACAAGAAGTACCAGCTATAAAAGGTATGTCTCAAATAGGGGGTCATAAAAATTGTGATGGCCAAAATGTAGGTAGTCACAAGATGACCACAGATAGTGTGTTTATTTTATTCAATACAATTTTAGCCTGTATAGAAGCTTATAGAGGGGTAAAGTCTATCGGTGGTGGTGGTGGGGGATCATAAAAAATTTTGTTGCCGAAATAGGGGGGTCGCAATTTTATTGACCTCGACTTATTGTAAATTTAATTTGAGACCCCCTCCCCCTCTTCCGAAGAAAATGTCTGCCCCCTAATACTTGTCTGGTCGGATATCGCGTGTTTGCATCAATGGAGTTTTTTCTGACTCTTAGTTCCTCCGGTACGGGGTACCTCTGTTGTTCCTGATATACACTCTTCCCATTGGCCCCATAATACGCAAATATGATAAAGCGCCGAGGTCGTGTTTACTCATGGTACGGCGCTATATAAAAGCTGCTTGTTGTTGTTGATATGGAACTGCATACTTAAGCCGATGATACACATATTTAGGTATCTGTGTGCCCAATATCTTCTCATGGCGTTAAAAGATCTGTCTTCGAACTTGAACAATGTGTCAATGAAGTTCACGAATGAATGTCCATTAATTTCCTCAATCGTAACGCCAAGAAAACGGAGGTTTTAGTTTTTGGTTTCAGGGCCCAATTGGCTAAATTTAACCTTCCTGTTCAGTTAAATCCTGTCAGAAACCTTGGGGTCATGTATGGTCATGAGTGTTTAAGTTGCTTACATATTCAAAGCTGCCAATTACCAACACATTAATATTTGTCGGTTTCGTCGTGACATTTAACTCGCTGTCCATACAACTCGGTTGGAAATTACTCTGAAATTTTCAGAGTATGTAGAATATTACATAATTTTGAAATTTATGTAGTATGAACACTGTTATTGTCAGGAAACATGGAGGTGTAGAAAAACAGATTTTGCAAGCGGCTATGGAACCGAAGGTAAACGCGGAAGAGGACGTCCACTAACATCTTGGACTAATGACGTGAAGCTGGTTTCTAACCAAGGAATGCAAGGTGCAATCGAGTGAGATGGCGTACTCTTGTGAAGGCCACAGCAGCGCTACACAGCGCCACCTGACACACAGAGAGAGAACGTGTAGAAATATAATCAAGTAGTTGCCCTACCTGCTCTTCTCCTAAAAAATAAAAAGTCCTATACCTCAAAACCTAGGTGCATATGGATATGAGACAAAAGAAATTTAGATATCAATGGAGAGACGCGATCTCAACCAATCAATTGAGAGATCACGTGGGCAGAGATCTTGCACAAATCTGGGAGCGAGGATAAAACAAATCAGTAGTTCGGAGTTCTCTCTTCGCGAACCGACACGACACCCACGGGTTCACTCTGTACATTTACGTTATGATTTTGACTCGACTACTTTGTATTATTTATATTATGGAGAGAAAGAACGAATAAATAAATTTCACTAACAATCTACATCTCACGTATCAAGCATCAGTATATTATTCCCGTTTATAATGGTTTCATACCCTGTGTTTTACAATTCATCACAGAAACTCCACAGGGTAACGAGAATATTCACTCTATGCATGCTATGTGTTGTGTCGAATATTCTCGTTGCCCTGTGGAATTTCTGCGATGAATTATAAAACACAAGGTATGAAACCATTATAAACGGTGGGGGAGGTGGGATAATAGTTGTTAGGCGAATTTGCAGCGTCATATGGAGGCAGCGTGTAATGGCTTCGAAGTTTGTGATATCTCAAATGGATATGTAGATGTCTCAGATGGTTATGTGTTGAAGTGAATTCAAGCCGGAGCTGAATTTGGATAACTGCGAAGGCAACCAACCAAAGGCGTACCCAAGGGGGCAAAAGGGCCAGCCCTGTAAAAAGTTTGGTCCCCCTCTTGCCCCCCGGGCTATTGGACGGCCCGATATTTAAGATATTTGTACTTTTTAGCCGATTTTTGACCAATTATTTTCCCCCTTAAAAGTTGTATTGCCACCCTCTTCAAAAGTGCCGACTAGTACGCCACTGCAACCAAAGAGAGACAATTTACGGAAAAGCAGAAAAGGTTATTATAATAACGAGTAAAGTTTCCGAGTTACAAAATTAAGGTGGTTTTAAATGCAAATTAAAGATCTATGGATCGTTTTCATCTTTGGCACAGAAGAAGATAATAATTTTTTTTAATTTTCGGCAGTGTTTTCAGCACCCTACCTCCTCTGATTATTGCTCTCCAGGGACCGAGAAATGTCAGACTTGGATACTGCCCTCATACGGTTGAAATTGCACATGTCCAAATAAATTCGAAAATGGTGCACAGTGTCAACACGCTATATTATAATTTTTTTTTTCATAAAGCTTCATACTCCGTTGGTGATCAATATTCTATTGTTGACACAGATAAAGAAAGTTTACATATGCATTGTGATATACACGTGTGATCGAATTTTCTATTATACACGCACCTGGATCATAAATGTGTTCCTTTATATAATTGTAATTCTCAAAATTAAATATATCACAATTTTAACTTTCGATTTAAAAATCGTTACACCAAAAATGCAGTAAAACTGTATCCAGAGCAAACAGTGATGGCCGCTAATTAGTGTATTTAATTTCAAGTTAGTGTATTTAAAACAAAACCTTGGTTTTACCTCAAAACAAATCGAATTTCCTTGTAATAGCAACACTATATGGGATACTAGAGCATGCGCAAATCGTAATAATGTGTAGAATAGAACTTGATGGTATCTCATATGATAGTCGTACTATGCTTAGCCTGAGTCGCTCGGCCTATCTCGAACAAAATCGCCATGCGTAGCTATTGAAAAACGAGAGTATTCGCCGTACTATCACGGCAATTTTTGACACGAAGATATAGGGATGATGACGGTGTGTGGTGTCAAATCGTTCAAGAACATCACGAATGACCTCTGCTGATTTTCCCGTAAAAAGTTTGTAAGTAATATGGAATCTGTGGCCAAAAAACGAAAATTTCACTTTGACCCCGAAGGGAATTCCACTAGGATTTTTTTTTTACGGGCAAATCAGTGGAGGTGCGCAGGAACATGACTCAAAATGTGAATATACTTTTATTGGGACAAATGAAGTGATTTGCGAAAAAACAGAAAAAGATTTGTCAGAAGCCAATAGCGACTGCTTGGTTGCCATGGCAACGGTTTTATTACCTTCATAACATGGCCAACATATCCCTACATAAGTACAAACTCACTTGAGATTGTATCATGAAAGGTTTTGGAGATATTTGCAAAAATGTTGGAATTCATGATTTCCCTGATGCACGGTTTATATGAGTATGCATGAATGTTCGCGTGTTTTTGTTGAAGACTTTGAACATTTGCGATATAATTTACGTCATGCAGTCTCACTTCAAACTTCGCTGGTGAAAGTTATGTTCATACAGTGATATTAATAAAATGTGCCAATAAAATGTACGTCAGATTCTGATTTAATCTTTATGAATTATATGCAATGTTATGATACATAATGCAGGGTATTTACGATACAGGCGTTGATATTTTAGAAAAGTATATTGTCATTTATTGTGTGCATTGAAATTTGAAGTATACATGTGTGGATATTGGTACATACATGATATTTTTGTAATGTGACATGTTTTGATGTGTCATATATGTGACCATACACGGCGAATGAGTCGTAAATTCCTCCTCGGTCAATTTCGTTTTATTTCGTGTTTAGAAAATATACATCATAAGCTTTAAAATGATATATCGTTTGACTTCAAACGATATCCAGAAGCTATGGTTTGTTAAACTTTGTTCCTTCAACAAAATGGTAGCTTTTTTCGTTTCTACATGTTGTCTCTTTTTCCACATTGCTGGCAATAAATATCAAACAATCATAATTGGCTGTCATTTCAAATCATCCGCAAGTCAACGAGGTTTAAGAAAGTTCTCTCATTGTTAACATACATACCTATACAAAATACAATGCCTGGTAACCCACCACTTGAACAGGATTTAGCCAAAGCAAACAAAGACCAGAGCTATTAAAAATTCTATAGCCATCTAAGGTAGAAGCTTATTATCCACTTCAACAATAGGATTATTGATTGGTATTTGACTATCAAAATGAGATAGATGTCGCGCCAGCATCAGTTACCAATGAATACGACCTTCATACACATTTTACACTGTAACTCAGAAAACAATTTAGGGAATTTACGGCTCATTCGTGCTGTACGGTCACATATTTCATGTGATATAAATGATACTGTCATGAGTGCAGACAGTTTTGTATAATTGGTAGAGCTTAACGTGATACATCTTTGATGAGATTCATTTTGAGGGCTTTGTCATATATTTTATGTGATACACATTTGGTGTGGCATGGCACATTTGTGATAATTGTTATATTTGATATGATACATTGTTGATGTGATACATTTTTAGATCATTTGTCATATTGACGTGAAGGGTGGTGTATTTTTTTTATAAATGTAATACATTTTTTGTGATACATCTCTCAACACATTTTGATATTCGTCATATAATTGGGTACAGTTGCAGTGTTCATTGCAAATGTAGATGGTTTAAATACATAAATTAATATAAATAAATCGGTCTTGGTATTAAATTGTATACATGTAGTAATTTGCTCATATTGTGAGTGAAGTTGTTGAGGTGTTGCTCATTTTTGATGGAGTGCATTGAGGTTTATGAAATATATGTGTTTTAAGGTACACAACTTGTACCACCCTCTAACTACAGGCCCCACTTCGTAGGACTAGGGTTAAATCGGGTTATTACTTATACCTTAGTAGTAACTATACATCGCAGCTAGTAGAAACAAATTCGCACTCCTGAAGCTAGACAAACAATTTAGTCCAAGTTTTACCCAAATCGGAGTAACTTTAAATTTTGGACCCGACAACTAGAAAATCGACCTTACACATAATTCCTCAACCAAAGATCAATACACGCATAAACCTTATATTGTTATGACCCCTTCGACTAGGTGGATAAGGGACCGTTCATTATTTCCACCGGAGGGGGCCGGGAGAATACATGGGGGGTCAGATGGTTTTGTCAGGCAAAAGGGGGGTCAGATGGTTTTTAGTTATTGAAAGGGGGGTCAGATGGTTTTGCATCTCAAAAATCCTGGAGCTTCCGGGGGCTTCGCCCCCTGGACCCCCACCTGGAACATTGCCCCTGGACCCCTGACCATTAGATTTGCGCTTTGCATGTCGGCCGACACTTTGGTCCGAGTCCGGACTTAAGTAGGGCCTCACCTGTTTTTCACCTGCCACGGTGTGAATTGACAGAAATTTGCACCAAAAGTAAGTAATTTTTATATTATAACATTTTGAAAAAAATTGGTCATTGGGTTCCAAAAAATGGAGAAACATTCTAGATTTTGCTTCTAATTTGCCAAATGTGCAACACAAATTTGCTGAAATAAGAGAATTTTGAACCATATTTTATAAATATACATGTACACTGCCATTTTTGTAATAGAGAATTAAGAATATTAATCAAGCTGCTGCACAGTAATGCTGTGGTCAGACTCTTCTTTGTTCTTTTACAATGAAAAGAGACAACTACACCACCCCAAACCGCTCCTCCAATACACATCCACTATCAAACCCCACCCCACACAGGTGTCATTTCCATACCCTAGTTAAACTACAAAGACTCGCCCAAACCACCATGACCATGATGACAGTAAACTTGGGCAATGTATTCAAATACATTATAGAAAAATAACATCATCATCATCATTATCATTATCATCATCATCATCATCATCATCATCATCATCATCATCATCATCATCATCATCATCATCATCATCATCATCATCATCATAATAATAATAATACTAATAGAAATTCACCCTTTCAGAAATTATATTATGGTTGTGTGATGGACAAATGTTCCGGACAAATGTGCAGTGACTGCCACTGAGTATATAGTGAACACACACAAACCACAGCCACCCTAGCCCTATGGATGGGGTGTACATGTCTGTGTGCATGTTTTCTCTCTTTCAAGAGTTTAATGAATTAGAAAGTTCCAGGAAAGAAATTTTAGATATTTTTATATAGTCAAAATATTAATTAACATATGTGACTGGACGCGGCGAATCAGCCGTAAAGTCGGCCCGGTCAATTTTGTTTAATTTCGTATTTAGAAAATATACACCATAAGCTTTAAAATGGTATATCATTTGACTTCAAACGATATCCAGAAGCGGGGTTATGATTTGTTGAACTCTGTTCCTTCGACAAAATTGTATTTTTTATCGGTTATACATGTGTCTCTTTTTCTACATTTCTGGTAATAAATATCCAACAGTCATAATTGGCGGTCATTTCAAATAATACCCAAGTCAACGAGGTTCAGAAATATCCTATCATTGTTCATTGTTGATTATACATACCCAGACAAAATACAATGCTTTGTTATCTACCACTTGAACAGGATTTAGCCAAAGCAAACAAAGACAAGAACTATTCTATAGAAATAGGTAGAAGCTTATTATCCTCTTCAGCAGTAGTATTATTGATTGATTTAAACAGCGTTTGATAAGATACTTGTCGCAACGAATTGATACACCTATGAATACGACCTTCACATACATTTGACACTTTAACTCAAAATACAATTTGCCGAGTTTACGGCTGATTCGCCACGTCCACTCACATATATGTATAATTATCAATTATTTCATTAACGATAACAGTAATGATTCTGGGAAGTGACAGATAAATCTAAATAATTTTGTGGATATGTTGGATATTATGACAACAAATTTTGAATCAAATTTGAGATCTATTTTGACATTTTTAGATAATCATTTCACATTTTACATGGATCTAATTGGACCTTCTGTGTCCAAGTTTGAGCCGAACCAAGTCTGTTTGTGTCCGAGTCCGGCAAAAAGTAGATCCCCCCCAATATTTTGCCAGGGGGGATGCTCCATACAATCATCTCCCCCAATGTTGACGCCTGAATCATAGGTTTCTGACCACATATTTGCCCCTTTTAGCCCCAAAAGTGCAAATTTCCGCGCGCTTATTTTGTCGCCAAAAGGTGCTGGATTCACTATACTTCAAGAATTTTTTTCCAACCCCACCCCCCCCCCCCCCATGTCAAAATGAAATCTACGCCTGTCACAAACTACTTTTTATTCCTTTTAATATACTGATGAAGAAGATTTTACAAAAAATTTCATTCCTTTTACACCAAAGGGGGCTATGTACTGCACCCAATATCAACATGTATGAGAAGTTGATGCATACTTACAATTTAAGAGATTGAAAATTAATAAATCAGCTTGATAGTTTATGAAACTCATTTGATTTTTTATAGTCTGTATATATGATTGAATTAAATTACAACTTAAAAAATGAAATAAATTCCTTTTACAGCCAGTTTAGCCTAATTACATAAAACTAATGAATTATAATAATTTTGACACCAAGTTTCCAAACCTGCCACTTGAAAGATTGTTCTTGGTGCAAAAAACTGTAGTCGTATGGATAATGTCACTGTGGTTTGTTAGGGACCTGTGGTATTGAAATGAAGTACATGTACATGTACTAGCTGGAGCACAGGTGGCAGTTTGAACCAAAAACTGTGTACATGCATGTGAAATAAATAATATTTTAGAAAAATAAATAAAACAAGTTAAAATACCCTGTGGGATTCTATCTAGTTGAAGGTATAGAGGATGTGCCACGATTTTGGGGTCCTTTTCAGCGATTTTGGTATATTGATGGGTGGCTATTCAGTAAAGACCAATATTTGGAGAAAAGTGCCCAATTACTGCAATTAGGGTAAATTTTAGGTGCTTTTTGTGAAAAATTGGTATACTGATATAGCTGGGTGGCAAAAACAGTAAACATGGTAAAGGCATAGTTTTTCAGCCTGATATGTGGCAGTGACGTGATGCGTTGAGGCAGCTGATCCATGTGCGCATCTATTGCGTGTGTGCACACGTCAGCGCTTTACGTGTCCACTAACTACTTGAAGCTGTGCCTATAAATGAAATGCACACTGACATCACTGCTACATGGTGATGAAAAATGGTACAGATGCGAGAAAGTCAGCATTCAAAGGTCTATGTGGCACATCCCTGTAACCAAAATTACAAAGACCCCATGACTCCTCTGCAGCAATAGGCCTACTTTCTATTTTGGTTGGTGGGGGGGGTCATATGATTTTCATGTAGCTTGGAGGGGGGGTCATATGGTTTTTATTATCGGAGAAGGGGGGGTCATATAGTTTTCGGCAGTGACTTTCTGTCTGCTCCCGGCCCCCCCTCCGGTAGAAATAATGAACGGTCCCTAAATCTATTTGATTTTGAGTGATCTTGGAGCATATTCAATTCTCTCCATATCCTTATATGGACCATTTGGGGGATTATTTTGAGGGCCGTGGACTCAAAATAAAACTGGTTGTGTACCATTTATGGATTTAACCAGTCCAAACTAGATAGCTGGATACCAATTTTACACACTTCAACTCATGCTTCTATTTTATGTAGGAATTGCGTAGCGACTTATTTCCAGCTGGTGAGGAAAATGCAATTTCCGGGCAATTTCACTGCATTTAAAAATACCACGCTTGAATTGAGGTTAATGTATCAGAATATCATATTCAAGATATCGTTCATTGTATTTCATTACCAATATTGTCAAAAACATGACGTCAATGGGCGGATGTACTTTTTGCCCTTGAACATGGATGAATATAAAGTCTACACCTACAAGGCTTTATCCATTTTCAAGGGCCAAAAGTAAATATGAGGTGTTTCCTGCATGTACTTTTGGCCCTTGAACATGAATGATTCAACCTCTTCAATATAAAGTCGACACCTACAACAAGGCTTTATCCATGTACAAGGGCCAAAAGTACATATGAGGTTTTTCCCGCCCAGTAGCGATGAGTAATAACAAGGTGTACAGAAACAAACGAAATAATCACCTATTGTATAGAATTCATTTCCAAAGAAAATAGATTGCTAATTTTTGAAATACATTCAGATGTCAACTACCAATTTGTGCACTGAAAGCTAATGAGACATAATGCACAATCGGGAAAATAATAAAAGTAGCTTATTTACAAATGTAAAGAGCTGCTAAGGTAAATAAAGCTCAAGTGAAGCACTTTCTATTTTGATATCGAATACAACAATCTTGCCATTTTGATAGCATTTTGATATATAATACAACAATCGAATACAACAATCCTACCGGAACTGTCGAGAGCTGTTACGGTAAATTATAAATGGCAAGTGAAGCACTGAAGCACTTGCCATTTTAATATCGAATACAACAACCGGAAAGTGTGCATTCCTATAGAAGATTGGATGTAAACTGAAATCTACACGGATTAACAGAGAGGTACAAAGAAGTGATGATAAAATTATCGCGCCACGTTAAAAGTCGGAATTGAATCAAGACGTGACTGTACATTCATTCCTTTTGACCAGATATTCACATTCGGCGACACAAAAATGACCTATCAAATAAAAGTGTTATTATAGGTAACCAACAATAGTGTACATTCATATCAAATAATAATTTAAATAAAACTTCAGGCAGTAGTGTTTGTTGTGATCATGATGGCAAGCAAAGAATGGGGTAGACCGAAGGTGAGCGAGTTATCAACGCAGAAAAGGAAACGATTTTGTTTGTACAGATACATAATGCAAGTTGAAAAAGCCCAGTTTAAAACATTACAAATTCTTTGCGAACACTGACAAGTGTCAGGCAGAGTTTTGTTTGTGGCACAAAAACATCTCACGTTATTGTCACTGTCTAATTCAAGAGTATACTTACGTTCCCACAAAAACGACAACCCGTTTGACTTCTAGCGTAGCCTATCCAGGCTAGGCATGCGTATTACGTTCTTACTCTCACAAAATTAGTTTACGAGGAATTGACTATTACCCAGATGGTATTGAGTGAGAGCAGTGTTTGCAATTGTTTTGGATGGACTAGCACGGAGCTCTTTATAATAGTAATGACTTTGATCAATCTTTCAATGATGATCTAAAGCATTATTATTGTCACGGATAAACACAATGTGTCCAGAATTCGCCACAATATGTTTCTAGTGAATTGGATTTCAACCAAATGATTTCAAACCACGGAGCTCTTTATAACAGTAATGACGGTGATAAATCATTCAATAATTATTATCGGACGCTGACCAAATTGGGTTTCAACCAAGTGATTTCAAACCAACGTTTATTGCCCTAGGTATTTTGCATTTCTTTGAATACACGCAATGCGATTGAGATTAAAGGCGTGACTGAAGTATAATATGGAAGCTAATTATACCATTGGTGAAAGTGAGTCAACCGACTATGTATTGGACACAAGAAGAAAAATTGCCATGGCAATTGACATTCTGTTTTTTCTTGTTGGATTCTTTGGTAATGGCAGTGTTATCTACCTGACAATAAGACATCCAGGACTACGGAGTATGCCTAATCTTTTGATTGCCAATCTTGCTGTTGGGGATATGTTAGTTGTAATATTTGTAATTTTGGTGAACGTTTTACACTATATATTTGCTTCGGTTCGGCTCATTGTTACTCACTATTGCGAATTTATACTATTTGTACAGTTGATATCGCAGGGGTATCCGTACTAACTTTGACTGCTTTAAGTGTGGATCGTTTTACCACTGTGGCCTACCCTTTACATAAGCAAAGGTACGCAAGAAAGCACAGCGTCTGGAATGTATTCGCAATCTGGACAACATCGGTCGTTGTTCTCTGGCCAATATTTGTATACGTAGAAGATACAACTTGCTGGTTTGCCGATGATACATCTTACACAGTATACATACTGTGTATTGTGTTTTTACTGTTTGTTTTACCATCTGGAGTCATGGCTGTATGTTATGTGTTAACGGCGAAGGAACTATTGCGCAAAAAACCGAGTCTAAAGATGCATGATTCACGAGGAGGTATAAAACAGCAGAAGAAGCGCTCGCGGCTAGCCCTGATTGTACTTACTATGATAGTAACATTCATACTGTGCTCATCACCTTTTTACATTTGGTTGACTGTTTTTCGATTTGATCCCTCAAATATTTTTGTACATAATGCATTCATGATTCAAGTCAAGTCTGCGATGTTGAAATTTAATTCAATCGTTAACCCTGTTATTCTTTACCTGATGAGTTCAACGTACAGGAGACATTTGATTTACCAACTTGAAATGTGCTTGTTTCCTTGCATAAAGGCACATCATCGCATCGTAAGCGAGCCCTCATTGCGTACCTCATTTTCACGTATTGCAGATTTAGCAAGACAAAATGCAATCAAGAGAGATTATTTTGTGACAAATAAAAATCAAGATTGCGGAAAAGAATATTCCAAACATGATGGCAGAATGCCTTCAACCAAAGAAAAAGAGTCCAAAATGTAAAAAACAACTATCCATGATGATTAAGTGTCAAAGTAAATTTGTTTTGTAATATATCTTTATATATTTCCAAAATATTGATAAAAACTTGAAGGTATTTTATTCACATAATTTATATTAGTTATAATTCTTGTACATACCGATATTGTACAGCAACATATGTTAGTTTAGTTAACACAATTTAGCTTACCTTGCTTACGGTATTTAGTTATATATGGTAAATCATGCGCGTATTTTGGGGGGCTTTGGGGGCGCCAGCCCCCGGGGTCAAAGTAGGGGGCGGCCAAAACGAAGGGGCGGCGGAAGAAGAAGGGGTGGCAAAAAGAGGGGCGGCGGAAGAAGAAGGGGCGGCAAAAAGAGGGGCAGTGGAAGAAGAAGGGGCGGCAGAAAGAATTAGTAAAGAATAAAGGGCGGACAAATTTGAAAAAGTATTTAAAAAAATTAATTTTCTTCAGCCCCCGGGGTAGGAGCGGCCACAGTACGCAACTGTAAATAATTGAAATTTCACGTAGTTCTCTATGTGCTCACCAATTTCTGTGATGATACATCGTTGATTGGTTGAGATTTTGAAGCTTTAGGAAGAGCAATCAACGAAACTCAATGTGGACATTCGTATAAGTGGATATGGTACTTGACAAATGTTCATATAGTACATATTACGCACCTTTAAAGTTCAATCTCTTCTTGACTTTAAGATACAAGTCTTAAAAATTGAGCATGTACTTGTAAATGATATATTTTTATTTACTGTATTTTAATTTTGTATCTAATAGTTGTATGTACTATATAGCCTAAATTGCGTGTTGATAATTGTTGCTTTTTAATGTTGTGTAAATGTATCGCAGGTCCTCATGTTAGACCAGCTATTTGGCTGAATTGGGCTACCCTGGATAAATATGATTAAAAGAAACAAATAAATAAATAAATAAATAAATAAATAAATAAATAAATAAATAAATAAATTAATTAATTAATTAATTAATTAATTAATTAATAAATAAATAAATAAATAAATAAATAAATAAATAAATAAATAAATAAATAAATAAATAAATAAATTAATTAATTAATTAATTAATTAATTAATTAATTAATTAATTCCCGAGTTATAAAAGTAAACATAAATGAGCATTATAAACACATTCAAATAAACTCGTTTATTTTGCATATCGTACGGAAATGATATTTTGTGGATTCCTCTCAATAAATTCCTCACTGAAATCGGCAAGCGAGAATCGGCAGTAGTTTATTTATAAACGATCAGGAATCAAGAAGGATGAGAAGGAAATATAAATCGAAACGTTTCGTATTAACCCTGCACTTGATCTGGTCATATCAAATTTAAAATAAACGTTAATTAATTGAAACATGAATAATTTATGCCGTATATCTGAGATCTTTCACATAGGCGTAGATCCCGGGGGGATAGGGCGATAACCCCCCCCCCACCCAATATTTTGCCAGGGGGTGGTCCATACAATCATCCCCCCATGCTGACGCCTGTGGGTTTCTGACGCCTAAAGTGTCAATGTTTGCGTGCTTCGTGCGATTTAAACCACTTTTGCACATCTTTGAACAAGTTCATTTGGATTGTTAGATTTCACTGTTGACATATTTCTTTTTGTACAAATCCAATAAAAATGAAGATGTTAAACTCACATTTTAGTGACGTTTCACCACTACACTAGTGGTTTCATCAGACTGGCAACTCATCACATCTGACTGCTTCCTTTTATAGGCAACAGGAACCGCTATACAGAGCGTGATGAGTTGGTCAAAGATGTTGTTGAGTGAGTAGGCCACCTCGTCCTTGTTTAGAGTGCTGGCACTTACATCGGATAAACCGGCCGTCCTTTCGGTGTTCGCCTCAAAGAACACCAAAAAGAGGTGGAGAAATTTGAAACTAAGCCCTACACACGAGCCAGCCGCAAGTCATCAATTACAGACATTCACAAGTCAGCTATCACCGATCACGTTGCCTCGACAAACCATTCCATCAATTGGGAGGACTCAAAAGTCATCGATAGAGAAGCTGACAAGACCACCAGATGGCTGAAAGAAGCCATCTGGATTCGCCGAAAAGGAAAAGACACTCTAAACAAGGACGGGGGGGCCTACTCACTCAACAACATCTTTGACCAACTCATCACGCCCTCTATAGCGGTTCCTGTTGCCTATAAAAGGAAGCAGTCAGATGTGATGAGTTGCCAGTCTGATGAAACCACTAGTGTAGTGGTGAAACGTCACTAAAATGTGAGTTTAACATCTTCATTTTTATTGGATTTGTACAAAAAGAAATAGGTCAACAGCATTTTTGCACATATTTCACAAGTTTAGCTTCAATATGGCAAATTTTTCGCACGCTTCGCGAGCATTGGTACCATGAACTTATTATGTCGCCAAAAGATGCTAGATTCACTTTACACAAAAAAAATTCCAACAACAACAACATCCCCCCCCCCATGTAAAAGAGAAATCTACTCCACTGTTCTTTCAACACGGAAGCTCAACTCAACAAAAGTTGTTCTTCCTTTGAGCCGTGCATAAACAAATAAAACCGTAATAAAGTATCCATGTCAACTCCAGGGATGTGCACCGCAGCACCTCTTCAATTTTTTTTTCTTTATCTGTGTGGTGGTAGATATTGATGAGAAAGTAAAATCCTGAAAATTTGAACTTCATACTCCATTTCGTTTTCCCGTGGCATCAATTTGAAATTTAGGGGGGTCAGCGTAAAAAATGTGTCGCAACGCGAAAGACGACGGTTTGGAGGGCCATAAATGTATAAAGGGAATCCCCAACAACTTTGAAAAGTATGTATCCTGGGGTACTTTTTGTGTAGAATTCAAATCTGGCAGTAAGAGGGGGGGGGGGGCAATTTTAGAAAGAAAAAAAATTAATGGCCGCAAAGCAGCCATCCGTCACTTGCATGCGCGACGCAGGGGTGTGAAGGGGTTGGTCCCCTGAGAAGTTAGAAACTTTTGGAAAATGGAGACCCAATTGAAGCCATTTGGTGGACCATTTTGTCACTATTATTGTGTAAAATTTTAGTTTGAAAAAGCCTAAAATTTGCGAAAACGGCCCAGTTGAAGCCATTCGTGGACAGGTTTTGGATTTTATTGTAGAGGGTGTCCCAAAAAAGAGGCCCCTCATTGCGCCCTCTTTTTCTCCTATTTCTGAAAAGTTGATTAAATATATTTTGGTATGTAAAGAAACCTTTAATCGTTAGCTTTAATAAACCAAAACAATTATTTCAATCGGCTCACAACTTTTGAAGATATGCCCTTTTGAATAAAAGTACCCGTTTTTCACTCTGTCCGCGGATAGCAAACAGAGTGGTTGGAGTGGCCTGCACGACCACCAGACCTCACACCACTTGATTTTTCCCTTTGTGGCAAAATCCAAGATCTTCGTAAACGTATTACTGAATACATTCGCAAGTATCCTGCGCACAAGGATGGTACGCAACGCAATAATTCAGTGGCGTACCGTGGCCGCCCCTTCCCCGGGGGGCTGAAGAAAATCCAATTTTGCCGCCCCTTCCTCAACAGCCCGAAAAGGTTGCCCCAATTTTTTTTACGGTCGTTTGAAAAAGTGAAGAGCAAAAAAAAAAAAAAAAAAAAAAAAAAAAAAGGATTTATAGGCGCGACCGCCCCAAAAGCCAACACAATTTGATGTATAGTCAAATTTTTCACATTTTCCGCCCATTTTGCTTTACTAATTCGTTTTGCCGCCCCTTCTTCTTCCGCCGCCCCTCTTTTTGCCGCCCCTTCTTCTTCCCGCCGCCCCTTCGATTTTGCCGCCCCCTGCTTTGACCCCGGGGGGCTGGCGCCCCAAAGCCCCCCCCCCATAATACGCGCATGCAATTGATGCAATGACGACCAGGGCTGTAACCAGTATTCGCCAAGGAGGCAACCAGGTAGAGGGCAGAGCAGCACAGTAAACTCACTTCAGAAGAACTAAAGACAAACCAAACAGCCTTTTAGGGATACCTTTTATCCTAAAAAGAGAAATGACTTATGTTGTAAATAAAAAAAAAAAAAAAAGAAACAACAAAGTAAGAAAGTAAGAAACATAATAAAACAAAAAGGCATAAATAACCAAGAAACAATAAGTAATTGCAAGTAAAGCAAAAGAAGTCCCATTCGGCATCCATTTTACCCATAAATTAATGACACTATTAACAAAATCCAATGCCCATAAACCTACCGGTAAAGCCCATTCCATAAATAAAGTTATTTTATAAAGTTATCATTGAGGAATGTTTGATATTCATGCATGGTATGTGTACTCCTTTTCAATCTTTGAAGAAGCGAAACCTTCTCCGTGGACAGAGTGAAAAACGGGTACATTTCTTTAAAAGAGCATATCTTCAAAAGTTGTGAGCTGATTGATATAATTGTTTTGGTTTATTAAAGCTAACGACTCAAGGTTTCTTCACATAGCAAAATATATTTCATCAACTTTTCAGAAATAGGAAAAAGAGGGCGCAATGAGGGGCCTCTTTTTGGGACACCCTGTATTAATTATTGCTTTATATGTACCTATTAAGTTGCGTCACGAAGGGGGGTGTCTGAGGGGGATTCCCCCCCCCCCCTCAGCAGTGTTGCCAGTCTTCAGGAAATTTCCTGATTTCAGAAAATTTTACTCGGATGATACTGTACAAATGTATGGGCAAAGTACATTTTTCAGGAAATTTTTTGCCATTTCAGGATTTTTTGACAACACTGACTGGCATCACTGCCTCAGAAGTGAGAAACTTTTGCAAAATGAAATTTACTTAATTGAAGCCATTTGGTGGACCATTTTGTCATTATGATTGTGTAAAAGTTTAGTTTGAAAAACCGAAAAATAAAATTTTGAAATGACAGGCCAATTGAAGCCACATTTTTCACTGTTATTGTATAAATTATTGGTTAAAACATCAAGTGCTGGGCGTGAAATACAGAAGCGAAAACGGGCAGTTGTTTATATACGCAGGGGTGTCTGTTCCCCCTCAGAAGTTCGGGAATGTTGCAAAATGAAAGTCCAACTGAAGCCATTTGGTGCATCATTTTTACATTATATATCATTGCTTTTTAAAACAAAAAAAGGGCCCGAACTCAATTTACAAAATTTTAAATGTTACACTGACGTTGGTGACAAATGTGACGGGCCCTGCATATCGGCGGGCCCGCAGTAATTTTCACATGCTTTTGGGCGGAGGACCCGCCTTCAAACAATGCCTAAAATAATCACAGGCCTATATATTATAGGGCCTAATTTTGATTGACCCGACAGGGCGGTTTATTTAGACATGGACCTACTCAATTTCTCCTATTTTCCTCTTTCTCTTCTCTTCTCTCCTTTGCTCCTGAATCCGCGCCTGGCCCCTCTCTCCACCTATATAACCTCCCCCGCCTGCCTCACACTTGATATCTACTCTACCCTACACAGGGGATTTTATGTTTCTAACAAAGGGTATAGACAAAGATATCAATAATGACGTCACTTAAGAGCTTAGGCAGGATAATAGGAAACCACGTGACCAAAAGCAAAAGCAAAACTCAATATATGAAATGACCGATTCCCGAAATATCAGGTCCATTTACCAACCGCGAAAGGTGGTGACCGCAAAAGACGGGTGACTGCTAGTCTTATTAATTGATGTCTAGCTTTTTAGAAATTTGAAGAACAAAAAAGTATTCACACCCACCAAAACATATCGAGTGTGATTGAAGTGCTATATTTTTGCACAATAACTATTTGAAATTAATTATTGACAATTAATTATAATTATTTTATCCTTTGTTTATGAAAATTACCGAATAACAACTAATCAAGAAAAACTTGAAGTTGTAAGTTTCTAGGTTACAAATCTCAAGTAGCGCATAATTCTTTTGTTCGTTCCTAGTAATTAAATACATGCAAACCAATGCTAGCATTACACAGTGAAGAGTACTTGTAGGGTACTGTGAAACATACCATATTGTTTTATAAATAGCTTAAAGCTCTTTATAAAATTAAACATACATTGCATTGTATAATTCAAGTGTTAAAGTTCACACATGAGCATAATCCAAATAAGCAAATTGTAAATAATCTATGTTATAAAAGTAAACATAAATGAGCATTATAAACACATTCAAATAAACTCGTTTATTTTGCATATCGTACGGAAATGATATTTTGTGGATTCCTCTCAATAAATTCCTCACTGAAATCGGCAAGCGAGAATCGGCAGTAGTTTATTTATAAACGATCAGGAATCAAGAAGGATGAGAAGGAAATATAAATCGAAACGTTTCGTATTAACCCTGCACTTGATCTGGTCATATCAAATTTAAAATAAACGTTAATTAATTGAAACATGAATAATTTATGCCGTATATCTGAGATCTTTCACATAGGCGTAGATCCCGGGGGGATAGGGCGATAACCCCCCCCCCCACCCAACGGTCGTTTGAAAAGTGAAGAGCAAAAAAAAAAAAAAAAAAAAAGGATTTATAGGCGCGACCGCCCCAAAAGCCAACACAATTTGATGTATAGTCAAATTTTTTCACATTTTCCGCCCATTTTGCTTTACTAATTCGTTTTGCCGCCCCTTCTTCTTGCGCCGCCCCTCTTTTTGCCGCCCCTTCTTCTTCCCGCCGCCCCTTCGATTTTGCCGCCCCTGCTTTGACCCCGGGGCTGGCGCCCCAAAGCCCCCCCCATAATACGCGCATGCAATTGATGCAATGACGACCAGGGCTGTAACCAGTATTCGCCAAGGAGGCAACCAGGTAGAGGGCAGAGCAGCACAGTAAACTCACTTCAGAAGAACTAAAGACAAACCAAACAGCCTTTTAGGGATACCTTTTATCCTAAAAAGAAATGACTTATGTTGTAAATTAAAAAAAAAAAGAAAGAAACAACAAAGTAAGAAAGTAAGAAACATTATAAAACAAAAAGGCATAAATAACCAAGAAACAATAAGTAATTGCAAGTAAAGCAAAAGAAGTCCCATTCGGCATCCATTTTACCCATAAATTAATGACACTATTAACAAAATCCAATGCCCATAAACCTACCGGTAAAGCCCATTCCATAAATAAAGTTATTTTATAAAGTTATCATTGAGGAATGTTTGATATTCATGCATGGTATGTGTACTCCTTTTCAATCTTTGAAGAAGCGAAACCTTCTCCGTGGACAGAGTGAAAAACGGGTACATTTCTTTAAAAGAGCATATCTTCAAAAGTTGTGAGCTGATTGATATAATTGTTTTGGTTTATTAAAGCTAACGACTCAAGGTTTCTTCACATAGCAAAATATATTTCATCAACTTTTCAGAAATAGGAGAAAAAGAGGGCGCAATGAGGGGCCTCTTTTTTGGGACACCCTGTATTAATTATTGCTTTATATGTACCTATTAAGTTGCGTCACGAAGGGGGGTGTCTGAGGGGATTCCCCCCCCCCCTCAGCAGTGTTGCCAGTCTTCAGGAAATTTCCTGATTTCAGAAAATTTTACTCGGATGATACTGTACAAATGTATGGGCAAAGTACATTTTTCAGGAAATTTTTTGCCATTTCAGGATTTTTTGACAACACTGACTGGCATCACTGCCTCAGAAGTGAGAAACTTTTGCAAAATGAAATTTACTTAATTGAAGCCATTTGGTGGACCATTTTGTCATTATGATTGTGTAAAAGTTTAGTTTGAAAAACCGAAAAAATAAAATTTTGAAATGACAGGCCAATTGAAGCCACATTTTTCACTGTTATTGTATAAATTATTGGTTAAAACATCAAGTGCTGGGCGTGAAATACAGAAGCGAAAACGGGCAGTTGTTTATATACGCAGGGGTGTCTGTTCCCCCTCAGAAGTTCGGGAATGTTGCAAAATGAAAGTCCAACTGAAGCCATTTGGTGCATCATTTTTACATTATATATCATTGCTTTTTAAAACAAAAAAAGGGCCCGAACTCAATTTACAAAATTTTAAATGTTACACTGACGTTGGTGACAAAATGTGACGGGCCCTGCATATCGGCGGGCCCGCAGTAATTTTCACATGCTTTTGGGCGGAGGACCCGCCTTCAAACAATGCCTAAAATAATCACAGGCCTATATATTATAGGGCCTAATTTTGATTGACCGACAGGGCGGTTTATTTAGACATGGACCTACTCAATTTCTCCTATTTTCCTCTTTCTCTTCTCTTCTCTCCTTTGCTCCTGAATCCGCGCCTGGCCCCTCTCTCCACCTATATAACCTCCCCCGCCTGCCTCACACTTGATATCTACTCTACCCTACACAGGGGATTTTATGTTTCTAACAAAGGGTATAGACAAAGATATCAATAATGACGTCACTTAAGAGCTTAGGCAGGATAATAGGAAACCACGTGACCAAAAGCAAAAGCAAAACTCAATATATGAAATGACCGATTCCCGAAATATCAGGTCCATTTACCAACCGCGAAAGGTGGTGACCGCAAAAGACGGGTGACTGCTAGTCTTATTAATTGATGTCTAGCTTTTTAGAAATTTGAAGAACAAAAAAGTATTCACACCCACCAAAACATATCGAGTGTGATTGAAGTGCTATATTTTTGCACAATAACTATTTGAAATTAATTATTGACAATTAATTATAATTATTTTATCCTTTGTTTATGAAAATTACCGAATAACAACTAATCAAGAAAAACTTGAAGTTGTAAGTTTCTAGGTTACAAATCTCAAGTAGCGCATAATTCTTTTGTTCGTTCCTAGTAATTAAATACATGCAAACCAATGCTAGCATTACACAGTGAAGAGTACTTGTAGGGTACTGTGAAACATACCATATTGTTTTATAAATAGCTTAAAGCTCTTTATAAAATTAAACATACATTGCATTGTATAATTCAAGTGTTAAAGTTCACACATGAGCATAATCCAAATAAGCAAATTGTAAATAATCTATGTGTGACAGCTCTCTTTGAGTTATCAAAATAATTAATGTATTCTTACAATAGTCTTAATTCGGAACAACTAGAGCAGAAAACTTCTATAAAAGGAGTTTGCACAAATTAACATACGTAAAATGAAGTTTAAAAACTTAATTTTACTGGATAAAATATGTTTCAGACGAAATAAAATCTCACTCAACCCTAAAACCGTCAAAGTATTATCAAATGACGTAAGATATAATACGAACATAAGAATAACACCCACGAACTTAGTCTGAGACAAGTAGCACCATAACCAAATAGTATGTTTACTAAGAAGTCTTTCATACACTCCTTGATAGTGGGAACCAATCAGAGCATCCGTTAGTAAATTACTAGCCGTGCATAAATATTGTGCAATATAATTGCACTGGCGCGCACTCCGCGTAGTACACGCGGTGCTTTCGGACACATATATACTTGCCTTTTCCAACATCTTTAGTGACAATTTATTATAAAAGTAGCAAAAATCACGATTGATAAATGTGTATCACTTGTACTGAGATGTTGATGCGTCTAATGCACTCCCCCCTTCGGGGCTCGTGCATTAGACGCATCAACATCTCAGTACGTGTGCATTATTTTGTACAATTTCACTCCCAACAAGTGATACGCGTTTATTAACCTATAAATAGAGCTACTAAGGTACACATACTCTTGATAATGATTTTTAATGGCAATTAATTATGTAATAATATTTCGTATTTTACTTACTTTTGTTCATAAATTAGGGGCTATGCAATAATTATGAGCCGCAGTGGCGTAGCGTCATAGGGGCACGGGAGGTGGGTGGCACGTCCCCCCAATCGATCTGAAATTTTTTTGGCAAAGAACGGCTTGTGCCCCCCAATCAGATCCGGTGCCCCCCAATCATGGTCGGTGACCCCCCCCAATGTGATGACCCACGCTACGCCACTGATGAGCCTGGGGTAAAATTTCCAAACGGCTCGCCAAAATTGCTTGCCCCCCGGTCTTCCAAACAATCTTTGTTCCCCCCTACCTTTGCACATGTCAAATTTTTGGGATCCCAATTTGCAAACCTGAAATGGTCTAGATACATGTTATGAGCGCAGCGAGCAGGAAAATTTGCTTAAGCTTTTCTGAGAGCGGCAAAATTCGATGTCGTCTTTTAAACTCGACTTAATTTTTGTAAACTCGTATTCATACAGTGAGGGCTTTTTCCTGAGATGAGTAATAAAATATCTAAGCAATAGTCTTCCCTTATAAGTGAACGTTTAATTTTTTACATTTGGCGAATAGATAAAGGAATTGATTGCTTGAGGTATCATTTTACAGGGATTGAGTATCTAGATGTAGCAAAATCCAAACTGCGACCCTTGGAATCATATGAGAGTCGCAAGGCCATAATAAATAATTATTCGTTTCTCGTGTCTTTAAATTACACGATGAGTCTAATTTGAGCTAAAACTAATATATTAGTATCAGGTCTCAGTAAAGCTCAATGAGACTTGAATCTTCTTGTTTTTGTTGAAAATATTTTCTGCTAGAACTATATCAAACACTTTGCACTGTGTCAGTTGTTGATGCCAGTGAGATTATCACAAAACGTATTCAATTTTTAGGCTTTTTTGTGGCTTTTTTGACACATGTTGATAAAAAAAATTCTTTTCAGCTGTGGTACTTATGATCCTTCGTGAAGTTGGGCCTGCATGATAATGGTAGGCTATTATTTATTCAGGCGGTATACTTGATGGATCAAAAGGGGAGTGATAGTGTGATATCAATGGCTATTCGCTGTCGAATTTATGAAATAATCGGATTAACTACCATAGTAATAGATGAATACAATTTTTGAATAGATCGCCCTGCACTTCAAGCAGGTTGCACTTGCGTATGTCTGCAATCATAGTTTTAATACAATACTGCTCTTTTCAGAGATTCTAATCTTACAGGTGCGATTGATTAGCATTTCTTTGACATATATGGTTCAATGCATAGGTACCGCGTGAACGTTGTAGTGCAGGGCGATCTATTTAAAATTGTATTCATCTATTGCTATGGCAATTAATCCTGTTACATCATTACTTCGACAGCGAATAGTACCAGTAACTTGTTCCCCCGTTGGTTGGTTCCTCTCTCAACTCTCTCAACACCTTCGTAATCAGGTCAATTAAATGGTAGAATAACTGTCATAATTAGCTCGACAATTTTAAGTGTCTAGCTAATTATGACAGTTATTCTACCATTTAATGTGGTTTAGTTTTTGTTAGACTTCCTCATCGATATGAAAAATGAAACATTGAGTTAGAAGTGTAAAGTAGTGTCTAGACACAACACGATTCATGATCCCGGTCTATATCATAAACTTAATACAAATTTGTCTGATTACCATCTCAACTGAAATAGAATATATATTATTGAAGCAAGTATAGTAACGTGTAAGTGGAAACCAAATGAAAAACAGATTATATCTCCTGTATAGTTAATAAAATGGTGTCATATGTTTTTATCGGAATTTTTCGAGACCGTTTCATGTACGCAACGTCAATTGTAACATTATATTATTATATCGTATTTTATTTGGGGTTGTTTTGAGGGCCGTGGACTCAAAATAAAGCTTGCTATGCACCATTGATGGATTTAACCAGTCTAAATGAGGTCAGAGAGCTGTATACCAATTTTATACTCTTCGACTCATGCTTTTGTTTTATGTAGGAATTGCGTAGCGACTTATTTCCAGCTGGTGAAGAAAATTTCCGGGAAATTTCACTGCATTTAATGGAATACCACGCTGAATGGAGGTTAATGTATCAGAATATCATATTCAAGATATCGTTCATTGTATTTTATTACCAATATTGTCAAAAACATGACGTCAATGGGCGGATGTACTTTTTGCCCTTGAACATGGATGAAGCAAACCATTCAATATAAAGTCTACACCTACAAGGCTTTATCCATTTTCAAGGGCCAAAAGTAAATATGAGGTGTTTCCTGCATGTACTTTTGGCCCTTGAACATGAATGATTCAACCTCTTCAATATAAAGTCTACACCTACAAGGCTTTATCCATGTTCTAGGGCCAAAAGTACATAATAGGTTTTTCCCGCCCAGTGGCGATGAGTAATAACAAGGTGTACAGAAACAAACGAAACAATCTCCTATTGTATAGAATTCATTTCCAAAGAAAATAGATTGTTAACTTTTGAAATACATTCAGATGTCAACTACCAATTTGTGCACTGAAAGCTGATGAGACGTATTGAACAATTGGGCAAATAACAGAAGTAGCTGATTTACAAATGTAAAGAGTTGCTACGGTAAATAAAGGACAATTAACGCACTTGCTATTTTGATATCGAATACAACAATCTTGTCATTTTATAGCATTTTGATATATAATACAACAATCGAATACAACAATCCTACCGGAAATGTCAAGAGCTGTTAAGGTAAATGTGACTGGACACTACGAATCAGCCGTAAAGTCGGCCCCGGTCAATTTTGTTTTATTTCGTGTTTAGAAAATATATATCATAAGCTTTAAAATAGTATATCATTTGACTTATTCAAACGATATCCAGAAGCGGGGTTATTCGTTTGTTGAACTCTGCTCCTTCAACAAAATGGTAACCTTTTTTCGGTTCTACGTGTGTCTCTTTTTCCACATTGCTGGTAATAAAGTCATAATTAGCGGTCATTTCAAATTATCCCCAAGTCAACGAGGTTAAGGAATGTCCTCTCATTGTTATTGTTGGTTATACATACCTAGACAAAATACAATGTAATTGTAACCCACCACTTGAACAGGATTTAGCCAAAGCAAACAAAGACTAGAGCTGTTTAATGATTAGATTATTATCCTCTTCAGCAATAGGATCATTGATTGGTTTAAACGCTATCAAATGAGAAACATGTCGCGCCTAATTGAGACACATATGAATACGACCTGCACGCACATTTTGCACTGTATCTCAGAATACAATTTGCCGAGTTTACGGCTCATTCGTAGTGTCCACTCACAAATTATAAATGGCAAGTGAAGCACTGAAGCACTTGCCATTTTAATATCGAATACAACAACCGGAAAGTGTGCATTCCTATAGAAGATTGGATGTAAACTGAAATCTACACGGATTAACAGAGAGGTACAAAGAAGTGATGATAAAATTATCGTCACGTTAAAAGTCGGAATTGAATCAAGACATGACTGTGCATTCATTCCTTTTGACCATGTTGACCAGATATTCGCATTCGGCGACACAAAAATGACATATCAAATAAAGGTGTTATTATAGGTAACTAACAAGCGTGTACATTCATATCAAATTTAAATAAAGTTTCTGGCAGTAGTGTTTGTAAAAATCATGATGATATGCAAAAAATGGAGTAGAGTAGACCAGAGGTGAGCGAATTATCAACACAGAAAAGGAAAATGATTTTAGAAAGCAAATTTATACTTGATTTGTATTGACACATAATGTAAGTGGAAAAAGCCCAGTTTAAAACATTACAAATTCTTACTGGCAAATGTTAGGCAGAGTTTTGTTTGTGGCACAAAATATCTCAAGTCAATGCCCTGTTTACTTCAAGAGCATACTTCCGTGGCCACAAAAACGGCAACCCGTTTGACTTCTAGCGTAGCCTTTTCAGACATGCGTATTACGTTTTTATGCTCACAAAAATTAGTTTACGAGGAATTGACTGTTACCCAGATGGTATTAAGTGAGAGCAGTGTTTGCAATTGTTTTGGATGGACTCAGTCAGTTGTACGGTCATGCACAGCGCGTTCGTATTGTTGATCACACACACTGTGGAGGTCACCGTATCGTGAGCATGACCCGAGTTGACCCCAAAAGAAGTACGATTTAAAATCATCATTTTCGGTATTTTGTGTATTTCTATCGCAAATAAAACTTCACAGAAGTGGTTATGAGTATCAAGAAATTGTCAATACCTTTTTATTTTGTGTCATTCTGACTTTTAATTAGGATTTTCAGTACGATTAAAAAAGTCGAAAAATATGTTCAGATTTCAGACATAATCGGTGTTTCAAAACATCAAAATGAACACCAAATTCTTTTCCCTACTACTTGAAACTCCACATAGAGTAACATTGGACTTTCCTTTACTGAAATATTAATTCAGATTTTATTCTAAACCTTTAAGAAAGCGAAGACCACGGTCAACCACCGTCGCCCCATTTCAGTTCTCGATCGGCCGCGGACATGCTGATTTGTTTTGTTTTGATTGACGATAATCCCGTCTTTACCAAGGAGCACCGCTCAGTTATAATTGGTAGTAAAATATGATTTGCTAGTTCTTGGGCACATGTAGCTGAACTTTTAAGTATATTTAAACAATATAATTAATAAGATAATATTTTAAGCCAAAATGTTGTTTAATTGCCCCCCCCTCTGTACCAGCACTGATCTACATTGAAAATTTCTGCTCACTATTGGAAAATAATAATTTTGGGGAGGGAAATCCGAAATATTTGCCGAGGCTAAAAGTTCGAACTTCACATTTTACTTGGGGCAGTGGTGGGGGGGGGGGGAGAGCCCAAGATTGGTGTGAATCCCCACCCCCCTGTACCACTGATCAAAAGATTTCCCCTTTATTTAAATGTCTTCAATCTGCTGATTTCTTGACTCTTTATGAAAAATATTTTCCCTTTACTTCAAATTATTCTAATTAAGCCAGGTAGGCCTACATGTAGGCCTACATGTAGTTCTAAATATATCATTTCTTGGTAATTAATAAAGCTTTTCACCCCTGGGGGCTCAACTTTGATAGAAGTCACAGGTATGTGCCTACCGGTGTCGCGAAAATGGCCTATCGGTACAAAACAAAGAAAAAAAAAAAGGAGGTCATTGGGTACAAACAAGAGATGAAAAAGGGTGTCATTGGGTATAAATTTTGGAAAAAAGGGTTATCGGGTAAAAACATTGAAAGAAATTGAGCTAAATTCTATTTCTTGTTCCAAATATGTTCTGGTATACAAATTTGCTGAATAAGAGATTTTTTACGGCATTGTGATGATAGAAAAGGTCATTGGGTAGCCATGGCTAAAAAAGGGGGTCATTGGGTAGTCTGACCTAAAAAAGGGGTAATTGGGTACGACTTTATAAAAAAGGGGTCATCAGGTATTATGAGACTTCAAACAAGGGGGCTATTGACAGGCACATACAGTCACTTCTAAAGTTAGTGCCCCTCCCCAAGCTTTTCCATGATGATAAATCTTGTTAGGCAAAAAAAAACCCTGTTCTACGGGTGGACATGGCATGGCTTTACTGTTTCAGTCAAAATAAATTCTACTTTTTCCCCAAAAAGCCGATTTTACCATGCGTCTACTTAGCCACAATATGGCTAATTTTACATGCATACAGCAAAAGGTTGGGGTTTTTTAAATCCAAAAAAAAAAAAATCTGTGTCGGTCGGGACCGTGGAACAGCGTTTTTTTTTCATTGCCTTATTTAAAATTATTCATAACTAGTTCTAATATCATAATTTCTTGGCAATTGATCTGATCTCAAAGCATTTTCCTTTCCTTAGTTTTTCTTCTCAGAAACAATGCAGAGGCAAATGACATTGGTAAAACAAAAACACATCAAACATATTTTATCATCAAACATATATATTATATTTATTGCAAAACACTTTTAGCACACACAAATACAAATTAAAATAAGTACACTTAGGTTAAGAGCTGATGAGATGAATACAAGTATAAAAAATGACTTAGTTTTATCACAAGATGTTGGACTTAATAATGCACACACATTTTTCAATACTGCATAATGGTTAACTGTGAAATGTACAGTTTTGTAAAAACAGAATAAATATAAAAAAATAGGCTAAAAAAAGTTTGCTTCCAGTAGACGGTATAAAACCAAACAAAATGTAATTGTCTTTTATTTTCTAATTTATAAATTTAGGATTTAAAACAATACTTAAAATGCCAAATATTTATTGTCAAATCAGTGCAGAGCAGGTTTATAAAAATCCTAAGTTTAAAAAACAATTATTCCAAACAATTCATTTCTTAAGTTAAACAAGAATGAGAGAAAAAGGTTTTTGAACAATTTTGTCATTTACTTCCTTGAATATATCTAACTTTCAAAGTTTTTCAAATAAAACTTTTTCTAAAATGTGGACGGTCAAAATTCATAATGTATGCAGCCTACTGGAAACAACCCCCTCCCTTCCCACACACACAACATGCATGTATTATGGCAAGCTTCAAAATATGAAAGTCACAAGTATTATATATTATAACGTTAGTCTTTGGTTTTACAAAAGCACAAAATTGGAAGCATTTCATGAGGTAGGTATACATTTTCCAGAACAAAAGATGTCCTTTATCCAATCAAACACTTCTTGCAGTGTCGATACAGTAATGAAAGACATGAAATTACAACACCAAACTAGTTTCAAATTAAATTATATACAGTGTAACAAAGGCATGATGGGCAAATAGAAATATATTGCATGCTCAGTACAAAAAAAATATATATTTGTTTTATGTATGACACTCCTGTACATTTTACCCATAGACAATCTATTGTTGAGGTAACTAACATTAAATGGATAAATTGTTATACTAACAGCTGCTTTTCTCGAGCACCAACATTACCATGTAGCCTGTTGTAAATGAGGTAGTTTCATTCCAATTTTTTACATTATTATGTTTTGATGAATCCAAGTGTGTGAAAATATTGGATCCAAAACATAATAATGATAAAATTGGATGCTTTACGCCCACTATTTATTGGTCTCGCTATGGGTTTTAAAATATTGGACTCGACTGCATCTCGTGCAATATTTTAAAACTCGTAGCTCGACCAATAAATATGGGCTCAATCAATCAAATTTTATATCAAGGTATCAAAACCACAAGTTTTATGATGTCCTAAAACTATCCGTGCTTTCACCAGGATGCTGACCGCGTCACATCCCGTAAGTGTGAAATGTCAACATTTTAACCAGAAAAATCAACTTTGACCAATATTTCATTTTAAACTAGTTTTTGATAAGAGACCATTAACAAAGGACTTGCGTTCATAGGGACATCATTAAACTTATTGTTTGGAATGAATTGTATTCAATTGTTAATTTTTCTAGCAGCTGCTTTTCTCGAGCACCAATATGTAGCCTCTGTCTTAATGAGGGTGTTCATTCCAAACTTTTCAAACTACTTCCATTAATGGAATAAATCGTTTTAAACAGCTGCCTTCCTCGAGCACCAATATTACCACGTAGCCTGTTTCAAACACCTTGTAGTTTCATTTACAAGATTTCATAACACATACTTATATACAATATTTAAAGTGAAAGTACAGACTTCAAATGTATATGGTAATTGGTAGTTTTAGGCCCTGGCATATGACATTCCATATCATGGGACATTCTGCTTAGTCATCTGGAATCCATGTAAAACTTACAATAAGGATGGATGCCTGCCTTCCGACACAACCATCTCTTGTCTTACAATTATTACGGCAAGTATCATATATTGTAACTACATGTGTAACTTCTCAGTTAAAACTCCTCTTCATCACTACTTACATCACTGCATGTATATTGAACAGGCTGAAACACATTTTCGTCATTGTCACATTCACTCTGTATTTCATCCTCACAACTATCATCCATTTCCTCATCAGACTCGCTCTCCTCACCACCTTCGTCATCAGAGTCGCTATCAGATTCATCATTAAAATCTGGTTGGTCAATTGAGACCAGCGGCTCGTTCTCCTCATCACCTTCGTCATCAGAGTCGCTATCAAATTCACCATTCAAATCTGATTGGCCATTTGAGACCAGCGGCAACTGTTCTGGCAAAGACTGGGAGGTGCTTGAACTGCTCGAGTCCAACACTTCTGATGGTGATTGTGATGAGGTCATTGAATTACTAATGTTGGATACGTTGTTTAGATTTTTACAGTCATTACATCTACAAATTCCTGGTTTGCAAAGGTTTCCAGCCTTTTTACATTTACATCTTTTGTTTACACATTTACTCTTAGCACATCCACATCCTCTTGTCAAATATAGAACATTACTCCTTATATTTGCTATATTTGCCTCTGAATCCCATTTAATTGACACATTTCCATCACTTGCCACTTCCCACCCATGATCGCTTAATGAAGGATAGTCAAAATCACAATTGGCTGCATCACCCCACACACTGCTGACCCAGCAAGAACGTAGCCAATGAAAACAAAGGGCATCATTGGATGGAAGTAACTCATCTTCAAATGTCGCTATCCATGATGCTCCCTTATTATATCTAAAAACTTGCGATGTTGATCAAGCAAGGATGTGGACTCCGACTCACACGCGTGAAATAGGTCTTCTGGTTTGTCATATTTTGAGTTTGACAAAGAGCTTTTATTTGCTAGAAAATACACAGTGCCAACAAGTCTGTAAAATGCAAGCATACCAAGTTCGTGTTGATTTTGATTTCTACTAGTGCATGCTAAGCTTCCTCTCACACTTGCTAAAGAGCTGCCACTTATAAAGCCCGCATGCTGAAAAAAAGCTCTGTAAAATCGACCTTTTCCCTGTTTGGCAAAATATGACACAAAGTCGCACCCAGAGCATATGTAAAGAGTTTGCAAAATTTTACCAATATCCCCTTTTGCAAGTGAAGCCAAATATTCATCATTTGTAAGGGCTTTGTGCAAAGTATTGAGATTAAGATATGAAACATTTGGAACTTGGCGAAATTCAATAAAAACATGCTTGGTTTTAAAGTCTGGAAATAATGGGAGCCCAACCATGGCAATGTCACGATCCACTGAACGAATGTGTATTGTTGTACATGTAGTATCAATGACGTGTAAAAAAATTTGCGTATCAGATTCTTCATGGTTGGTCTGAAACACATAGGGAGACACACCTGATGATGTTACACACATGGTGACAGGTGTATCTAATCCTACTGCACGATGAAATCCACCAGATACAACAAACTTTTCACAAGATGAATTCATTAGTAATGGCTGGACAAGAGCTATGAATTTATGAAACAAATAGTTACATAACAAATGTTTGTTGCGCCTTGTTTTTAAAAAAGCTTGCCAACTTTTAGGCACATGAATTTCATCCGAAATTACATCAAACCTTCCGTCTGCATCTTCATTATCCCTACGTTTTTGTTCAAAAACTTTTGGCGATAGACCTTGAGTCCCAGCTTGATCAAAAAGAATACGAACATCTTTGTAACCCTTATTTATGAAAGGTAATATAGCAGAATTCACAAGAAAAACAGCATAATCACGAAATGTCTTGCAACCAATTGGTGAACGATAAATGAGATTCATTCCTTCTGCAATTAAACAACAATTTGACATGGGTGATATCTTGTGCACAATAGGTTGGTATTCTTCAGCGGTATAACGTTTTCTGAAAATTTTATATATGCCACTCTTCACACCTTTGTTAGGAATGCCTTCCACGGTGCATATTGCTCTTGGTGTTTCTAAAATTTGCATATTATCATGAGCCAAGGAGTAGCCCCCTTTAAGCAAATTTATAGATCTCTTGTGGCACAAGGTGACTAGTTTCTTTTCTTTTTCCAAATTACGGACATACGTTTTTGTTATTCTCTTAACTGCAAAGGTGTGGAGATTCTTTTTTCTGACAACGTCCTCTGAAATGCTGGACTCCCTGAGAATTGAAGTTTTCACATAACTGTTAAATGAGTTAAAACCAATTTTGCCATAATTCATTAGGTCTTTTTCAATATCTTTTGAAGCCTGTTGCTTAGAAAAGGCTTTATACAACATGGTTAGACCTTCATGCTGATCAAAAATGAAAGACCTTTCAAATTTTGAAGCATAAGCAAGCACTAGTTTTAGTTCATATTTTATCAATGAATGTGAATAGTCACGTTGTATTCGATTTTTCCGCAAAGTACAAAGTTGTCTGAAATAATTACTCATAACACGTGCTTGAAATTGTAAAGTGCGCACTAACTTGTTTATCTCAAGCGGAGGACTTCTCGTTATGACAGCCTTTGTGTCCTTGTTAATAGTGCACTCATGACACTCATCAGCAGCCACACATGAATAATTTGTGCCTGTTATGCTTGTGGCAAATCCACCCATTTGAAAGTGGCGCAAAATATATTCGGGCAGTCCAGCTATTTGATTAAGATGAATTGGAATCATTTTGGCATAATTGTACCTATCAAAGGCGTGAAAAAAATGACCAATTTTCTTGAGCCCAGCTAAACGCATTGTCCAATTTCGTGCCCGTCTGCCTATGAACAATTGTATGTATGAAAACACATCCTATGTTAAAAATCTGTCCCAGAATGCAAACGTATTGTATTTGGCAGACATGGATAAACGCCACTCTTCAAATTCTGCAATCAAGCCTGGAAGTAGCTGTAATTTCAGCTCTTTTTGACTCGCAAGAAATTCCTGTATGTTAGTAAAATCAGCATCTGCCCCTTCAAGTTTGTTTAAAACACCAGAAATAACTTTAGTTACCTCATCTGATGTCATTGCACAAACTGTCTCCTTTTGCTCTCTTTGCTTCAGGAAAACTTTCAGTTGGTAAATATACAGAGCTTCAAAAGTTTGAAGCAAAAACTTGTGAGTTCTTTTAAAATTACCACAGGTTTGCAATTTTTGATATGTCATGCTTTGATGTCGCAGTTTAGCAATATCTTTTAATCCTGCTTCCCAGAAGACCTTCATAATTACTTCTTGAAAATTCTTTAAAACGTGCCAATCCCCTAAGTAAGGTACTACCCAATCTAGCCCACTTCCATATTTCAATTTAAGTTTCATGAGGTAATAAAAGGTTTTTAGGTCTCCTACTATAATCATGTGATTAACTCTTTTGGACACTTCAAATTTACCATGCAAATCATTCAAGACCTTAGTTAGAGTATCTAAAGAATCTGCCTTCTCATTATATATCTGAACATATGCCAAGTTGGACTTTTCACAATGCTGAGGTTGTTCCATTGCAAATTTGCACTTCAGGTTTGGTAGTAACACTGAAAGATTATGTTTTAAAATGGAAAACCGTTCAAGCATATACAAAAACAATTCTGACTTTAGATTGGCACCAGCTAACTTTTCAGAGATTGATTGCTGAAATGAGTCGAAAGATCGTCTTTCATGAATAAATGTTTTGAAAAATGGTCGATTGACAAAGTATGTAGGCTCGTCCGTGGAAACAGGCTGATGGATCAAAACAGACCCATCTGCGCTAGATACTTGTCCCTCATTTCCACTTTGATCAGCATTTTCCTCAATTCCAATAGGATTACTATACTTCAAACAATCATAAAGTGTCACTGGATGAGAAACACTGTACAAACTTAACCAATCTGACAAAGACTGAACTTTCATAATTTGCTGATTGCTATCAGCTTGACTAAGAATAGCATGTGATGGCTGACACAATAAATCATAATGCCCAGGTTGATTTTCAGAATCAGGTGTGTACAGAACACACAATGGTTGTTTATCTTGAAAAAAAATTCAATGGATAAATTGCAGTTTTATGGTATTCAGATTGAAATATCTGGTATACATGAATTTGCACCTGCATCAGGTAAGCTGCTGTAACAACTTCAAGTAAGTGGGCGTAAGTACCTGAATTTCGATTTTCATGCACACGTGATTCTAAATCACTTGAAAATTTACCCGATGCACATTCTAGGTACAATTTTTGCAGGGTTTCTGGCAACAAAGACAGTACCCGTGTATTACCTGAACTTTCAAGTATATCACATATTTCACTGCGAATTCCGTCTGCAAGAACAGTTTCTAAATCAAACAAATTTTGATCAAGTGGAACACCAAACAAGTTTCTTGAACACTTCAATAACTGCAGACAACCATGAACAGCAAGGCAGCGGTAAAAACAACGACCATCTCCAAACACCTTTACATTAACAAGATCAAGAATTTCTCCAGGACCCATAATCTGACTTACAGGCAATGGCTGCTGTGCCATCACCGATGTACCGTGCCAACTACGTCCGATGCTGTCTGCTGTTACTGCAGCGTAGGGAGAGAGAGAATCCACATTGTCAACACTCACTATTGTAAAGCTCTTTGGATTCAGGGACTTCAGTGGTTTATCTACTTTTTCCACAACCTTCAGAAAATTTGTGAGTGCCTGATCACTAGCACACACTCCCAACCGATTGCACACTGAAACAAGTTTTGGTGAATTAGATAGACGTTTAATTATATTCGTATGAATAATATGAAACGGATATTGATTGTCGTTATTCATTATGAAATGCATATTAAATATCAAGAAAATACGACGCACAAATCGCAGATGAATATGATCATTACTTAAATCACCTAATTGCAAATGCTTTGTCCAGGTGAAATCTGCAGATTTAAATAACTTCTTTTCTTCAGAATTGAACGTCATTAAACAAATCATATTCCACACCATTGGGTCAACTGAAGTAAGAACATTTTCAAAATTGATTTCACCTAGATCAAGACGATTAGACATATTTTTGTAATGATTATTGACTCTGGTAGCTTGTTTTCTTATTCTCTGATTGAAATCAAGGGATGCACAATATACAGTTGAATTTTTGTTCGATTCCAATTTGGTATCTGAAAGACCTTGTTTACCAGAGTCTGGTACATCATCTGTCTTTTCCCATCTTGTTTGAAAAAGAAGTTTGTGTAGCACATGCTTTAAGTCACAATTTTGTATGTTAGCATGATACTCATGTTTGTAGCTTTGGTGTCATGTTCATCAAGCAATTTGTCAAATTTTCTTCGGATCCCTCCAAGCAACCAACGCCTTGATTTTGGAATGGGTGACACATCGTCCTGTACCATGCCCTGTTTTTTGTGAAGTTCAGCAACTATTGATGCATATATCTCCTGCACCTCAACAAATAGAATGGATTTATCATCTTTAAAAACTTCACATATATATTTGCATACCTCATTCAGGGCCTTCTCATGAAATATATCATTTGGAGAGGAACCTACATCTTGCGAATTAACATGATCCAAAGATAACAAAACATCATCAAGAGATTTAAACACTCTTGGTTTCATGACTAGCCAATAGCAGGTGCTACACAAAATGCTGTTTTCATTTAGAACAATATCATCATAAACTTGTCGTAAACGATGAGTAGCTGTGGTAACGTCAATTTTTAGTGTGTGGCGCTTGTCTTTTTACCGCGAAGTTTACAACGGCAAGAATCACAAATGGAATCATTTTGGTAACTATAATGTACCATGAAATGACGTTTACACACAGCAACAACATCATCTACATGTAAATTTACTTCGTCAGGGAGAGAAAAGATAAGTTTAAAATCAGCCAAATTGGAAACAGTTAATCTACTTGTGGCTTCATGGTCACAATTTGGTGAAAAACACAAACCTAAATTCAATTTTTGGGATCCTGAAACCCTTTTTTCGGTGATACCATCTTCTTTGATGCCTCTCTACATCTATTACAAATACAGTCCAGAGGATTGATCTGGATTCCTTTGTTTTGTGCTCTGCCTAACACTCGCTTGTATAAATCTTTTTTTTGGTCCATGGTAGCTAAATGAAAGTATTTAGTGGGTGCATGATCCTTACAAAACACACATGGTCCACACTTTGTTTTGCCACATGCACTAAGTTTTGGTTTTTTTGGAGTGGGGTCAAATAGAGACTTTTTTGCTGAACTTCTTTTCCTTGGGGATCTTACCTGAGTGCGCGGTGACCGCCGAGGTGAAAGAAGTCGCGGGGACTTTCGAGGTGTGACACTATAGTTTGTGTCATCCTCAGATTTCCTTTTTCTTACCCCTGCAAATTATTAATATAACATGATAAAAGAAATGAAACACAATTACAATGTTGGCAATGTCTCTGGTAAGTGTTCTTGATGGCAATTCATGTGCTTCAGTACCCGATGCCACAGGCGATGTTGTTGGCGATGGAGACGGCTGAGTTGTTGCTGGCGATGGAGACGGTTGAGTTGTTGCTGGCGATGGAGACGGGTGAGTTGTTGTTGGCGATGGAGACGGTTGAGTTGCAGATGGTTGAGTTGTGGATTCTTCAGTTGTTGGAGTACATGTAGCGGCCACTGGCATGATTGGTGATGTCCGAGTTGTTGTCCTTGATGATGGGACTTTCATCTGTAAAGAAAACATGTGAAATCACTAAATAAATAACTCAATCAAAGCAATATTTCAGCTGTAGGTACTTTCATTTTATGAATCAGGTGATGTCTTACGACGTCTTATTTACAGGCAGAAGAGTCACTTTCCGAGCTGAGTTGGTCAGTTAGGAATTTTGTAATGGAAGTGTTTAAATTACACTAACTTTTAAGATTTTTCGCAAACATATTTTACAAAGTTCTTTTGAATGTTCCAAATTATTTCTCTAATTATTTGTCAAAAAATTTCAAACACTTTGATGGAGTAAGTAACATAAAATTCTGAAGGCGTCACCTGCCAACCCATTTTCGATGTTTTGAATATCTTGTGACTGCAATAGGTTGAGCATTCAAATATATCTGCTTAGAAAAACAACCACTTAATTTTGATAAAATCGACATGTCGATACTTTAATTATGATGTTTTAAAATAATTGAGTACTCGATTAAAAGAAAAATCAATTATTTTTGTATAAATCTAAATATCGCTGAAGCCTACACCTGGATGAGTTGGCACGTGTAAAGCTGGGTATACAATTATACATAAAAGTATCATTTTGCCCTGTATAAAAATGAATTTGAACAATCAAAATAACACAGAAAAAAAAAAAATGAGACTATAGGCCTACCTTTCTCTTTCTTTTTTTCTTCTGCGTTTTCTTCTTGCCTTCTCTGTACGTCTTCTACTCCTCTTCATGGAATTCTTATGCTCCACGTATTGAGTACGAACTGATGGTAGCTTCATCTTCGCCTTAGGTTCTGTAATTCTGTGCGCATACAGACCAGCATACACAGGGTTGACAACAGGCTTTATTTCTCCAATGAAGGCAGTACATGATGAAGTTGTTGGTGTGGTCTGGTGTAAACCTTCTGTTGGCACTGGTTTCTTTGTAAACTGCAGGCATGGCCTTGTGTACTTGCACCTCTCTGCGCTTTCACGCAAGTACTGCCGCCTCTCCCTTGCCTTCTGCTTACCCGTCTTCATTCTATTCAGAGGCGGTATCATTGATGGAGAGTATGTGTAGGTTGGTGTCCCATTACAAACTCTCATAACCTCATCTGTAATGTCTGCAGCAAATTTCCAATATCCATCTCTGTTGAGATGGATGAAATCTCCACCAAAGTCATGAAATTGGAGGCTTTCACCTGCAAACGAGGGAGTATAGCCTATTTCCCTGCAAAGGGCTCGTACCTGAATGTTAAGCCACTTCCCTCCTTCGTTCAATGCACTGCTATCAAAACGCTGTAGAATATTGTTTATCATTAATATTGCCTCTGGATATAGGCATTTTACCAGTTTGGCGAGGTCGCGGAGTTGCCTGATTGTACGCGACACAAGCTGACGTTCAAGCGTGTTTGTGCCAACGTGGATAACAACAGCGTCTGGTTTTAGTTCTTTTAAAATGTCCCAGTCATAGCAAATGGCATCACACAGCGTTAAGACAGTTGCACCGGGTTTGCAAAACACATCTGCACGAACCTGGTCCAATATGGCAATGTCTTCTGCCAGGTATTTGGTCAGGGAGTCGCCGAAAACAACAACATGCGGTGACCCGGACCCCGGCGAAGACCTGTAAAGTATAATACAAAGAAAATTTGTTAGTTTCCATACGCCTATTGACGGCAACTTTTGATGACGTTATTAACATCAATGAAATGAAATGAAATCAAATTAATTTGGTTCTAGGAATTGCCCCAAATTACAATTAAATCTGAAGTCATCTGGGGAAGGGGGCACCACAGGCCCAAAGTTTTGGCATGTATTATAATCATAATCCAATGGGCTGCACAATCATCAAAAGGCAGCTATTCTTAATACAGAGATTTACAGTACACAATAATGGCTGCCATTTGCATAGTTGGTTACAGTGGGCATGTTAGGCCCTTTTATAGCCCCGCATCATATTATTTAGCAGATGACATCCGTTGACCGTCTGCAATGCTGCTAAATTTAATAGCTGCCGTATGTGTCTTATATAAACACCGTATTGGTCAAGGCATATACATGCCTGCCAACATTGAAAACTAAAACAAGAGCCAATAATATAGACTGACCAATAGAGCTAAGTGAGTGGAGCTTTTTAGCACCAGGGTCTAGGGGCCAACTTAGGACCCTGGCGGGGGTAGTGAGGGGGGCAAAAATATTATAAAAATAGAAGTTATACAGTGTAGACCCTACATTACTTGTTATTCAATGTTAGAACAAAAAAATACTGCTACGCTAAGTAGCAGTTTTTCCTGGTTCCAAGTTCCAACCTTAAGGTCTATAAGTTAACTGCTATACCGGTACATGTATAAATTCTCAAGTACCGGTATATATTTCTCATGTTATGACACATTTGACATAGGGCAGCTATTAAATTTTGTAACATTGCAGAAGGTTAATAAGTGTCATTTGCTAAATAATATGATTTGTGACTATAAAAGGACATAACATACCCACTATAACCAACAATGCAAATGGCAGCCATTATTGTGTACTGTAAATCTCTGTATTAAGAATAGCTGCCTTTTGACGATTGTGCAGCCAATTCCAGAATACTATATAATACATGCTAAAACTTTGTACCCGCGGTGGCCATTCTAGATGACTTCCGATTAAATTTGGAGGTAAATATTTTAGCAAGTGGAAAAATTATTATCTAATGATGAGGGGCTCTGCCCGGGACTGATGCTGGTCGTCCGGTAGACCGGTACCAAAAAGGAAGTAAAAAAAAAAAAAAAACCCCAACTATTGCAACTAATAATAATTTTAAACAAATAATTATTGTTTCATAAAATTAAAAGAAAAAAAGAAGGAAATCGGAAGAATCAAGTAATCCAATTTTTTTTTTTTTGGGGGGGGGGGTTCAAACTTCAAAAATGTTGACAGGAATGCATAGACCCAAGTTCCAATGTCTGAGTGATGAGAAGAAATTAATTTTATTAATTAAATTAATGAAATGCACAGCTGCCTTGTTGGTATATTAATGTTTTTTAATTCTCAAGTATTTCTCATGTAATGAGCACATAAGGCAGCTATTAAATTTTGCACCATTGCAGAAGGTTAATATAGTGTCATTTGCTAAATAATATGATTTGGGACTATAAAAGGACCTGACACATCACTGTAACTAACAATGCAAGTGGCAGCCATTATTGCATACTGTAAATCTATGTATTACGAATAGCTGCTTTTTGACAATTGTGCAGCCAATAGCAGTATAATATAATACATGCTGCCAGCGGTGGACCCTTCAGTCCCTTAGATGACTTCCGATTTAATTTGAATTTGGTGTAGGTTAGGGGTGTCATTTTTGGGTAATTTTTAATTTTGTGCCGGGTACCCGGCGCATTATTTGGGCGGGTTACGCGGGTAACAGAAATTGAAAAAAAAAAATCAAATTCTTTTTTTTTTTTTTTTTCTAATTTTTTTTCTAATTTTTTTGTCGGATTTGTAGTGTCCTTGGACCTAGACCTAAATGCTAGGACCATTCATGGTTGACCTAAAAAAATAAAAAATTGCACAATGCTTTGTGTTTTTTTATGAAAATTGGTACTTCGTTTTCATTCATGTCATACTAATATCAAAATGCATTGAATTTGAATGCATTTTTTTTAAATTTCAGGCACCCAGGCAGGGTATTGCCTGAAAATGCCAGCCTTAGTGTAGGTTTTATTTTAGCAAATAGAACAATCTCTATCTAACGTCTACAATTGGGCGGTCTTGCCTGAGACTGACCACTGCTGACACTGGCCGTCCGGCACCAAAAAAAAAAAAAAAATTCAAAGTTTTCGGAGAGTTAAGCGAACATGAGGGATCAGGGAATAGGCTATGGGGTATACCCCAAAAGATTTTTTTTTTGCTCTTTTTTATGATGAATAAAACATTTGTGGGGAAAAACAATCAAAAAAAAAATTTAAAAATTTTTTTTAGTGCCGGTCGGCACCGATCCGTGCCGGTTACCCCAGACTGGCGCGGCTATTACCCTGCCGGGGATATCCCCCGATCACTTGCATTCACTTGGACTTACGCAATTTTCGAACCCAACACTAAAGTCTAAAATCAGGTAAGCTACTACAAACCCCTACAACGTCGTTAACCCTGCTTAAGTGCCAGCTACATACAAAAAAGGGCCCCCGAAGCATGTATTAATCGCAGTGGCGGTGCCACGGGGGGGGGGGGATATTCCCCCAGACCCTGTCAGAACTCTTGCCCCCCTGTTGCCCCAGAAAAAAACCCAAAGTTACGAAAAAATTTCCACTTTTTGCTGTAATTTTGCGCACAATTTGTTGATTTCGCCCCCCTGAAATTCACTTTGCCCCCCCGGCCCCCTAATGGCTAATGTCCTCCGAAAAAAAATTTCCTGGTGCCGCCACTGATTAATTGACAATTTTGTGGCACAGAAAAATGGCAATTGTTTACATTTTAAGAACGTATGCAGTGTTCGAAATATGCCTCAAACAGTTACCGGCCAGCCAGGCTTGAACTTAAAAAGTTACCGGCCAGCCGGGTCGGCAACTAGATGCCAGTCAGAAAAGTTACCGGCCAGGCCAAAAAGTTACAGGCTTGAATGGCCGGCTGACCGAACGTTGAACGTATTGCAGCATAAACACGGAAGTGGGGTTCTGATTGGCATGACAAGTCTCCAAGCTACTAAACTTTTAAAGAAAATAATGCAAAAATGGATGACTGCTTCTGATTGGAAATATCACGACATGCAAATGTGTCATCATGACAGAATGACTGTTGTGATGTGTGCATTCATGGCCATGCACAATTGATATCCTAGATATTGATATTCGAGCATTTTCCATGCCATGAACATGGGGAATAAGTGGCGATCATAGTGTCAGGGTCCATAGCAACATAATGCATATACTCTACACGCAAAACACGGACAGACAAAATGGTGGAAGCCGAAATTTTGTCGTCATATTTCAAACTTTGGGACCTTGTCACTCTTCACAGACTTAACCCTACTCGGTAAATTTACCATCATTGGAAAGCTTTCACCTTCGTGTGTTAAAAAATTGCTTCAAATTTCATCGAATTTTGTTAAGATTGCGAAGACCACGCTTCAAATTCGCACTCTTACTTTAAGCTTAAAAATACGTACAACAACATCGGCTATAAAAAAATCCTAAAATCTCACACACAATCGTACAAATTTGGTATCAAATTAAAGCTTAGAAAATTTCTGATCTACTCACATCGCCATGGTGGGGTAAACTCTGCTGCATTGTGGGTATTATTCCTCCGAAGTTGGCAGCCGAAGTGTTCCGGAAAATGCCGATGAAAAAAAAAGATAAAACTCGCGAATTCTCGCGTATTCACGTGAAAACAATTCTGAGGTCAATCGCCCTTTTTGAGTGACCTTACTGCTGACTGATTAACCCACAGCAAACAGCTGAAGGGAGTATCCCATCATGCATTGTGACATGAAACGGAGTAATATAAATGACAATGATCAAGTGACGACTACGAATGACAATAATGAGTTATACATCGCATTGAACAAGCGTTACATTGGATCTTAGAGTACGTCTCTTTACAGATTTCAACCAAATGGGACAGATTCCTACGTAGGCCTATGTTTCGTTCCTATCTGTATTTTATATAACAAAATTATCAAAATAACGTCGATCTTTTTCTCAAGAATCGGCATTTAACGCAAAATTCTCAGTTTTAATCATATGGTTTCATCAAGTTTGACTTGGTTTGTATGTTGTTTAATTCTAGCCCTTTTTTGAATAAATTATGAGCTTGTTATATAGAGGCTCAATAGCCCTTATAATGTATAAAAACTATCAAAATCATCATAAATAATTGTGAATTCATGTCTATTTCTTTTTAGTTTGCCATTCCATACCAACCGATCTCATGGATAATCTACTGTATCGTGCTGGCCGTCTATTTTAACCTATGGTTTGTTCTTGCGTTGTTTTACTGGGGTTGGGAGCCATGGTATCCAAGAGGAACTGATTCCAGAGCTAAATATTTTATCTTCGGGTCTGACTGGGCGTATATAGCAGGATGTGCATATCTAATCCTGAGAGTCATAACAACGTTCATGTTTCACAAGAAGACAGGATTTAAAGGTAAAAAAAGGAAGGTTTTTTTTTATTATTTCAAACTCTAATGGTGACCCGCAGGTCAAATTGTACATTAAACACACCTAAACAGACACAATGCAATTTGCAGGCATCAGCTTAATCAGCGCCAATATGGCAACATTGAAACAAACAACTATACAAACATCCAATCCAACCCAACCCCATCCCCCAGTAGGCAATGAGGATAAAGTGCCTTGCCCAAGGACACAACACGTTGGCACGAGCGGGGCTCGAACTCACAACCTATGGATTATGAGTCGGGCGCCTTATCCACTCGGCCACACGTGCTCCTAAGGTAAGACATTGTGACAATTTTGTACCGGTATCACTGTAACATAAAGCAAACTTGCAGGGTGCATACATGATTGAATGGTTGGATTCGGCTTTATTTTAAACAATAAATACTTTTATCTTTGCAGTAACGTCTGCGAATGTTCAAGACCACGAAGATGAGCAACCATCGGCATCTATTCAGAAAGGAAAACAACATTCCCACGTAAAGAACGACTTGAAGCTACCTTGGTATGTCCAACTAATGTGGTTTCTACAGATTCAAACCTACCCAGGCCTTGTGATAACTTCATTTACACGCTGGGCTATAGATACGGGGGAACCCTACCAATATTCAACCAATGTCATCGATATTCATCACCACGGTGTCGGTATTTTTCTTCTTACGCTGGATTTCCTCATGCTCTCCTCACCGGTTCGCCTGCAACATTTTGTTTACACATATATAGGGTCAGTTTCATACATCATGTTCACATTAGTCTATTACTTTGCTGGAGGAACTAACCCACATCATTTATACAAAGAGATGAATGGAGACACATATATTTACCTCAAAAAATTAGATTGGGGAATGTACCCTCGTACATCAGTGGTGATGTCACTGATGATAATATTCGTGGCATTTCCGTTTGTTCATTGCTTTTATTACTTGGTACAGAAATTTAGAGATGTATGTATTGAGTGGTATTATTACACGAAATCTACATCATAAACGATTTTGATAGCATCATACCTGGTATTCTCAATATTTTTTGAACTTTCTAATTAACAGAAGCTCAATTTTTCTGATTGGATTTTGGATTTATGGGTTCTTTAAACAATAAACATATAAGTAAATTAAAATGATAGCTTAAGATAGAACACAACTTGTTACTTGCAATTCCCATTTTGCACCTAAAAATTACCACAACCGCGACTTTGACACCACAGAAAGTATAAAGTCCTACTTTTCGATGCTATAGCAAAATAAGACCAGGAGGAGTATTTCCATGGAATAATTATTAGGAAGCGGCAATAGAAATTAGCATGAGGCGCATTGATATGTAAATAGCGTATTGATATTAAAATTTGCGCCCCGACTTATAGCGGGCGGTAGTCATGTTATGCAGTAGGAGCCAGGCGGCGAGTGGCATGATAGAGCCGGCAACTTGTGAAACCGCCCGGCCGTATGGCATTTTCCATATACTCGGTTAGTTTTGTGGGGTTCATTATCAAACCCCAACGGTTTTAGCTTGTATTTATATTATTTATTAACATAGGCCTGTTTGTTTGTGATATTTCAAGCGTTTTAAAATTTCCAAATAATCCCATTACACGGTTACACGGTTGACGATGAAAATTTACTGAATCTAGAGAATGCAATGCGACCACCACCTGGTAGGAGCCTGCAGGCATGCCAAACTGCTGAGTGAACGCGTATAATCATCTTTCCGTATAGGTATAAGCTGGTATAATTCGTATACAGTTTCGTTATATAAAAAAGGCGGTAATATTAAATAAATTTATTATAATATTATACTTTGACATTCACATGCATTTTTATCGTCTGAAGTGCAGAGCTCCAGCGACAGAAGCTAGTTGGTGATACAACAGTGGCCAACCCCGGCTGCATCATAGAATTCTATTCCAAAAATATTCAATTTTATCAGATACATTTGAAGGAAACACAGTTCTTCTGCATTTAAAAGACAATTCACAAAGATATAAAATCGAATATGCAGAGTGCATCCAATTATGTCAAAGCAACAATGGATCTTTTAAGATCCATTGTTGCTTTCAAGGACATTGGTTTACGTGATTTCCAGAACACGCAGACTGTGACCAATCAGAAAATTGAAATCAAATAACTGAAATGGCACTGTGATGTGAAATTATTTACATACTTTTAAAAACACTTATTCACTCCGGTAGTCAAGCAGATTGATAATTTATATCACAGGAGGAAACAGAAAAAAAACCCACACATACAAATATGGCTCCCACTGGAAAGTCAGATGTGGTGTCAAATGTTTTCTTGACTTAAAATATTACTTGTATTTCATACCTTACACTTGTCACGCATTCCCTTCGTATTAAGGCCTAATTTCGACATTACTATTGCAAAAGTCATTCCCATTATTAAATTAGTAGACTTTCTTTGAAAAACTTATCACTGGTGCCTGATGGGAAATACCCGTCCGCCATTATTTTTTTTTCATAAACCGGGCCGTTTGCGCCCTGATGTATTTGGGCGCACTATACTCTCGTTGAACAGGCAAAGTTCACAAAACTAACGGAGTCGTTATTTGCCAACCATAATTAACATGATCAAGGGGCCGAATATGAATTATTCATAACGGATCGATAACTGACCTCATTTTCTAGCTAGCAAACCAGCGGGATTTGTCAAAGGTTTGCGTTGCTAAAGAACAACCGTGAATATTTTTGGTATTTCTACTAGTGTGCAGCTGTTATCTCAAATAAACTGTTTAGCGTGCACTGTTATGTTCTATTGTTTGGTGCATGCATTATTAGATAAATGTACAGCCCTCTTCCCTAGTAAAAGTGGCACAATTGTGATTTTACCCTTTCGATGTTAAGGGATCTGGAATGAGCGCTTTGACAGTATTTTTTGTAGGACATGAGAGCACATCAGACATATCGAATTGCATTCTGAATACGAAGAATGTCTTTCTGATATCAAATAATTTTCATTTTTGAAATTCACAAATTTGATGACAAATTATAACAATTTGATATTTTTCACATTTTTGATATATAACAGTCCTTGAAGTAAATTTTATAAATCTAATGATATATACTTAAAGTGTATGTAGCTGGGAGGAAAAGCCGACGATCAATTGACAATTTTGACCTTTCATATTGACGATATGGATTTTTTTCCGAAAAAGACCTACTTTTTTTGGGTGTTTTGGGAAAAAAATCCATATCTTCAATACGAAAGGTCAAAATTTACAATTGATCGTCGGCTTTTCATCCCACCTACATACACTTTAAGTATAAATCATCAGATTTATAAAGTTTACTTCGAGTACTGTTAAATATAAAAAATATCAATTATTAATCATTTGCCATAAAATGTGTATTACATTGCGAATTTCAAAAAAGATCAAAATTATTTGATATCAGAAGGACATTCTTCGTATTCAGAATGCAATTTGATATGTCTGATGTGCTCTAATGTTCCACAATAAATACTGTCCAAACGTTCATACCCCATCCCTTAATATATCTCGAGATTAAAACAAGCAAATTAAACAGAACAAACGAGCCAAGACTGCGCCCGTGACGTTGATGTAAGCATCATGTCACAACGGTATTTTCTAATTGCCAAAGAGGGCGCTTTTCACTTAATAGTAGCTACAGGGCAGTTACCTGCTCTATATTTTGTTTTTGACAATAGCGCAAGTGTAGCAATAATTATCTTTCTTTTGTAAGATATGCCTCAAATTACCAATCTGGATAGTCAAAATAGACGGATGCTAAGTAGTTAAGATAAGAACAATTGAAGTTTGTACAAAAACGTATAGCCTAGCCTTCACTAAAATAATTTCTCAAGGAAAATAAAATGAAATAGTTAGGCTAAAAAATACTGTTATGTCTCAAAGCCCATGGCAGTTTCAAAAACGAATGCGGAATGAGGGTTTTTTTAAAGATTTTTTTAATAGATTTTTTAAAAACATAATTATGAACTAAGATGTCATTTTCGAGTGTTCAAAAATACACAGTATGAAATTGTGGTTGATTTACACAATTGAAGTACAAACATCAATTGTTTTATACCTAAACAAACCAGTATCGAATCTAGTAACTTTTCTTCCAAAAACTTTTTGAAAAAATAAAAAATGAATTTGCCGTTTCAGCTGACATGGACGCGCTAAGAAAAACGAACGCGCGCGCGGGCTTTGAGACATAACATTTTTTGTTTAGCCTTATTATCAAATAAGAAGATTAAATATAGTATGAATAATAAAAACTGAGCATGGGAAACAGATTGCCTTTTGTTTTATTTATCATTTACACGAGAAGTTTTTTATATAAAATTTCTGTGCAACTTTATTATAGCAGGTATTTTAAATACCCGACATATTATGAAAATACCTTAAATCCTGAATTGCAAGAATTGAAGTATCGCAATTCATTTTAAAGGATAGACGATCAATGGCGATAGATAGATGATTGCTCCCTTCAAATGTTAAGGCCCGGCGATTGATTGCGTCACTTTGGTATAAGATGGCGGCCATTTTAAAGGATAGACGAGCAATGGCGATAGATAGATGATTGCTCCCTTCAAATGTTAAGGCCCGGCGATTGATTGCGTCACTTTGGTATAAGATGGCGGCCATTTTAAAAGATAGACGAGCAATGGCGATAGGTAGATGATTGCTCCCTGCAAATGTTAAGGCCCGGCGATTGATTGCGTCACTTTGGTATAAGATGGCGGCCATTTTAAAGGATAGACGAGCAATGGCGATAGATAGATGATTGCTCCCTTCAAATGTTAAGGCCCGGCGATTGATTACGTCACTTTGGTCCACAATCCCCTGACGTTTTAAAATGATCTAACATTTGCAGCATGACTTGAGACCTCTAGATCACTATCCTACACTGCATGCATGAGCAAATGGTTCACATTAATATATATTTCAGTTGAAATCCATACACTTCATATGGAAGACACGACCTTAACAACATGGGTCAATGGGAAAAAGTACAGTAGAATAAGTAATGAAAATCACTGTGCACATAAACAGACTTGATAAACCAAACAACCAATTTGTAAATGGTAATTTTTGGCTATCGAACTTTACCTACTTCTAATGACTACATTTGCTGCTTTTATCCCCCTCTGCGTACTCTCTAGTCTGTATTTTACTTGTTTCCCCACGTCACGTTGGTGTACCTTACTCTTTTTATTTTCATACACAATTTAACTTTTTGTCCACGAGGTATCATGTATTTTGAATGCGAGCACACAATTCGCAATAAAGACACCATATCTGAAACTGATTTTAACTTAAATCAAGGTTGATTTTTGCGTTCTTTTGATTACCTTTTTACGGTTCAAACTAACTTTCTAACATTACTAAATTCCTTCATGCCTCACCCGACTATTTTTCTATTCCCAAAATGTCCAACTTACTAGATATTTTGTAATTCACTCCACTTCAATTTGCAGGTATTTCCTTTCGACATTTGAAAAACCCGCCCACAAATAATATGAAAATAACAAGAAATAATGTTTCTTCTATTTAGAAGATGGCAGTTGTTCCAAATCTACCTTACATAGAATATGTGGACATTCAGCATTTAGATGTCTCGTAGACAAACATTAAAATTGTGTATTGCTATTAAATACGTCATAAAAACAGAACGGTAAATACTACTTACTTAATTTTTTCACACAAGGTCAGTAATGAATATATCGTGCACATAACATTTACAACCTAAACAGTTCAAACTGGTTCTAGAAGAGCAGTGGCTGCGCCAGGAATTTTTCCGGGGGGGGGCATTAAGGGGGGGCAAAATCAACACATTTTGCGCAAAATTACCGAAAAAAGGTGAAATTTTCGTAATTTTGGGTTTTTACTGGGGGGGCAAGATTTCTGACTGGGGGCATTTGCCCCCGCATGCCCCCCGTGGCGCCGCCACTGTAGAAGAGGATGAATTCTTTGCAAGATTGCACAATCTTTTAAATTCAACCTGTTCTACTCACCACATCCTCGCTATTGTAATATTCTGTGCTCTTTTACGCTAAAACTGACAAAGCAATAATAGTCAATGGAAAAGTATTGCGGTAATATCATACTTCTATATTGACTTACGTCACTCTCTCACTAACTCACCCGTTGAATGAATACCACGACCACTTCAGATGAGTAATCGTTCACATGCTTTTGCATTGATCACTGTCACGTACAAAGAAATATAACACCAAATCTGATTTGTAGATACTTTGGTCGGATTTAATTTGAATGGTATTTGAATGCGACCTCCTTTCATAGCCGCTAACCCACGAAAAGTAGTTATTATATTGGTGTATCTACAAATTCCACTTGACTCGCATTTTTTTAATTGGATTATGTTCATGCTTGAACGTGAATATAAAATACTTGAATTGTGTGTTCAATTTTCTAAAGAGCTTTTAAATAAGCTTTTAGCACATTTTAAAATATGGGCTTATTTGCAATACTCTAATGGCATGTTTCACAATTCCCTACAGGTCTTGAATAAAAAATGGTGAAAAGAATAAATCTTACGAATCTACACTTCGAATCTAGAAAAAAAACACCACACACAACAACAACAACAACAACAACAACAACAAACAGACAATTATACCGCATTTATGCCGTAACACGACACAATCTTGCCTAAAACGTCTCTTCGCAAGCTGATTTTTGGACGGCATTTTCCACACACAAATGAATAGGCAATCTGCCCGTTCGAATTCGCGTCGAAAAAATCGAAATTTGTTCACTTCTTCTTGTCTATACGAGATCAAATTTGAACCCCCAAAATGGATTTTATTACATGTCGGACTCTACTTGTTCTATTAGGATACTTTGATTCGTTTCATAACATGACAAACATAACATGTTTCTGCATTTTATAATGCGTTTTTTGTCATTTGGAACGTCATTTTTGCTACCAACCGCAACGTAATCGCCTTACGGTAATTCCACGATTGACCAATTCACAATAGATTTCACCCTCCAGAGGGCATAATAACCGATTTTCGACTAATGTAGCTTGCCGTTCGCGTTCCCGTGTCACGTTTCACGTAAATTTCGCAATCTCTCTATTAACAGCTGAAATCTAGGAGATAACGCTGACGAAACTTCGGCCAGATACAAGTGACCTGGTGAACGAAGGGGGTCGCCGTATAGCTGGTTGGGGTATTTTTACAGAACAGGCAAGTGTAGCCGACAATCAGGCGTTACCCTGATCGGAACCGCCTGTAAACGAGGTCTTTTATCATGGATCATCTGCCCCGCCATTACCAGATGAACCACGGGGAATCGAACCCGGGACCTCTCGCACCAAAGGCAAAGACCTTAACCAGTGTGCCACGCTGCTCCCCACGCTTTTGATTTGCAACTTATGACAATCCACCAACTTTCATATACTAGTATCAATCTTTGTCAATTTATAGTGTTTGGTACCAAATTTGGTATCAAATTGAATCTAACAAGATTCTGCACACGACCTTATCAACCAAATTGTCATAAAAAGATCAGGTTTTGTTGTAGGATGTGTTACATCACTGTGTACTTTCTTTATTTGAAGGGTTTATTATTGCCATGCTATTGTTCTAATGTTTATTAATTTGCTTTACTTAAAGAGGCATTCCGAGATTTTAAGTTGACAAATGTTTGCACAAATGTCTCAAGAAGAGAAAATAAGTAGGAAAAAATAAACTAAAGAGTTGTTGACACCACCTTCACATTACCTAACTGACGGATGTCAATATCCCTTTGAACATCATTAACAATCTGTAATAATAACAAACAAACCTCACATGAGATTGTTATGTATATTAGTCTCAACTAAGACTAGACTCATCGTGTAATTTAAGGACTTGGTAAACTAATATATTTGTTAATGGTCTCGTGATTCTCTATTCAACATTCGTCAGAAGTAATAATTCCGTGGGCGACAGTTTGGAGTATATTTACATCTTTTAAGATGTAAATATAGGTTAAAAACTGTGATATTAGACATACTAATCACTCTAATACCTCACGCTATTCGCTAAATGTAAACAATATTAACTTTACATTTATAAGCTCAATTTTAACACACTAAAAACAATTAACACAATCTAAGCAACACTTTGTTTTTAAAACAACTTAACACCTTTATTATCATATTATTCCGTTAACATTTTAACACTTTTTACACCGGTTTTAACATAAACATGTTCAATGCTTAACACACATGTTACACTTTCACGCTATATATTTTAACGAGTTTAAATGTTGATAATATTAACACTTCCATGATCCCCCTGGAATAAAAAAAAAAAAGGCATAACAACAACTATATTACCAAACTGGCAACTGGCGGATATCAAGATGAAGAAAATTAAACTATTACTCAAAGCGGAAATTAGCTCACCTGAGATCTTTCGGAATGTAGCACTATAGATGGACTGGAGAAACATCTTCAGTAATATTTGGCCAAACTTGAAGCATAATAGAAAAAAGAAATCGGAACTATGATTGAAGTAAGCGAAGCTGGGGGAGCAGCGTGGTCCACTGGTTAAGGTATTTGCCTTTGGTGCGAGAGGTCCCGGGTTCGATTCCGCACAGGACCTAAAAAAAATTCTCTGCTCTCCCCGTGGTTCATCTGGTAATGGCGGGACAGATGATCCATGATAAAAAAAGACCTTGTTACAGGCGGTTCCGATCAGGGTAACGCCCGATTGTCGGCTGCACTTGCCTGTCCTATAAAATTCCCCCGACCAGCTATCTACGGCGACCCACTTCGTTCACCAGGTCACTTGTATCTGGCCGAAGTTTCGTCAGCGTTATCTCCTAGATTTCAGCTGTTAATGCCTAGATATGCCCGACATAAAAAAAAAAGCCATAGATCTTAAAAAGAAATGATGAGACTGGTTCCCACCTGTCAATACAGTTAGGGATAAAGATAATTGCTTTGACATTCCATTACTCGTTTCAAGTTATGAGTATTAGGATTGGTTTTGGTTTTGGTCACGTGGTTTCTTATTATCCTGCCTAAGCTCCTGACTGACCTCAGTACCGATATCTTTGTCTGTACCCTTTGTTCGAAACTTAAAATTTGTAGAAAGCAGTTTCGGTTTTCATTTAAGTTTGTTACATAATCGTAAAACCGCAAAATATCAGATTTGAAGATACCTTGATCAAAGTATACAAAAGCAGTTTTTAATTTTGCAGTGCAATATTCATGAGCACAGAAGTCGAACAAGTCAATCTACATTTGAAAGGGTGGGTTCGATTTCCGAATAAGCCTTAGCTTATTTCCCTGTGAAAAATATAGTGGGTATGCAATAAACCAGCCATGCTGGAGGACAGTTCTAAGATAACTTAAGATGGCAGAGGGACAGGTCTCAAGATCGATTCCACAACCATTCATACCCATCACACTTTTTATTGTATTATCATGCGAATTTTCCCGTTATACCTTATGGAGGACAGAATTTTATTTAAATGAGGATGACTCTAATATGGGTGACGTCGTGTTGCATACCCTCTATAGACCATCGAAATATTTCAACCGATGTTATAAAAGAATAGACACGTGAAGTCTACTCGAGTGAGTTTTTCTGGTTGACCTGATATAATTAATCACAATTTAAAATTTTTAAGATACTACCGGAATACAGCTAAAACAATTTTAATTTTAAATTTCTTCTCGCCTTTGACCAGAATCAGAACCCGAACTTCATACTGAGACCCTTCTTGTTTTATGTTTTTATTTTATTCTATTCTATTTTATTTCATTTACGACATCTTTAAGGATAGCCGTTAATCAGTGCCGAAACATTTTTTTTTTATATATATGTAGATCCTCCAGTCCTCGAAAAATGCAAAATTATTCACAAAATTTGTCGGGGGGTGTAGTACCACCTTAAACCTAGTTATTTCAATCGTAAAATTGCTGCCAGATCAGTGCTTCTACGCACGAACATGGGTGCAACGTATTCGCGACCCGATGCGTTGTTACACTTGCTTGTCCCGTTGATTCAACAAAAAGTTTCTTTCCTTTTAAATGACAAACAGGAACGAAACAGTGCAATAAACTCAATCAAAACAGGCAGTTGGGGTTTACAAATCTGGATTTTGTTTCCTTGTATTTATAGAAAACATTACAAAGTATACACAAATATCAGAAATGCTGAATTCCATGAAGACACGACATCGAGAGTGCACAGCAGCTTTAAAGTAATCTAATGTATACTTTCGGCTGATATGCAATTACGTCATTTATTTCTCGTTCCAAAATAATGCATGGAATATCGGATCACGGTAAGTCACATCAAACATGATGACTTCCCGAGGCAGATAAACATACGCACAATGTGATTCTTATTGAAATCTGACCAAATATGTTATTTCTTTGATTTGTATGAATGGATTTTGATAGAACAATATCATTTGTCAAAGGCAAACGAATGTGGGCGTTTATAATGACACTCATTTTGAACTATTTTAAGGTACTTGTTTGGACAACTTTGCTGAGACGAAAGATCAATATAGCTAAGATTAGACTCGTGTCATTTAAAGACACGAGAAACTAAATATTGCAGAAAGTGAAACCATATATCATAAAATGGTGAAACTGGTTTCAACCTGTCGATAAATAAATAAATAAATGTTGGTATTTATACAGCGCCTTTCACATGTGCACATGTACCAAAGCGCTTTACATCTATTCCGCTGTCGTTAGAATATGTCAGCTGCCATACAATGCCCAAGGCATGAATGTAGGCGGCGCGCAATGGACGATATTCATAACAGCTCCCCATTTCACCCCTGGGTAGAGAGAAGCAAGTAAGGTAAAGTGCCTTGCCCAAGAGCACAACACGATGGCACCGCCGGGGCTCGAACTCGCAATCCACCGATTGCAAGGCAGAGCCCGTACCGCTGCGCCACCGTGCGCCATCGATACTGTTAATGCTCTGCGTGCTAGCCATGCGCATCAACGGAAAAAGTTCACGTTTTGAAATATTTTCTCAAAATATCAAGAGCCATCTTAAAAATTACTGAACAAATACTAGGCTTGTTTGTATTCATTTTAATGCATTTTTCGTGCTGATTCCAAATATGGTCATGAAAATTTACATTTATGAATTTTTTCAATTAAGTAAGAAGAGAATTAAGGGTGGGTATTGCTGATACTCCACTGCTCAAAAGACACGTCGCTGGATGCTTTTAGTTACATTTTGTATCATTAAAATGTGTGTCAAACTTAAACACACGACGTTTACTACCTCCTACCCATTAAACACTAGTCGACGCTGTGAGCAGTAGCGTGCGCAGCACATTGAAAGTGGAGGGGGGGGGGGGCAGGTTGTTCAGTTCCCCCGAATGGAGTCTGATTAGGATGTTTTTGCACCGTTAAAAGTAACGAATAACGATTTCCCTCGAATGACCAACAAAAGTGGCCCCCCTGCCCCCCCCCCTTTGCGCACGCCACTGGCTGGGAGCTGTTTCTCACGTGTGCCGTTGATCCAACAAAGGGCAAACAGGAGCGAAAAGGTGAACTTAAATATATGAAAACACGCAGTTGGGGTTTCCAAATCTGGAAGATGTCTTTGCTTGTATTTATAAAACAACGATTTTACCCTTTGAATAAAACGAGTTCAGTATTCTCGTCTTCGAGCCGACCCCTTGAGGTATACATGTTTTTTTACAAGCTACAGCTGTACACAGGACATATTACGAAAGCACACAACTCAGCACCCCTCAGCCCCCCAGCAAACACACACCAATTCGCACTGAAACCCCGCCCTTAAAATTAGCAAAATCACAGCAGATAACTCGTGCAGCTTCACAAAAGATATTTAGCCGTCTCCATTCTGATTTTTTGAGCTGAACTGGGCACAGGAAAAACGACCTGAAATAGCTCTACGCAACCAACGCTTTGATTTGATTTGAGTTTATTAAGCATATCATCGTAAGAGTCAAATAACATATTGCACAGAACATAAATACAAGAACATAGTTATTATAAAATACAAATTAAAACATAAACATAAACATTGACACGATAATACGCCAAGGATATCCCTTTAAGTCAGAGACTTATTTCCAAAGGGGTCCTTATAAATAACAATGAAAAAATATATATATTACAACTATTTAAAACATGAAACACCTAAATTACAATATTAAAAACTATATAACCATGTGGTCTAAGAGGATAATTTTAGCATCTTTTTAAACCTTGATTTTATATTGCACAATTTTACATTTTCGGGTAGTTTGTTCCAATCATGGATTGCATTGTAAAAAAAGGAAGCAGAATCTGCTGTTTTGATTTTTGGAACTTGGAAGTTAAAATTGCTACCCCTAGTGTTATAACAATGAAGATGAGATAATTTGACAAAGTTTTCTTTCATACGCTAATGGGGGCTTATAGAATAATATATTTTATATAGAAATTTCAGCGTTTTGTGATCCATTTGTTCGTCAACCCATTTCAAAGGACGAAGGAATTGTTCTAGCTGTTATAATATAAGCGTACACTACGAACGAGCCGTAAAGTCGGCAAATTGTATTCTGAGATACAGTGTAAAATGTGCGTGAAGGTCGTATTCATAGGTACCTCAATTAGGCGCGACATGTTTCTCATTTGATAGCGTTTAAACCAATCAATAATCCGATTGCTGAAGAGGATAATCTTCTATCTATTTCTATAGAATCATTAAATAGCTCTAGTCTTTGTTTGCTTTGGCTAAATCCTGTTCAAGTTGTGGGTTACAATTGCATTGTATTTTGTCTAGGTATGTATAACCAACAATTAACAATGAGAGGACATTCCTGACCAACGCTCTGCAGGGTCTATTGTTCTATTGTTTTTGATTAGAGCGCTGACATATTGGAAAATGTTGCCAATCAATATTCATGAGAGTGTACATTCAACGTCCAGTTTGCGAAATTGGGTGAGTTGTGTTTTGTAGGTGTGAAATACATCTGACTGGGCGTTTAAATTACGTAACGAATAAAGGCATTGACATCATCGAATGGCTGCCCAGTGCTGTTATGTGTTTAGTTATTATATAGGCCTAATAATTATTATTAAATGTATTCATCATTCCTTTCTTTTCCCTTCTCTGTACTTATTCTTTCCCATGCCTACACTTTATCACTCCCTCGCTCTCATTGTCCCCTCTCACCCTCCCTCTCTCATTCCCATCATTTTCCTTATATTTCTATTTATCTACTTGTCTCTTTATTATATCTTTTTATTTCTCCCTTCCTCCAGCCCTCTCTCATTCTCCATATCCCTCCTCCCTCTTCCTCCTCCTCCCTCCCAAGACTTTTCTCACAGAGGTGAATTTGCCCCTCCCCAACCCCCCCTCCCCTCTTTGGGTACGCCACTATTTCTATACCAATCTCCTTTAAAATAAAATTAAATGGACATTTCTTAAAAACAACCTTTATGGGCCTATACTTATACTTACATGTATACGTATAGCGATTACCATTATAGTGTAATATAGATATATGGACTGGACATGGCAGCTTTCATACTTTCTAATGTTTAAGCGATCAGCAAGAGCATTCAATTTATTTAAATGAAACGCCTAACGTCAGGTGGGTGGTAAAGATGATTGCATCGACAGCTAAAGCCTCTTTATACACTTCAGACCCACACAAGCACACATTTGGGATACGTAAGTACATTGGTACCACTTTACACATGACTGCCCTTACACATGACTGTAGTGTGGTCACTTATTGATACTCGCCTGTTGTGTAGAGCGTTAATATGATGCCGGATCAGTGACCAATTTAATGGTGGAACCCTTTATTCGAAACAATGGTACCACTTTTATGAATAGCCTGTCGCAACTTCTAATCGGCATCAAACGAACAAAAGATTATATAATCTATTGCGACTCTATTTCTATTTAAAAGCTCTTTGTTCCTGACCCTCGTTGACTTGGGGATGATTTGAAATGACCGTACTAATTTCATTCCAACAATTTTGCCCAGGGTTGTAGCGCAGTGCTTTCGATTGATTATCAAATTAAAACTAGCGTCGTGCTTTCATTGATTAGAACATAGACGTACAATTATTGTTTTCGACTCTTCTTAGATCACCAATTTCATCAAATGAGCTAAAGAGTACAGGTACTTTTAACATTAACATATTTGTCTTTGTTTAGGATATACAGGGGTGAACACAACTGGTACAGCAGGTTTAATGTTAATACAGATACTATTAAACATACATTTCAACTACTTGCGTTTCAATTTATAAACGTTTATTTTAAATTGAATATGACCAGATCAATTGCAGGGCTAATATGAAACGTTCCTTCACATCCTTAATTCACGAACTAGTGCCGATTCCCGGGTGCCGATTTCAGTGACGAATCTACTAAATATCCTTTCTCCAACATGCCCGCGATAGGCAAAATAAACGAGTTTATTTTATTTTGTTTGTAATGTTCCTTTATGTTTACCTTTCTAATGTGGGAAAATTTTTATTTCTTATTTACATCTGCCTTGAAGGGATTTTGTCAAGTGCGATATCACAAAGAACGGATATACAGCCTGTCTCAAAAAAATTGTGCAAGTGAAAAGCGCCCTCTGTGGCAATTAGAAAATATGGTTGTGACATAATGCTTACATCAACGTCAAGGGCATAGTCTTAGCTCTCAAATGCCGTTTAGTCGGTTCAATTTGCTTGTTTTAATCTCGAGATATGCTTACTTAACAACGAACGGGTAAAATCCAAATTGTGCCACTTTTACTAGGAAAGAGGGCTGTACATGTAAATCAATGATAGCATCAAGTTTATCAAGAGTTCCTTCGTGAAATCAAAAGAATGCATCAATTGCATACACAGCAATACAAAATCGTTTTTAATGTTTTATCATGAATAAAGGTATAATGATTCTCTTTTTCCACTTACGACAAAATAAACGATAAATAAATATTTCACATTCTGCTGTAAAATTAAATATATGTACATGTCAATGATTTTACCACGGTAAATACTGTTCTTTGTCATTCAAGACATGTTGAAAGACAAACAAATATTGCACACTTATAGGTTAATGAACTTCGACAAGTTCATGAAATTTGACAAATTAATGAAATTAGACAAAATAATGCGTCTAATGCACGAGCCCCGAAGGGGGAGTGCATTAGACGCATCAACATCAATAGCAATACTAGCATTGATTTACATGTACAGCCCTATTCCCTAGTAAAAGTGGCACAATTGTGATTTTACCCTTTCGTTGTTAACTAAACATATCTCGAGATTAAAAAGAGCAAATTGAACAGAACAAACGGTATTTGAGAGCTAAGACTGTGCCCTTGACGTTGATGTAAGCGTCATGTCACAACGGTATCTTCTAATTGCCAAAGAGGGCGCTTTTCACTTGCACAATTTGTTTTGAGACAGGCTGTATATTCACTTATTTACGTTGACGTTTCGTCGATTACTCTTCCTGAAGCTTAAAAAACTCAACCAATCAACGATGTATCTGTTTCATCACATAAATTGATGAACACATAGAGAGCGACGTGAAATTTCAATAATTTGCCATATATAACCTTAAACATGGTAAGCTAAATTGTGTGAACTAAACTATATAGCATATGTTGCTGTACTTCGGTGTAAAAGAATGAGAGCTTATTGAATGTCTTCAAGTGTTTGTCAATAGTTTGGAAATATAAAATGACTTTGACACTTAATCAGGATAGTCGATTTTTTACATTTTAGACTCTTCTTCTTTGGTTGAAGGCAGTTTTACGTTAAGCTTATTTATCACAGAATAATCTCTCTTGATTGCATTTTGTCTTGCTAAATCTGCAATACGTGAAAATGAGGTACGCAATGAGGGCTCGCTTACGATACGATGGTGTGCTTCAATGCAAGGAAACAAGCACATTTCAAGTTGGTAAATCAAATGTCTCCTGTACGTTGAACTCATCAGGTAAAGAATAACAGGGTTAACTATTGAATTAAATTTCAACATCGTAGACTTGACTTGATCCATGAATGCATTCTGTACAAAAACATTTGAGGGATCAAATCGAAATACAATCAACCAAATGTAAAAAGGTGACGAGCTCAGTATGAATATTACTATCATAATAAGTACAATCAGGGCTAACCGCAAGCGCTTCTTCTGCTGTTTCCTACCTCCGCGTGAATCAATCTTTAGACTCGGTTTCTTGCGTAATAATTCCTTCGCCGTCAACACATAACATACAACCATAACGCCAGATGGTAAAATAAAGAGTAGAAACACAATACATAGTATATATACTGTATAAGATGTATCATCGGAAAACCAGCAAGTTGCATCTTCGACGTATACAAATATTGGCCAGAGAACAACAACTGATGTTGTCCAGATTGCGAATACATTCCAGACGCTGAGCTTTCTTGCGTACATTTGCTTATGTAATGGGTAGGCCACAGTGGTAAAACGATCCACACTTAAAGCAGTCAAAGTTAGTACGGATACACCCTGTGATATCAACTGTATAAAAAGTATAAATTCGCAATAGTGAGTAAAAATGAGCCGAACCGAAGCAAAAACATAGTGTAAAACGTTCACCAAAATGACAAATATTACAACTAACAAATCCCCAACAGCAAGATTGGCAATCAAAAGATTAGGCATACTCCGTAGTCCTGGATGTCTTATTGTCAGGTAGATAACACTGCCATTACCAAAGAATCCAATAAGAAAAAAGAGAATGTCAATTGCCATGGCAATTTTTCTTCTTGTGTCCAATACATAGTCGTCGGTTGATTTACTTTCACCAATGGTATAATTAGCTTCCATATTGTACTTGTTTAATTCAGGCACGCCTTTAAGAGATACAACCACCTTGCATGTATCCCATGAAACACAAACTATGTAGTGTAATAAACGTTGTTTTGAAATCACTTGGTTGAATCCCAATTCACTAGAAACATATTGTGGCGAATTATGGACAAACTGTGTTTCGTGACGAGAATAATGTTTTAAATCTGGTCAGCGGTCCAATAATAATCATTGAAAGATTATCACCGTCATTACTATTATAAAGAGATCCGTGCTAGTCCAGTCAGCAGTAAGGTCACTCAAAAAGGGCGATTGACCTCAGAATTGTTTTCACGTGAATACGCGAGAATTCGCGAGTTTTATCTTTTTTTTTCATCGGCATTTTCCGGAACACTTCGGCTGCCAACTTCGGAGGAATAATACCCACAATGCAGCAGAGTTTACCCCACCATGGCGATGTGAGTAGATCAGAAATTTTCTAAGCTTTAATTTGATACCAAATTTGTACGATTTTGTGTGAGATTTTCGGATTTTTTTTATAGCCGATGTTGTTGTACGTATTTTTAAGCTTAAAGTAAGAGTGCGAATTTGAAGCGTGGTCTTCGCAATCTTAACAAAATTCGATGAAATTTGAAGCAATTTTTTAACACACGAAGGTGAAAGCTTTCCAATGATGGTAAATTTACCGAGTAGGGTTAAGTCTGTGAAGAGTGACAAGGTCCCAAAGTTTGGAAATATGACGACAAAATTTCGGCTTCCACCATTTTGTCTGTCCGTGTTTTGCGTGTAGAGTATATGCATTATGTTGCTATGGACCCTGACACTATGATCGCCACTTATTCCCCATGTTCATGGCATGGAAAATGCTCGAATATCAATATCTAGGATATCAATTGTGCATGGCCATGAATGCACACATCACAACAGTCATTCTGTCATGATGACACATTTGCATGTCGTGATATTTCCAATCAGAAGCAGTCATCCATTTTTGCATTATTTTCTTTAAAAGTTTAGTAGCTTGGAGACTTGTCATGCCAATCAGAACCCCACTTCCGTGTTTATGCTGCAATACGTTCAACGTTCGGTCAGCCGGCCATTCAAGCCTGTAACTTTTTGGCCTGGCCGGTAACTTTTCTGACTGGCATCTAGTTGCCGACCCGGCTGGCCGGTAACTTTTTAAGGTCAAGCCTGGCTGGCCGGTAACTTTTTGAGGCATATTTCGAACACTGCATACGTTCTTAAAATGTAAACAATTGCCATTTTTCTGTGCCACAAAATTGTCAATTAATCAGTGGCGGCACCAGGAAATTTTTTTTCGGAGGGACATTAGCCATTAGGGGGGCCGGGGGGGGGGGGGGCAAAGTGAATTTCAGGGGGGCGAAATCAACAAATTGTGCGCAAAATTACAGCAAAAAGTGGAAATTTTTCGTAACTTTGGGTTTTTTTTCTGGGGCAACAGGGGGCAAGAGTTCTGACAGGGTCTGGGGAATATCCCCCGTGGCACCGCCACTGCGATTAATACATGCTTCGGGGGCCCTTTTTTGTATGTAGCTGGCACTTAAGCAGGGTTAACGACGTTGTAGGGGTTTGTAGTAGCTTACCTGATTTTAGACTTTAGTGTTGGGTTCGAAAATTGCGTAAGTCCAAGTGAATGCAAGTGATCGGGGGATATCCCCGGCAGGGTAATAGCCGCGCCAGTCTGGGGTAACCGGCACGGATCGGTGCCGACCGGCACTAAAAAAATTTTAAATTTTTTTTGATTGTTTTTCCCCACAAATGTTTTATTCATCATAAAAAAGAGCAAAAAAAAAATCCAAAAAAGATTTTCGGTGTATACCCCATAGCCTATTCCCTGATCCCTCATGTTCGCTTAACTCTCCGAAAACTTTGAATTTTTTTTTTTTGGTGCCGGACGGCCAGTGTCAGCAGTGGTCAGTCTCAGGCAAGACCGCCCAATTGTAGACGTTAGATAGAGATTGTTCTATTTGCTAAAATAAAACCTACACTAAGGCTGGCATTTTCAGGCAATACCCTGCCTGGGTGCCTGAAATTTAAAAAAAATGCATTCAAATTCAATGCATTTTGATATTAGTATGACATGAATGAAAACGAAGTACCAATTTTCATAAAAAACACAAAGCATTGTGCAATTTTTATTTTTTAGGTCAACCATGAATGGTCCTAGCATTTAGGTCTAGGTCCAAGGACACTACAAATCCGACAAAAAAATTAGAAAAAAATTAGAAAAAAAAAAAAAAAGAATTTGATTTTTTTTTTTTCAATTTCTATTACCCGCGTAACCCGCCTTAAATAATGCGCCGGGTACCCGGCACAAAATTAAAAATTACCCAAAAATGACACCCCTAACCTACACCAAATTCAAATTAAATCGGAAGTCATCTAAGGGACTGAAGGGTCCACCGCTGGCAGCATGTATTATATTATACTGCTATTGGCTGCACAATTGTCAAAAAGCAGCTATTCGTAATACATAGATTTACAGTATGCAATAATGGCTGCCACTTGCATTGTTAGTTACAGTGATGTGTCAGGTCCTTTTATAGTCCCAAATCATATTATTTAGCAAATGACACTATATTAACCTTCTGCAATGGTGCAAAATTTAATAGCTGCCTTATGTGCTCATTACATGAGAAATACTTGAGAATTAAAAAACATTAATATACCAACAAGGCAGCTGTGCATTTCATTAATTTAATTAATAAAATTAATTTCTTCTCATCACTCAGACATTGGAACTTGGGTCTATGCATTCCTGTCAACATTTTTGAAGTTTGAACCCCCCCCCAAAAAAAAAAAATTGGATTACTTGATTCTTCCGATTTCCTTCTTTTTTTCTTTTAATTTTATGAAACAATAATTATTTGTTTAAAATTATTATTAGTTGCAATAGTTGGGGTTTTTTTTTTTTTTTTTTTTTTACTTCCTTTTTTGGTACCGGTCTACCGGACGACCAGCATCAGTCCCGGGCAGAGCCCCTCATCATTAGATAAAAATTGTTCCACTTGCTAAAATATTTACCTCCAAATTTAATCGGAAGTCATCTAGAATGGCCACCGCGGGTACAAAGTTTTAGCATGTATTATATAGTATTCTGGAATTGGCTGCACAATCGTCAAAAGGCAGCTATTCTTAATACAGAGATTTACAGTACACAATAATGGCTGCCATTTGCATTGTTGGTTATAGTGGGTATGTTATGTCCTTTTATAGTCACAAATCATATTATTTAGCAAATGACACTTATTAACCTTCTGCAATGTTACAAAATTTAATAGCTGCCCTATGTCAAATGTGTCATAACATGAGAAATATATACCGGTACTTGAGAATTTATACATGTACCGGTATAGCAGTTAACTTATAGACCTTAAGGTTGGAACTTGGAACCAGGAAAAACTGCTACTTAGCGTAGCAGTATTTTTTTGTTCTAACATTGAATAACAAGTAATGTAGGGTCTACACTGTATAACTTCTATTTTTATAATATTTTTGGCCCCCTCACTACCCCCGCCAGGGTCCTAAGTTGGCCCCTAGACCCTGGTGCTAAAAAGCTCCACTCACTTAGCTCTATTGGTCAGTCTATATTATTGGCTCTTGTTTTAGTTTTCAATGTTGGCAGGCATGTATATGCCTTGACCAATACGGTGTTTATATAAGACACATACGGCAGCTATTAAATTTAGCAGCATTGCAGACGGTCAACGGATGTCATCTGCTAAATAATATGATGCGGGGCTATAAAAGGGCCTAACATGCCCACTGTAACCAACTATGCAAATGGCAGCCATTATTGTGTACTGTAAATCTCTGTATTAAGAATAGCTGCCTTTTGATGATTGTGCAGCCCATTGGATTATGATTATAATACATGCCAAAACTTTGGGCCTGTGGTGCCCCCCTTCCCCAGATGACTTCAGATTTAATTGTAATTTGGGGCAATTCCTAGAACCAAATTAATTTGATTTCATTTCATTTCATTGATGTTAATAACGTCATCAAAAGTTGCCGTCAATAGGCGTATGGAAACTAACAAATTTTCTTTGTATTATACTTTACAGGTCTTCGCCGGGGTCGGGGTCACCGCATGTTGTTGTTTTCGGCGACTCCCTGACCAAATACCTGGCAGAAGACATTGCCATATTGGACCAGGTTCGTGCAGATGTGTTTTGCAAACCCGGTGCAACTGTCTTAACGCTGTGTGATGCCATTTGCTATGACTGGGACATTTTAAAAGAACTAAAACCAGACGCTGTTGTTATCCACGTTGGCACAAACACGCTTGAACGTCAGCTTGTGTCGCGTACAATCAGGCAACTCCGCGACCTCGCCAAACTGGTAAAATGCCTATATCCAGAGGCAATATTAATGATAAACAATATTCTACAGCGTTTTGATAGCAGTGCATTGAACGAAGGAGGGAAGTGGCTTAACATTCAGGTACGAGCCCTTTGCAGGGAAATAGGCTATACTCCCTCGTTTGCAGGTGAAAGCCTCCAATTTCATGACTTTGGTGGAGATTTCATCCATCTCAACAGAGATGGATATTGGAAATTGCTGCAGACATTACAGATGAGGTTATGAGAGTTTGTAATGGGACACCAACCTACACATACTCTCCATCAATGATACCGCCTCTGAATAGAATGAAGACGGGTAAGCAGAAGGCAAGGGAGAGGCGGCAGTACTTGCGTGAAAGCGCAGAGAGGTGCAAGTACACAAGGCCATGCCTGCAGTTTACAAAGAAACCAGTGCCAACAGAAGGTTTACACCAGACCACACCAACAACTTCATCATGTACTGCCTTCATTGGAGAAATAAAGCCTGTTGTCAACCCTGTGTATGCTGGTCTGTATGCGCACAGAATTACAGAACCTAAGGCGAAGATGAAGCTACCATCAGTTCGTACTCAATACGTGGAGCATAAGAATTCCATGAAGAGGAGTAGAAGACGTACAGAGAAGGCAAGAAGAAAACGCAGAAGAAAAAAGAAGAGAAAGGTAGGCCTATAGTCTCATTTTTTTTTTCTGTGTTATTTTGATTGGTTCAAATTCATTTTTATACAGGGCAAAATGATACTTTTATGTATAATTGTATACCCAGCTTTACACGTGCCAACTCATCCAGGTGTAGGCTTCAGCGATATTTAGATTTATACAAAAATAATTGATTTTTCTTTTAATCGAGTACTCAATTATTTTAAAACATCATAATTAAAGTATCGACATGTCGATTTTATCAAAATTAAGTGGTTGTTTTTCTAAGCAGATATATTTGAATGCTCAACCTATTGCAGTCACAAGATATTCAAAACATCGAAAATGGGTTGGCAGGTGACGCCTTCAGAATTTTATGTTACTTACTCCATCAAAGTGTTTGAAATTTTTTGACAAATAATTAGAGAAATAATTTGGAACATTCAAAAGAACTTTGTAAAATATGTTTGCGAAAAATCTTAAAAGTTAGTGTAATTTAAACACTTCCATTACAAAATTCCTAACTGACCAACTCAGCTCGGAAAGTGACTCTTCTGCCTGTAAATAAGACGTCGTAAGACATCACCTGATTCATAAAATGAAAGTACCTACAGCTGAAATATTGCTTTGATTGAGTTATTTATTTAGTGATTTCACATGTTTTCTTTACAGATGAAAGTCCCATCATCAAGGACAACAACTCGGACATCACCAATCATGCCAGTGGCCGCTACATGTACTCCAACAACTGAAGAATCCACAACTCAACCATCTGCAACTCAACCGTCTCCATCGCCAACAACAACTCACCCGTCTCCATCGCCAGCAACAACTCAACCGTCTCCATCGCCAGCAACAACTCAGCCGTCTCCATCGCCAACAACATCGCCTGTGGCATCGGGTACTGAAGCACATGAATTGCCATCAAGAACACTTACCAGAGACATTGCCAACATTGTAATTGTGTTTCATTTCTTTTTATCATGTTATATTAATAATTTGCAGGGGTAAGAAAAAGGAAATCTGAGGATGACACAAACTATAGTGTCACACCTCGAAAGTCCCCGCGACTTCTTTCACCTCGGCGGTCACCGCGCACTCAGGTAAGATCCCCAAGGAAAAGAAGTTCAGCAAAAAGTCTCTATTTGACCCCACTCCAAAAAAACCAAAACTTAGTGCATGTGGCAAAACAAAGTGTGGACCATGTGTGTTTTGTAAGGATCATGCACCCACTAAATACTTTCATTTAGCTACCATGGACCAAAAAAAAGATTTATACAAGCGAGTGTTAGGCAGAGCACAAAACAAAGGAATCCAGATCAATCCTCTGGACTGTATTTGTAATAGATGTAGAGAGGCATCAAAGAAGATGGTATCACCGAAAAAAAGGGTTTCAGGATCCCAAAAATTGAATTTAGGTTTGTGTTTTTCACCAAATTGTGACCATGAAGCCACAAGTAGATTAACTGTTTCCAATTTGGCTGATTTTAAACTTATCTTTTCTCTCCCTGACGAAGTAAATTTACATGTAGATGATGTTGTTGCTGTGTGTAAACGTCATTTCATGGTACATTATAGTTACCAAAATGATTCCATTTGTGATTCTTGCCGTTGTAAACTTCGCGGTAAAAAAGACAAGCGCCACACACTAAAAATTGACGTTACCACAGCTACTCATCGTTTACGACAAGTTTATGATGATATTGTTCTAAATGAAAACAGCATTTTGTGTAGCACCTGCTATTGGCTAGTCATGAAACCAAGAGTGTTTAAATCTCTTGATGATGTTTTGTTATCTTTGGATCATGTTAATTCGCAAGATGTAGGTTCCTCTCCAAATGATATATTTCATGAGAAGGCCCTGAATGAGGTATGCAAATATATATGTGAAGTTTTTAAAGATGATAAATCCATTCTATTTGTTGAGGTGCAGGAGATATATGCATCAATAGTTGCTGAACTTCACAAAAACAGGGCATGGTACAGGACGATGTGTCACCCATTCCAAAATCAAGGCGTTGGTTGCTTGGAGGGATCCGAAGAAAATTTGACAAATTGCTTGATGAACATGACACCAAAGCTACAAACATGAGTATCATGCTAACATACAAAAATTGTGACTTAAAGCATGTGCTACACAAACTTCTTTTTCAAACAAGATGGGAAAAGACAGATGATGTACCAGACTCTGGTAAACAAGGTCTTTCAGATACCAAATTGGAATCGAACAAAAATTCAACTGTATATTGTGCATCCCTTGATTTCAATCAGAGAATAAGAAAACAAGCTACCAGAGTCAATAATCATTACAAAAATATGTCTAATCGTCTTGATCTAGGTGAAATCAATTTTGAAAATGTTCTTACTTCAGTTGACCCAATGGTGTGGAATATGATTTGTTTAATGACGTTCAATTCTGAAGAAAAGAAGTTATTTAAATCTGCAGATTTCACCTGGACAAAGCATTTGCAATTAGGTGATTTAAGTAATGATCATATTCATCTGCGATTTGTGCGTCGTATTTTCTTGATATTTAATATGCATTTCATAATGAATAACGACAATCAATATCCGTTTCATATTATTCATACGAATATAATTAAACGTCTATCTAATTCACCAAAACTTGTTTCAGTGTGCAATCGGTTGGGAGTGTGTGCTAGTGATCAGGCACTCACAAATTTTCTGAAGGTTGTGGAAAAAGTAGATAAACCACTGAAGTCCCTGAATCCAAAGAGCTTTACAATAGTGAGTGTTGACAATGTGGATTCTCTCTCTCCCTACGCTGCAGTAACAGCAGACAGCATCGGACGTAGTTGGCACGGTACATCGGTGATGGCACAGCAGCCATTGCCTGTAAGTCAGATTATGGGTCCTGGAGAAATTCTTGATCTTGTTAATGTAAAGGTGTTTGGAGATGGTCGTTGTTTTTACCGCTGCCTTGCTGTTCATGGTTGTCTGCAGTTATTGAAGTGTTCAAGAAACTTGTTTGGTGTTCCACTTGATCAAAATTTGTTTGATTTAGAAACTGTTCTTGCAGACGGAATTCGCAGTGAAATATGTGATATACTTGAAAGTTCAGGTAATACACGGGTACTGTCTTTGTTGCCAGAAAAAATAAAAAAATTGTACCTAGAATGTGCATCGGGTAAATTTTCAAGTGATTTAGAATCACGTGTGCATGAAAATCGAAATTCAGGTACTTACGCCCACTTACTTGAAGTTGTTACAGCAGCTTACCTGATGCAGGTGCAAATTCATGTATACCAGATATTTCAATCTGAATACCATAAAACTGCAATTTATCCATTGAATTTTTTTCAAGATAAACAACCATTGTGTGTTCTGTACACACCTGATTCTGAAAATCAACCTGGGCATTATGATTTATTGTGTCAGCCATCACATGCTATTCTTAGTCAAGCTGATAGCAATCAGCAAATTATGAAAGTTCAGTCTTTGTCAGATTGGTTAAGTTTGTACAGTGTTTCTCATCCAGTGACACTTTATGATTGTTTGAAGTATAGTAATCCTATTGGAATTGAGGAAAATGCTGATCAAAGTGGAAATGAGGGACAAGTATCTAGCGCAGATGGGTCTGTTTTGATCCATCAGCCTGTTTCCACGGACGAGCCTACATACTTTGTCAATCGACCATTTTTCAAAACATTTATTCATGAAAGACGATCTTTCGACTCATTTCAGCAATCAATCTCTGAAAAGTTAGCTGGTGCCAATCTAAAGTCAGAATTGTTTTTGTATATGCTTGAACGGTTTTCCATTTTAAAACATAATCTTTCAGTGTTACTACCAAACCTGAAGTGCAAATTTGCAATGGAACAACCTCAGCATTGTGAAAAGTCCAACTTGGCATATGTTCAGATATATAATGAGAAGGCAGATTCTTTAGATACTCTAACTAAGGTCTTGAATGATTTGCATGGTAAATTTGAAGTGTCCAAAAGAGTTAATCACATGATTATAGTAGGAGACCTAAAAACCTTTTATTACCTCATGAAACTTAAATTGAAATATGGAAGTGGGCTAGATTGGGTAGTACCTTACTTAGGGGATTGGCACGTTTTAAAGAATTTTCAAGAAGTAATTATGAAGGTCTTCTGGGAAGCAGGATTAAAAGATATTGCTAAACTGCGACATCAAAGCATGACATATCAAAAATTGCAAACCTGTGGTAATTTTAAAAGAACTCACAAGTTTTTGCTTCAAACTTTTGAAGCTCTGTATATTTACCAACTGAAAGTTTTCCTGAAGCAAAGAGAGCAAAAGGAGACAGTTTGTGCAATGACATCAGATGAGGTAACTAAAGTTATTTCTGGTGTTTTAAACAAACTTGAAGGGCAGATGCTGATTTTACTAACATACAGGAATTTCTTGCGAGTCAAAAAGAGCTGAAATTACAGCTACTTCCAGGCTTGATTGCAGAATTTGAAGAGTGGCGTTTATCCATGTCTGCCAAATACAATACGTTTGCATTCTGGGACAGATTTTTAACAGAGGATGTGTTTTCATACATACAATTGTTCATAGGCATACGGGCACGAAATTGGACAATGCGTTTAGCTGGGCTCAAGAAAATTGGTCATTTTTTTCACGCCTTTGATAGGTACAATTATGCCAAAATGATTCCAATTCATCTTAATCAAATAGCTGGACTGCCCGAATATATTTTGCGCCACTTTCAAATGGGTGGATTTGCCACAAGCATAACAGGCACAAATTATTCATGTGTGGCTGCTGATGAGTGTCATGAGTGCACTATTAACAAGGACACAAAGGCTGTCATAACGAGAAGTCCTCCGCTTGAGATAAACAAGTTAGTGCGCACTTTACAATTTCAAGCACGTGTTATGAGTAATTATTTCAGACAACTTTGTACTTTGCGGAAAAATCGAATACAACGTGACTATTCACATTCAGTGATAAAAAATGAACAAAAACTAGTGCTTGCTTATGCTTCAAAATTTGAAAGGTCTTTCATTTTTGATCAGCATGAAGGTCTAACCATGTTGTATAAAGCCTTTTCTAAGCAACAGGCTTCAAAAGATATTGAAAAAGACCTAATGAATTATGGCAAAATTGGTTTTAACTCATTTAACAGTTATGTGAAAACTTCAATTCTCAGGGAGTCCAGCATTTCAGAGGACGTTGAAAGAAAAAAGAATCTCCACACCTTTGCAGTTAAGAGAATAACAAAACGTATGTCCGTAATTTGGAAAAGAAAAGAAACTAGTCACCTTGTGCCACAAGAGATCTATAAATTTGCTTAAAGGGGCTACTCCTTGGCTCATGATAATATGCAAATTTTAGAAACACCAAGAGCAATATGCACCGTGGAAGGCATTCCTAACAAAGGTGTGAAGAGTGGCATATATAAAATTTTCAGAAAACGTTATACCGCTGAAGAATACCAACCTATTGTGCACAAGATATCACCCATGTCAAATTGTTGTTTAATTGCAGAAGGAATGAATCTCATTTATCGTTCACCAATTGGTTGCAAGACATTTCGTGATTATGCTGTTTTTCTTGTGAATTCTGCTATATTACCTTTCATAAATAAGGGTTACAAAGATGTTCGTATTCTTTTTGATCAAGCTGGGACTCAAGGTCTATCGCCAAAAGTTTTTGAACAAAAACGTAGGGATAATGAAGATGCAGACGGAAGGTTTGATGTAATTTCGGATGAAATTCATGTGCCTAAAAGTTGGCAAGCTTTTTTAAAAAACAAGGCGCAACAAACATTTGTTATGTAACTATTTGTTTCATAAATTCATAGCTCTTGTCCAGCCATTACTAATGAATTCATCTTGTGAAAAGTTTGTTGTATCTGGTGGATTTCATCGTGCAGTAGGATTAGATACACCTGTCACCATGTGTGTAACATCATCAGGTGTGTCTCCCTATGTGTTTCAGACCAACCATGAAGAATCTGATACGCAAATTTTTTTACACGTCATTGATACTACATGTACAACAATACACATTCGTTCAGTGGATCGTGACATTGCCATGGTTGGGCTCCCATTATTTCCAGACTTTAAAACCAAGCATGTTTTTATTGAATTTCGCCAAGTTCCAAATGTTTCATATCTTAATCTCAATACTTTGCACAAAGCCCTTACAAATGATGAATATTTGGCTTCACTTGCAAAAGGGGATATTGGTAAAATTTTGCAAACTCTTTACATATGCTCTGGGTGCGACTTTGTGTCATATTTTGCCAAACAGGGAAAAGGTCGATTTTACAGAGCTTTTTTTTCAGCATGCGGGCTTTATAAGTGGCAGCTCTTTAGCAAGTGTGAGAGGAAGCTTAGCATGCACTAGTAGAAATCAAAATCAACACGAACTTGGTATGCTTGCATTTTACAGACTTGTTGGCACTGTGTATTTTCTAGCAAATAAAAGCTCTTTGTCAAACTCAAAATATGACAAACCAGAAGACCTATTTCACGCGTGTGAGTCGGAGTCCACATCCTTGCTTGATCAACATCGCAAGTTTTTAGATATAATAAGGGAGGCATCATGGATAGCGACATTTGAAGATGAGTTACTTCCATCCAATGATGCCCTTTGTTTTCATTGGCTACGTTCTTGCTGGGTCAGCAGTGTGTGGGGTGATGCAGCCAATTGTGATTTTGACTATCCTTCATTAAGCGATCATGGGTGGGAAGTGGCAAGTGATGGAAATGTGTCAATTAAATGGGATTCAGAGGCAAATATAGCAAATATAAGGAGTAATGTTCTATATTTGACAAGAGGATGTGGATGTGCTAAGAGTAAATGTGTAAACAAAAGATGTAAATGTAAAAAGGCTGGAAACCTTTGCAAACCAGGAATTTGTAGATGTAATGACTGTAAAAATCTAAACAACGTATCCAACATTAGTAATTCAATGACCTCATCACAATCACCATCAGAAGTGTTGGACTCGAGCAGTTCAAGCACCTCCCAGTCTTTGCCAGAACAGTTGCCGCTGGTCTCAAATGGCCAATCAGATTTGAATGGTGAATTTGATAGCGACTCTGATGACGAAGGTGATGAGGAGAACGAGCCGCTGGTCTCAATTGACCAACCAGATTTTAATGATGAATCTGATAGCGACTCTGATGACGAAGGTGGTGAGGAGAGCGAGTCTGATGAGGAAATGGATGATAGTTGTGAGGATGAAATACAGAGTGAATGTGACAATGACGAAAATGTGTTTCAGCCTGTTCAATATACATGCAGTGATGTAAGTAGTGATGAAGAGGAGTTTTAACTGAGAAGTTACACATGTAGTTACAATATATGATACTTGCCGTAATAATTGTAAGACAAGAGATGGTTGTGTCGGAAGGCAGGCATCCATCCTTATTGTAAGTTTTACATGGATTCCAGATGACTAAGCAGAATGTCCCATGATATGGAATGTCATATGCCAGGGCCTAAAACTACCAATTACCATATACATTTGAAGTCTGTACTTTCACTTTAAATATTGTATATAAGTATGTGTTATGAAATCTTGTAAATGAAACTACAAGGTGTTTGAAACAGGCTACGTGGTAATATTGGTGCTCGAGGAAGGCAGCTGTTTAAAACGATTTATTCCATTAATGGAAGTAGTTTGAAAAGTTTGGAATGAACACCCTCATTAAGACAGAGGCTACATATTGGTGCTCGAGAAAAGCAGCTGCTAGAAAAATTAACAATTGAATACAATTCATTCCAAACAATAAGTTTAATGATGTCCCTATGAACGCAAGTCCTTTGTTAATGGTCTCTTATCAAAAACTAGTTTAAAATGAAATATTGGTCAAAGTTGATTTTTCTGGTTAAAATGTTGACATTTCACACTTACGGGATGTGACGCGGTCAGCATCCTGGTGAAAGCACGGATAGTTTTTAGGACATCATAAAACTTGTGGTTTTGATACCTTGATATAAAATTTGATTGATTGAGCCCATATTTATTGGTCGAGCTACGAGTTTTAAAATATTGCACGAGATGCAGTCGAGTCCAATATTTTAAAACCCATAGCGAGACCAATAAATAGTGGGCGTAAAGCATCCAATTTTATCATTATTATGTTTTGGATCCAATATTTTCACACACTTGGATTCATCAAAACATAATAATGTAAAAAATTGGAATGAAACTACCTCATTTACAACAGGCTACATGGTAATGTTGGTGCTCGAGAAAAGCAGCTGTTAGTATAACAATTTATCCATTTAATGTTAGTTACCTCAACAATAGATTGTCTATGGGTAAAATGTACAGGAGTGTCATACATAAACAAATATATATTTTTTTTGTACTGAGCATGCAATATATTTCTATTTGCCCATCATGCCTTTGTTACACTGTATATAATTTAATTTGAAACTAGTTTGGTGTTGTAATTTCATGTCTTTCATTACTGTATCGACACTGCAAGAAGTGTTTGATTGGATAAAGGACATCTTTTGTTCTGGAAAATGTATACCTACCTCATGAAATGCTTCCAATTTTGTGCTTTTGTAAAACCAAAGACTAACGTTATAATATATAATACTTGTGACTTTCATATTTTGAAGCTTGCCATAATACATGCATGTTGTGTGTGTGGGAAGGGAGGGGGTTGTTTCCAGTAGGCTGCATACATTATGAATTTTGACCGTCCACATTTTAGAAAAAGTTTTATTTGAAAAACTTTGAAAGTTAGATATATTCAAGGAAGTAAATGACAAAATTGTTCAAAAACCTTTTTCTCTCATTCTTGTTTAACTTAAGAAATGAATTGTTTGGAATAATTGTTTTTTAAACTTAGGATTTTTATAAACCTGCTCTGCACTGATTTGACAATAAATATTTGGCATTTTAAGTATTGTTTTAAATCCTAAATTTATAAATTAGAAAATAAAAGACAATTACATTTTGTTTGGTTTTATACCGTCTACTGGAAGCAAACTTTTTTAGCCTATTTTTTATATTTATTCTGTTTTTACAAAACTGTACATTTCACAGTTAACCATTATGCAGTATTGAAAAATGTGTGTGCATTATTAAGTCCAACATCTTGTGATAAAACTAAGTCATTTTTTATACTTGTATTCATCTCATCAGCTCTTAACCTAAGTGTACTTATTTTAATTTGTATTTGTGTGTGCTAAAAGTGTTTTGCAATAAATATAATATATATGTTTGATGATAAAATATGTTTGATGTGTTTTTGTTTTACCAATGTCATTTGCCTCTGCATTGTTTCTGAGAAGAAAAACTAAGGAAAGGAAAATGCTTTGAGATCAGATCAATTGCCAAGAAATTATGATATTAGAACTAGTTATGAATAATTTTAAATAAGGCAATGAAAAAAAAACGCTGTTCCACGGTCCCGACCGACACAGATTTTTTCATTATGGGATTTAAAAAACCCCAACCTTTTGCTGTATGCATGTAAAATTAGCCATATTGTGGCTAAGTAGACGCATGGTAAAATCGGCTTTTTTGGGGGAAAAAGTAGAATTTATTTTGACTGAAACAGTAAAGCCATGCCATGTCCACCCGTAGAACAGGGTTTTTTTTATTGCCTAACAAGATTTATCATCATGGAAAAGCTTGGGGGAGGGGCACTAACTTTAGAAGTGACTGTATGTGCCTGTCAATAGCCCCCTTGTTTGAAGTCTCATAATACCTGATGACCCCTTTTTTATAAAGTCGTACCCAATTACCCCTTTTTTAGGTCAGACTACCCAATGACCCCCTTTTTTAGCCATGGCTACCCAATGACCTTTTCTATCATCACAATGCCGTAAAAAATCTCTTATTCAGCAAATTTGTATACCAGAACATATTTGGAACAAGAAATAGAATTTAGCTCAATTTCTTTCAATGTTTTTACCCGATAACCCTTTTTTCCAAAATTTATACCCAATGACACCCTTTTTCATCTCTTGTTTGTACCCAATGACCTCCTTTTTTTTAAACAATGTTTTGTACCGATAGGCCATTTTCGCGACACCGGTAGGCACATACCTGTGACTTCTATCAAAGTTGGCCCCCCCCCCCCCCCCGGGGTGAAAAGCTTTTATTAATTACCAAGAAATGATATATTTAGAACTACATGTAGGCCTACATGTAGGCCTACATGGCTTAATTAGAATAATTTGAAGTAAAGGGAAAATATTTTTCATAAAGAGTCAAGAAATCAGCAGATTGAAGACATTTAAATAAAGGGGAAATCTTTTGATCAGTGGTACAGGGGGGTGGGGATTCACACCAATCTTGGGCTCTCTCCCCCCCTCCCCACCACTGCCCCAAGTAAAATGTGAAGTTCGAACTTTTAGCCTCGGCAAATATTTCGGATTTCCCCTCCCCAAAATTATTATTTTCCAATAGTTAGAAGAAATTTTCAATGTAGATCAGTGCTGGTACAGAGGGGGGGGGGGGCAATTAAACAACATTTTGGCTTAAAATATTATCTTATTAATTATATTGTTTAAATATACTTAAAAGTTCAGCTACATGTGCCCAAGAACTAGCAAATCATATTTTACTACCAATTATAACTGAGCGGTGCTCATTGTTAAATACGGGCTTATCGTCAATCAAAACAAAACAAATCAGCATGTCCGCGGCCGATCGAGAACTGAAATGGGGCGACGGTGGTTGACCGTGGTCTTCGCTTTCTTAAAGGTTTAGAATAAAATCTGAATTAATATTTCAGTAAAGGAAAGTCCAATGTTACTCTATGTGGAGTTTCAAGTAGTAGGGAAAAGAATTTGGTGTTCATTTTGATGTTTTGAAACACCGATTATGTCTGAAATCTGAACATATTTTTCGACTTTTTTAATCGTACTGAAAATCCTAATTAAAAGTCAGAATGACACAAAATAAAAAGGTATTGACAATTTCTTGATACTCATAACCACTTCTGTGAAGTTTTATTTGCGATAGAAATACACAAAATACCGAAAATGATGATTTTAAATCGTACTTCTTTTGGGGTCAACTCGGGTCATGCTCACGATACGGTGACCTCCACAGTGTGTGTGATCAACAATACGAACGCGCTGTGCATGACCGTACAACTGACTGTAATGTTGCGATAACAAAATACACCATACCGAGCCGAGATACCTAGCAAACATGCTATGGTGAGCACACCACCTGTTCACGGTTGTTTGATGGCATGTAAAACTACGTCTTTTAAGAAAAGTTGACCACGGATGGCGCTATTTATCCTAAATCGTATTTTCATCTTTACAAGGGCAAACACTGGTATAATGGCATTAAAACATCAGAAAAAGTAACAAATATCAAGGACATTTTCACAAAACTTTTATTATGAAATGTAAGGAATAACTTTAGCTAAATTAAATTAAAACTATATGTAAATAGCACCCTCATTTGTATTTCATTTCCATAAAATGTTAGCTTTTACTGTCAGACATGTTCGCTTTTAATTTTCAGCTAAACAACTGAGGTAAAGCAAAGAAACTTGGAATTTACTACCAGCGCCGATGTCGTCAATGCATGTCACTCCATTGGTCATGCTACGGCACGGTCCTTTGATGTGTGTTGAGTGTCCCGCACGCCATGTACGTACTGTGTTATGAACATCAAGGAAGTGTTCGACTAATATTTTCATCGTAATAATTAAACGACGGTTCCTGCGTTATCTCGGATTTTGACTAAACTACAGCACCTAGATTCTTGATTTTATTCTGGGTATGTTAGTTTAATAACGTACATTATTATAATCCAGTAAAAACTGAATTTTGAAAAATATTGAGGGCATCCTCCTCAGCAAATGTTACAATATGGCTTTAATCCAGAGAAGTTTCTCATTTTCTCTGGTTACTCGAAACGCGTCCTACAATAGCTTCCAATGAGTTTTTCAAAGGACCTCTTGTGTCTATTCGATATTTTAGGAATAATATTGGCTGAGTGGAGTTTTAATAATAATTAAAACAATCAGGCCTCCCTCCATTTGCATGTTTTGCAAAAGGCAAAGATGACAGTTGAAAGTGCACCAAAATATTGACATACCTTTGTTATTTTTCTCTAATAAGGTCTAATTGATAACTAGACAGCTGATACCTTTACGTCGGGCCTGCGCATAATGTTTGTTATGCACATGTGAAAATATTACAAATATGCCAAAAAATCAGCTTTGAAAACAAACTAACCAATTTCATATCATAAGATCGTATATTATGGCTTTACTATAGAAACGGTGCCCAAAACATTGCCAAAAATCGCTTGCCCCTCCCTCCCCTCTTTCGACCTGCCAAAAATCTCTTGTCCCCCCCCCCCCTTTTCGACCTGCCAAAAATACTTGCCCCCCCCCCCTCCCATCCCCTTTTGGTCTGCCAAAATTATTTGCCCCATATAATTCACCACCCCGGGGTACACATAATTATTGCTCCACCCCTATAAGCGCTAATCTTTGTGTATAAAGTAACGGTGGTCACTCAGACCATATACTCTGACGACAGACATACTCCAAGCAAACACAAAACGGTTTGCAGAATACGTTTAAATGTCGGGTTTAGAGTGTATAAACATTTTTACTGACATTCAACAAAATACATTTTGAAAACTTGCTGCAAAACATGCTAACATATTATTGTTATTAGTATTGACAAAATATTTTGCAAAAATGTTTGCCAAAAATATTTTACAAAACATTGTGACAGCATTTGAAAAATGTTGTTGTAGTGTTTTTTCACACAAAATCTATATAACCCGACATTTAAATGTTTTAAGACTTTTTAAACAACGTTTTTTATAAAATTTAAAAAACAGTTTTGTGTTTGCTGGGAGTGTATGTACCTCACCTTGGATATAGCAAAAACTTTCAATGGTACGCCGCCGAATTTAACCAAATCTGGTCTTATTTCCTGCCAAAGTGATCTTCGGATCTTGCCAATCATACTCCAACGTTACGTGTTTCTGCGGTTTTTCGATAAATAACATGAATAATGTGGACATCAGCATATAAATGTCATGTATGTATATTAAGAAATATCATACCACAAGCACTACTATACAGCTCATTTAACTTCATTTGAGAACTCGCACTTGAACTTCCCATGTACGGGTGTACTTGTCTTATTAATTCACAATCACACCCTTTGTCAAAAATGGTCAAATGATACGAGCCAGTGAATTTCTGCCCTAATGTAAATAGTTGAGGCTGCATTGAATGGCGTTTACACGCATATTTTAACATGAATATACAGGCTGTAAAAAATGTAAGATCTCATTTGGGTTGAAAGTAAGCAATAAAAAAAGCAATAACATAGTATTGTACGGTGTACCATGAGGGCCAATATTTTCCCAGAAAAAATATTTTCCAAGAAAAAAATTATTTTCCAGAAAATACAGTTTTCGAGAAAAATATTTTCCCTATAAAAAATATTTATCATAGAAAAAATACTTTTCCCAGAAAAAAATATTTATCCCAGAAAAAGCAATTATCCCAGAAAAAATGTTTATCCCAGAAAAAATATTTATCCCAGAAAAAATATTTATCCCAGAAACTTGATTTTTTTCTTAAATTAGGCCTATATCCGAACTTTTTACGTCACCATAAACACGGAAAATTTAGTTCCTAAAAGTTGACAAATAATTTTAAATCTTTGGTGTTCCAATATCTGTGGTATGATTAAACAATTCCACTGCATGTACATGGTGTCATGATGTGACAGTTTTCATAAGCAATGTCTGGGTTACCAGAGGCATTTTTAGTTTTCATTTAGTGCTCGAGTTCAAAAGTTGTGTCCGATTATCTAAGCCTCAGGGTCTTTCACCATATTCGAGGATGTCAAACTTGTTGTACCACGTAAAATTGTTTGGAATATAATTTTTGCAGTGCGCATCCAGTAGAACAAAAACCTAGGAACCCTTTAATATTTTGAAATATACTGAAAATAAATAATACATTTTATTTCCATATTAATTTAGAGTTCATGAATAAAAAAAGCCCATGATAAAAAAAAACCGTCCGCAGTCATAAAACATTTCAAACGTCTTAAAGGAGGATTTCGTGATCCTAGCATCCTCTTTTTATGACATTTTTCAGTAGATATCCACGAAAAAAGCTTATTTCCAAAATTTCAGTTGATTCCGATTTTGCGTTTGCGAGTTATGCATGATTATGTGTATTACACTGCTCCATAGACAATGTGTTGTAATTTCGTTCTGGTGCACCAGAACGAAATTCAAATTTGGCGATATTTTTGCTAAACGAATTAATCTGCAAGAAATATTTGGTACATAAACATTATGTAGCCAGAGTTATCCAGTGGTGTAAAAATCTCAACTTTTTTTGGGAAAAGTGGGGGATGAGGCTGTGGATCACGAAATGCCCCTTTAAATGCATTTCTGAATTATACGGCCTAGCGCACACAAGAATACTGTTTGGGCGCACTACAGTTTAACTATGGCAAATTTAAAGCCATATTATACCATTTCTGTAAAAATAGATTAGTATTTATTTTCCATAAAATGTTAGCTTTTACTGTCAGATATGTCCCCTTTTAATTTTGAGCCGAACAAGTGAGGTAAAGCATAGACAATTGGAATTTACTACTAGCGCCCATGCATGTTACTCCCGCGGTTGCAATACGGTACGATCCTCGGGGTGTGTGTGTGTATGTATTCCGCACGCCGTGTACGTACTGTGCATACGTGTTCGACTAATATTTCCATCGTAATAATAAAACGCCGGTTCCATCGTTTTATTCAAAATATCTCGGATTTTTACAGCACCTAAAGTCTTGATTTTTGCAGAGTATCTTTATTGACTAATGTACATTACAATCGTGTAAAAAGCAGAATAAAAAAAAGATTTTGAGGGCGTTCTCCTCAGCAAATGTTATAATATGGCTTTAACTTGACACTCTTCTTTTAATCAATATTTTTTCTCGTCTGAACTTTAATTTAAGTTTTTGGTACTTTCTCAGCAAGCACCCAACGTTTTACAGAAAAGGTTTAAAATGTCGGGTTGTATAAAGGGCATAATACGTTTTAATAACATTCATAAATCATTTTTGAAAACGTGATGCAAAACATTCTAAAAGAATTAAACTAAACATGAAGTAATTGTTTTGGGATCTTGTTGGCGCATAAATCTTCAAGAACTTGCAAAGTGCATGTTAGTCCTATTTATACAAATGCTGGCCTTTGGAGAATTTTCTATAAACAATTAAAAATACTAATCACAAAGATCCCAAGTTTTTGTTTTTATTTCTTATCAGATAGTAACTCTCTCTACCATCTGGTGTCATTTTCGCACTTGCATGAAATGGCCTATTCCAGAAATTAACGGCACCTACCCTAAAGAAGACATGGGGAAAATGGGGAAATCAAATTTGTCCATGCCTTCTCTAGGGGACAGCGACAACGCCTGGTAAATAATTATATTGTACAGGCAGGGAAACTAAATCAATACACGTGTATCTGCTATGCACGATCTGATATTCAGACGATAAATCTTTGGATACCGGGGTAAAAAATGATGAATATCTCCCGTAATTTTTGGTTTCTAAAGAAGCCAATTGTAAGGCTTGCACTTAAATATGTGTTGAAAGAACATGATAAATGTAATATCTATCGCGCGTCATAAACAGCGGGACTTCTCTCAGATTAATTATTTTAAACCGGGTTTGTTCTAAAATAAACCTACTTACAGATACTTTCTTAATATTTATCTGCGATTAGCCTCTTCGAACCGGTTAAGAAAATATCATCCCCAGTAGCGACGGCCCTGTCTGTACTGGTAAGTGACATTTTACGATTGTTTACCTCAAAACAATACGAATAACTACTGTCTTATCCCTCGGAGCAGAAATTGTGTTGCTGGCAATTACATTTACATTTAAGTTAATGAGCATGACCTAGGTTGAAGAGAAAAAGTGTCTCAAAGTCCAATCGAAATTCAGTAGCATTTTTACATGTGTATGTATGTGCGCTGAGTGTTCATCAAGTGCTATGCCCGTACACATGACATGTAAACGTAAATGCTACATGCTAAATCAGTCATAGAAAAAATGCATCGCCGTATATAGGTTTAAGGTTTAAATATAACTGTTCAATTTATTGTGTGTAAACTTTGAGTTTGTACGTGAATCTTTATCATATTAAGTGCCGAGCTCGGTTGAAATATAGCTACATCTAGTAGTGTCAAATTCTGCTGCATCACCCCGTCTGGACGATAAAATTCTATTAAAAAAACCATTGAATTCTAACAGATAAATGTGCAATAAACACGATTTATCAGCATCTAAAGGAGATGATAACTGACCAAGATAAACAATCGAGTATACACATGACAATTAACTTCATGTAAACCCGCCGCCAATCAATACTGCAGGCTGGCCCACGTGCTTTTCAATCCCAGACACTTCACTGCAATCTAATTGGTGAATTCGTGCTTTACTCTAACACCGTAGTCACTATTGTGTGATTCTCTTTACCTACTTTTAAAATCAATAATTCATGCCGGGAGCCAGATACCATTTAGTTCAGCCCAATGTTTTCTTCAGTTTTATAATCATTGGGTTCATTTCGCGCAATTTTACACTATTTTATACCGAAATTTTAGTCGTTACTGAATGTGTACGTATCTAACCAGTACTAAGAACAAAGAATTAATTAAACAATTTTACTGTCAGACTCTGGCTGAAGAGGAAGGAAAATTTCTTAATCCAATCTCAACTGCCACTGATGTGTGTGTTTTCGTAATATTCATTTGTACAGCTGTAACTTGACAAGCAATGTACATCTCAAAGGACCTCAAAGAGGTGAACACTGAGCTCATCTTACACGAAGTAAAACATATTCGTGTATAAACAAAGTCAAGCCAGGCGCCAACAAGTGACACTGTGTTAAATATTTTGCACCTAATGCTACGATTTCAGACAATGTTGAGTCTGTTGACCGTAAATACACTTAGGGCTTGACAGCCTCCATGTCTTTTCGCCACGGGGTCGATACACAGGCTAGTTATCTTATCAAGTTTGGCAACATTTTAAAGAGACGATTTGAGTAAGTTTTCAAAAAAGCACTTACACTGTCTAGCACCACAATAAAGACACATATATTAGTAAATATAACAAGTATTGTTTTACAGGTGACTAACTTTGGAATTAAAAGTGCTCAAACCCATTACAGGTGAGCGTAAGAAAATTTGTTTCTTACGCGTAATGGGTTTGAGCACTTTTAATTCCAAAGTTAGTCACCTGAAAACAATACTTGTTATATTACGCCCCCACTATTTATAGTGGTTGAGCACTTTCGACTACTTTTGGAGTAGAGACTGTGCTGAATAGCTAGGTTTGTCATGGTTTTGACACCACAGAATGTATATGCATTTGTGCTAACTTGAAACCATGACAAATTATCCGTCTGATGATCGGTATACCCAATGATCGTAAGTGAGGGTATGCTGTGAAACTAGTAGTAACGGTTGCCTTTTCCAGAGGTCTATACTTTGTATATTAGTAAATATTAGATTTATTCTATTCTCGTAATCAAAAGGAAATTGCTGTTTATCTACATGTATATATATTTATTAGCATATAAGAATCGGAAAATGTCAGCTGCGTACGAATTGTTATCATGGTTATGGCATATTACTATAAATGGTATACATCATAGTATGTCAAATTCCCGATAGTAAATTAATAAGATATGCCATATTTTGCGCGTACGAATTAACAAATTGTGTGTCAAATTTGCTTTTTCTGCATGAATATAATTTCAATTATTACGTGTCAATTCTTAACTAAAAGCATCCAAAAATGTAGGAAGAAATGTGGGTGGTAATGTAACTTTTCCCGTTCCTGGTTCGCCTCATAAAATACCAATAATCATTGTGAGCGAAGGGCGCCGTGTTGTACACACGGGTCATGGGTTTAAATCCACAATCTTTGAAATGTGCTATGTGATAATTAAGGAATTATAGAACGTTGAAGGAGCCAAGTGCTTCATTCATAATTCAAAAGGTGTTTCTTTTTAATTACAATCCAAACTTTCCTGACAGTTTATATTAAATATTAAATTGCATTATTAATTCTGTGAAGAAACGATTGAACTAGAAATACGTACAGGAACAACATATTGCATTGTTAAAAAACTACCGTAAAATGGGGTAACTTTGGGCACTTTTCAGAGTTTTTAAACCACTGCTTCCAAACAAAACCAATTATGTTTCTAATTATCTCTTCTTTATGACATTAGGGTGCCTTTCTACACCTTGAAGTTGAAAAAGATTTTTTAATAATTTTGTAAGGGTGCCCTAGGGGTTAAAAATAGCCTGACCAAAGTTACCCCGCATTTGGGCCAACTTTGGTCAGAGTATTACATTCCATGAAGAAAAAAAAAATCAAAAAAATTGATCTTCGCTGAATATGGGCAAGTTTTTTTTTTGGTGACATTTGACCCCTTGAAAAATTAACCAAGCACACATTTTTGCTCACAAATATCGATTTTTATTTTCCCTCAAAAAAATGTACAAAAATGCTCATTTTTGGTCAAAAATCCTGATTTTTTCGCAAACTTCAAGGAAACTGGACATGAGCGACTATCATTTCTTCCAAATATATTTCTTAACAAATTGACACCAAATATGACAAAAAACAATATTGCTGTACGAAAATATGACCATTTAAAAAAATATATTTGACCGACCAAAGTTACCCCATTTTACGGTACTCATTCTATTAAAATATTTCCGATTTGGAGACGGTTTCTAAATATCTTTCTTCGTAAATTCCTTTAATATAAATGTATTAGTCAATACGCGCAAATATTTCTGTTAAAACATTTCCTTCTTAGCTTATTAATAGGTTAACTAAACAGTATTGTTTATTAATTGAGGTGTAGCTGCGTTTATAGGAAAGTCAGTCTGTAGAAATTTGAAGGGGAAAAGTACACTTCAAAGAAACACCTGCAATTACATGTCGTGTGTCGAAATTAATAAGTATCTATAATACTTTATCCTTTGTGAAAAATTAACGACTAGCAACTAATCAAGAAAGTTTAGTCTAGGTTACAAATCTCAAGTAGCGCGTAATGTGTTTGTTCCTTCCTAGTAATTAAATACTTGTAACCCAACGCATACATTACACAGGTGGTTGAACGAAGAGTACCTGTAGGGCATTGTGTTTCACATACCATAATGTATTACAAATAGGCCCCTGTTTTTAAATATGCTTAAAAGCTTAATTAAAAGCTCTTTAGACAATTGCACACACAGTATAAATATGTGTTATACATTCACGTTCACGCATGAACATCCAATTAAAGAAAATGTCAGTCAAGTGGAATTTGTAAATATTCACAAACTTGTGTTGGAATAGCTGCCCTAAAAGGAGGTTGCATTCAGAGCTATTCAAATACCATGCAAATTAAATCCTACCAAAGTAATTATAAATCAGATTTGGTGTTATGTTTCTTTGTACGTGACAGTGATCAATGCAAAAGCATGTGAACGATTACTCATCTGAAGTGGTCGTGGTATTCATTCAAAGAGAATGCACGAGGTTTAGGTTTAGGTTTTATTAAACAGATGCACCGCAGCCAAAGGCTGAATTGAGTACCGTTTTACAAAAATACAATATAAATATAAATATACAGAAATACAAGATTATACAAAAACAGACCAATCAGATGAGACATATCAAAATGTGAGCAATCAAAAAAACAACAACAACAACTTTGGATGGAGTCAGGAGAATGAAGAGGATGGAAGCCAGAGGCGAGACAACCTACTTATTGAGAAGATGGATATAGTAGGGTACCGGGCTGTTGGCGAATCTTTCAGTGCGCATTGTCAGCCTGGAAAACTCATCATCATTCCTGAGACTCCTACCATGGACCTCCTTCCTTCTACGAGGGAGAAGCTCGCTAGTGCGTTCACATGATGGAAGCGACTGAGCAAAAGTAAGGCAGTGACTTTCCTCCTAGTGGAAAGGGGTCCAAGTTGGAAGTACTGAGAGCATGTTTGTAAGAAATGAACTTGTTATAACCTAATATAATCTTGCAGGCCCTCTTCTGGATACGTTCAATCATCAAGGCTTGTTTAGCAGTAAGAGAAGAATGCCAGATCACATCGGCATATTCCAGGAGAGGGCGAACATAACAAGAATAAATGGTGATCAATTCAGTGGTGTTGAAACCAAAACGTTTTAACTTACTAAAAATAAACAATCTTTTGTTGGCATTTTGGCATATATGATTAACATGAGTATCCCATTTGAGATCCGCCTGGATGTAAATACCAAGAACTTTGGCATGATGAACATATACTTCAGAGAAGTGTTGCCAGTTTTAAGGCCAGTGAGTGGAGGTGGATTTCTCATGTAACAGATGTAAATAGCTTGGCATTTGTCAGGATTTGATTTAAGTTGATTTCTCAAGGACCAATCAAGGAACTCATCAAGATCGGCCTGAAGACTGCTGCCCTCATTAAAGTTGCGGTTCTCCGCAAAGGTAAGATCATCAACATATTTCCAGTAATGAGAGCAGCAGCCCTGAGCCGCATCATTGATGACCGCCTGGAAGGTGATAGGACCAATTTTGGTGCCCTGAGGAACACCTGCATGCAACTGAGCATAATCGGACAATGTTTTATTATATCTTACACATTGACGACGGTCACTGAGAAAATTGATGACCCAAGGCACTATAGCCCCCCTGACACCCAAGGCCAATAACTTGTCAATCGCAATATTATGATTAACAAGGTCAAAGGCCTTGGAGAAGTCAGTAAGGACCACAGTGCCTATATTTTGAGGTGAATCAGAACCAAGGAACATTGTATGAATACGATTAATCAGATAATGAGATGTAGAAATGCCACTGATGTTACCAAACTGGTTTATGTCAATATTGTCAGCAATATCGTCAAGAATCCATTTTGAGATGAAACCCTCAGCAATTTTAGCAAATATATCAGTTAATGATATGGGTCTAAGTTTGTCAATTCAAGGGGGATATTGTTTTGGAACCGGGATAACAATTGCAGACCTCCACTGATGGGGGACAATGCCTTCAGCAAAAGAGGAGTTAAAGCCATATTATAACATTTGCTGAGGAGGACGCCCTCACTGAATTTTTTTAATTAATTTTTTTACACGATTAAATTGTACTTTATTAAACCAATATAGCCTGCAAAAATCAAGACTCTAGGTGCTGTAGTTTTGTCAAAATCCGAGATTTTGAATAAAACGCCGGATTCGGCGCTTGATTATTACGATGGAATTATTAGTCGAACGCATACACGATGTTCATACCACACAGTACGTACACGGCGTGCGGGACGGTGATATACACAACAAAAGGTCGTACTATAACATGACCGAAGGAGTGGTACGTATTGACGACATGTGCGCTGTGCCAATATTCTTTGCTTTGCCGTAGTTGTTCGGCTCAAAAATAAAAGGGATATATCTGACAGTAAAAGCTAACATTTTATGGCAAAGAAATGCTAATCTATTTTGTTTGAAAATGTTATAATATGGCTTTAAGTATTTCAGTCATGGGACCGCTCAACTCATACGCAAACTCCCTTATGATCTTGGGTGGGATGCCGTCAGGGCCACAAGATTTGGACGCCTTAGCTTTCTGCAACTCATGCATGATAGACCTCCCAGGGAAAGGGCGAGTAATTCTCGTTTTTATGATGTTATCAGAGAGCTTGGATTTGGGTTTCCAAAGAACAGAGGCATGATCGCTGTTGCCAATGTTGGAGTAAGCAGAGGGAGCCTGATAGTGAAGCTGGATGTTGGTTATGAGGAGGTCTAAGGTTGCACGGCCTCTTGTAGGAAAAGTAATAAGTTGTTCGAGGTGATTACCAAGAGTAATGGGTGTTATGTCCATACGATTAAAGTCGCCAGTTATACAAAAACCAAGTTCAGGGTAACGAGAGCGCAGATGGCCAATATTGTCAGTTACATGCTGACAATATTGGTTGTAAGGGCGAATCCGTTACGATGTAAATAACACAGAATACAATCGCAGATACACCTCTCGGTAGACGATGTGGTCTCACCTGCACCCAAACGCATTCTAATTCATCAGGAACAGTGATGTCAAGTTCTTTGGCAGGGAAACTGTTTGTTACATAAATCGCGACTCCACCTCCTCGTCTATCACCCCTGGACTTAGAAAACATTGTAAAATCGCTGATGTTAGTTTTGCAGGAAGGCATGTCTGGTTTGAACCAGGACTCTGTAATAACACAGATGTCAATCTTTTCTTGTCTTAAAATGACTTCAAGTTCATCCATTTTATTATTAACAGACTGAGCGTTAGTCAAGAAGACAGCAGGAAGATTTGTGAATTGGTTAGAGTTGACATTGCCATTATTCACATTATTACAGTTATTGCTACCATTAACTTGGCGTTTACCACCAACACTACCTCTGCGAGTTCTTTTCTTAGCAGATATTTCGAGGGCGATAAGTCTATGCCATACCTGGGGGCATGAAGGCGCTAAAACTGACAAAAACAATATAACCAGGTATATCCCAGGAAAGAAACTATCGGTGTTTTTCTACCCAAACCATACTTGGCATGTATATTGCCATGTTGACACTACCCCATTCCCAAGCAATGAGAAAGTGCAAACAAATCACAAGGCACATATTATTTTCATTTTTTAAAGAACCAGAAAGAGATCTCAAATAAGAATAAAATTTGGGAACCCCCCCCCTCAAAGAAAAAATTGAATCTCCTTCCCCTCCTCAAAATGCATATAAATGATAAACATATTTCAGATACATGATTAAGCACAAAAAGAAATTAAATCAACATAAGTTCCATTATCGACGACTCAACAAAGTTAATGCCATCCAAAAAGTTCAAACCAGGAAATAAATCCACAGTTTATAATTATATAAAACCTGGAATGTTGTTAAAAGATAAAAGTCATTGGACAATCTCCATCTGATTAAAGTTCCAATGTTACAAATTAAACCAAAATTTAGTTTGAAAAATGCAGTACACTTCAGAGTTGACTCTAAAATTTCTATTACTGCACAATGTCTCAAATTCTCATGGATCCCGGAGATGGCTATCCTTAACACGAATCTTGATAATTCCTGGATATATGAAGAATGCCTGTTTCCCCTGATTCCTAAGGCGTCGCAACTCTTCAAGTTTCCTCTTCCTCATCCTCTGAGCTTTAACGCTAAAGTCATTGGCCACGAACAGTTTAGCATCACCAAACTTTTGTTTCTTGAACAGATCAGCCAAGGCTTTGCGGCATTTCTCTTTCTCCTGATAAAATGTCAAACCATTGTGAATTGACGTGGCTTGGGTGGTCTAACACCACCAGGAGCAGCATGACCAGGCTCAGGAAAGTTAAGCTTCCTGTACGGTGTGCTCTTTTGATGCTAACAGAATCTATGTTGCAATGATCCTTCAGACTCTTGGAAATGAAACTGGAACAGTCTGTGCCTTCCCAACCAATGGCAAATTAAAAATAACCAAATTACAACGCCTACTTAGGTTCTCTAAGTCATCGATTTTTGCTTCCAGCGTTTCAAACTTCTTCTTAAAAGTCACGACATCTTCTTTCACGGTATCTACTTCAAATTTCAAGCTCTAAAAGAGCTCTCTGCGTTCCTTAAAAACATCAAAAAAGCGCTCTTCCTCTCTGAACCATTGAGGTGCTCCCTCCGCTAACATAACTACATTATCGCGACTCTGGGCGCCGCCATCTTCATTTGAACCGGAAGCACCATCAAGCCTTATGGGTGACTCGTAAGCTTACTGGCGTCCCTTTCAAAGTCTGTAGACAATGATTTCCTCATTTTATTCGGCTTTCGGTTTTGAGACTTTGATGGCGAGGCTGTTCTCTTAGGATCGTTCTTCATTATGATTGTATTCAGCCCCTCTATGACTCAATTTGAGCTTCCAAAATTCAACAAAATTCGAGCCCCTGATATTGTGCGTGTTCACTTATCAGCGTCCATCACGTGAGTCCGGTATGCCTAATTATTCAATTATGTAGGCCTACTTTTAAGAAACGCAATACAAATTAACTTGCATTATTCAATAGAGGTATTTCAGGTGTCATTTAATATACACCCGTATTGTATACTTTCAAATATAATATGCATAAACTTGAATAATACATGCAGTTTAGCGCTGATAATGTAAAATATTTAAATTCTAAATTAAGGCCCTCTCACTCAGAACATTAGTCCATCGATACCTCACAAGGCATACAAGGCTCACTCAGTCATTTAATCAGGCGCTGGAGCCGATTGAATTCGGTGTTGAAATGAGCAAAATTGTGAGATGCACCTTTTCACTTTAAAATATATTTTCTCGACCAAACGAAAAGCATACTTTTTTCAATAAATATCAACAGAAAACCACAATGCATGATACTGTATTTATTTTCAAATCCTGGTGTTAAACTTAGACATGAAATTTAGTCTTCTAGTGTAAGATTTTACAGGCCTTTACTTGTGAGCTTTTTTGGTGTCAACTATTTAGCTTTGCAAAGTAATATAAATTTAGTTCGCTTAAAAAGATTTCCCCAACTTTTTAAAGCACATCATATGGGACCATAAGCGCCAATCCGGCTTGAAATGTGTGAGTGTGGGACAATCGGCTTAAATTGTCAAAAAGAAAAAAAAAAACCAATAAAATGGGCACTTTTGCAGAAATGTGGGGGGAAAACGTTTTAATAACATTTCAAAAACATTTTTGAAAACTTGGTACAAATCATTCTTAACAGAATGTTATTTTGGGGTTGAAAAAATATTTTGCAAAAAATGTTTGCCCAAATATTTACAATAACGTTTTTAAAATGTTTTCACGACCTTTATATAACCCGACATTTAAATGTTATTAAAACGTTTTGTAAAGAACATTTCTGTGTTTGCTGGGTGCAAATATATATTTTAACATTATGTTATTTAATTGTTGACAAACTATTTGGCCAAAAATATTTGCAAAAATAATTTACAATGACATTTCGAAATTATTTTAAAAATATTGTTGTAGTGTGTTTTCATACAAAACGTTTTAAAACGATTTCATGACCTTTATATAACCCGACATTTTAATGTTATTAAAACGTTTTTACATAAACCAAAACCCAAAATATAACTTGTTGTTGTGTTTGCTGGGTCATTTAGCACGATATATTTAAAACGTTTTAAACACGTTTTTGTGTTTGCTGGGTTATAGAGTTGGGGAAAATCTTTCTTTAGCGAACTATATTAGTTTGAAACGCTAAATATGTAAAAATCCAAATTCTTACCGTAAAAGTTTAACACCAGGTATATCTAAGCACTATGTTTTTATCTGACATTACTGATTTTTTTTTTATTTGGCCGAGAAAATTAATTTCAAAGCAAAAAGGTGTATCTCGGTTATTGTGTCGATTTCAACATGTATCGATCGACTATGCATTGCAATAGAAGATGGCCAGTGGTGTACCTTGTCTCAGTTCCAGCCGGTTTGTGTTCCTCCGTCACTAAACAAACCGTCTGGCGACAACCCCGAAATGACTATCGCTGATTGGTTTAATGAATTTCCAAATAAAAAGGTTTTCAATTGGCTATGGATGATGAATTAGGGTGTGACTTATGTAAGTGACACAAACATCGTACTTTGTAGATACCGCAAACGCAAAATGTACGCTAGCTTGCAGCCACTGAGGCGTACTCGTCTGATATCGCCTTTCATGTCAGCGACTCGCAACGCGTACTCACATACATTGTGTTGATTAATACGGGGATTTATATCGCCGCATGGCTGTCCATCACTTGCCTTATTTGGCAACACAATATTTTACGGAGTTAATTCAGCCAATCAGGAAAGACGTTTTATGAGGTTGTCGCCAGACGGTTTGTTTAGTGACGAAGGAGCACAAATCGGCTGGGACCGAGACTATGGTGTACCGAGTGCTCTGTAGTTTGATCGTTCCATTCAATATGAATGCTGAACTTTGATGGATTTTAAGTTTGTTGAAATATCCAAAAAGTCAGATAATGTGGCCATGCAGTGTTTCTAAATATACGAACATGTTTTTCTCTTGTTCAAACTTTATTAAGCTGTCCAAGATTATCTTGACCTAACCAAGATGATTTTGACCCGTCCACATTACTTGATATAATCGACAGTTGATCAGACTTCGAACAAACGAAATACAATGGATAATTGAACAAAAAGAGGGCTAGACGTGTATTTCAGAATACTGGGACGTATTCGATTGCAAAAAATGCAATTTTAATGCTAAAATGGGCCAAGGATAATTGTGGCTTTAAAAAGGCCAAACGAAAATAACTTAGATAAGCATATCAAATTCGGTCAATTTTGTCCTGGCATTTTGGTGGTCGGTATGCCACTACTATAGTGGGAATTCCAATTGAATGAACGCAGCTTTCAACAGCTGTATTCAATCAAACCGCGATCATATTTTGCGTATTTCAAACTACAACGCGAACGCACGACCATGGATACAACACTAACCAATCACGGGTGCGTTTACATGGTTGGATTCATGTCCGCGTTACCCACGCACAGTCGCACACGCTGGCGCATGGCGTACATCACGCATTGTACGCAAAAAATCGTCACGCTATGTCAGGCTGTGTTCATTTAATTGGAATTTCCACTGTAGTTTATAGTGGCAACATTTCGGGGCGTCCGTCGGACGGGCTGGCTAAGAAAATAACACATCCGAAAACAAAGTAGCCCGTCTCGGACGTGCGAACGGGCTATATTTACACCCTGGTCCTTGACAACAGCTGACAAAGTAGGCTAAAAAAAGAAATTTTGACACATTTTTTCTAGATTTTTTTAATTCCACATGATTAATATAAGTTTATTTAAAGTATTATTATAGGCACGTTTTCTTTTACGTGTAACTGTAAAGCAACAAGATATTTTTGAGAGATAAAGCCATCACAAATAGCATAATTCTGAACTTTCTTCCATGGTGCAAGAATCAACACAACATTCTTGGTTAATATATTCTTTCACTTCACTGTTGAACGAGGTTCCGCGCTTTACCTCATCTGTCCGTTTCAGGAACATCTTAGCATCTAAAATGAATAAGGAATAGAAAATTAAGAATAAGTTTGTGAAATAACATATCAGTTATTGATATTTCTGTCAGGCTTCAATAAACAAATATCGGACTTGCCTATGGCCCGAAAATAGCTCGCGAGCATACGTGCATATATCCTACTCGTGAAATAGCCCAATTTTGTCTCACTCTAGCCAACATTTTCAAAATTTACTTAAAATTTGGGGGAAAACTGTAAAAAGAAATTCCAAATTTGAGGAGCTCCATCAGGCTACCGGCTCACACATTTTAAATGAAAACAAAAATTGCACAGGGTTACCGTGAACAACCAAGGCCAGAAAGTCGAAAGGTTCGGCAGAAGAGTAATGCAATAATGGGCGCTTCCAGTTGAAATCCATACATCCCTTATGGAAGACATGGTATTAATAGAGAGATTGCGAAATTTACGTGAAACGTGATACGGGAACGCCAACGGCAAGCTACATTAGTCGAAAATCAGTTAGTATGCCCTCTAGAGGGTGAAATCTATTGTGAATTGGTCAATCGTGGAATTACCGTAAGGCGATTACGTTGCGGTTGGTAGCAAAAAATGACGTTCCAAAATGACAAAAAAACACATTATAAAATGCAGAAAATTGTTATGTTTGTCGTGTTATGAAGCAAATCAAAGTAGGCTATCCAAATAGAACAAGTAGAGTCCGATATGTAATATAATCCATTTTGGGGGTTACAATTTGACCTAGTATAGACAAGAAGAAGTGAATAAATTTAGATTTTTTTTTGGCGCGAATTCGAACGGGAAGATTGCCTATTCATTTGTGTGTGGAAAATGCCGTCCAAAAATCAGCTTGCGAAGAGGCGTTTTAGGCAAGATCGTGACGTCTTACGACATAATGCGGTAGAATTATCTGTTTGGGACGTAGAATTGTCTGTTTGGGACGGGTGACAGCAGTTCGTGCAACGTCATTTTTCGCCATTGCTATTTCGTTGCATTAAACAGCTGTCAAAGTGTTTTGCTTATGGATACTATTCAGCAAACACCAAAATGTTTTTAAAACATGATAATGCATTATGTTTTTGGAACAGTTTGATAACATATCAATATCGGTTTATATAAAAATCATGAAAACTCTTTTTTTAAACGTGTTATACTGAAAAAATAATACAACAAAATTTTAAACCAAAATTCAAAATGTTATAGTAAAATATCGTTCGGCAAACATTTTGTGTACTTAAGTCTATTGTGTTAGAATGGTTTCCAACAAGTTTTGAACAAAATGTTTGTTGAATGTCAAAACCTTTTTATACCCTTGACACCCACATACCCTTTAACCCGACATTTAACGTGTTCTGTAATATATTTGTGTTTGCTGGGTAGTAATCGAACTAGGCACATTAGATTATCTATTTTCATTTTGCTTTAAAAAGTAAACAGGGTACTATTTATATGATAATGGAGTTTGTTTCTTTTTTATTCGAATATATACACCATAACGACTTCTTAGGCATCCAACATCAAACTCTGTTTAGGTTATTTAGACAAATATCATACACGTGTGAATATAGGCCTATATACTTATTTTCCAATAGCTCTCAAAACTCAAATATCGCTAATCTGGACTGAATGCTCAGAGCAATTATAGATACAGCCAGTCGTATTTGCATATCAATAGGGCCTGCCGAGGAAAGTGGGTTTGATGAAAGAAGATACTCTTCTCAGGTTCGATGCACCCAAGGTGAATCAATGTGTGCTCCCTATATCTTTAGATATATTTGTCTCAGCATAACGCCACCATGAGCTTTTACATGTAGTCTTGGTTCAGACTCTATGCGGCTATCACAAACATACTAGGAACGACGAGCGTTAGGACCGACACAAACTGGCTGTGTAGGAGGCTAGTTTGGATGTGAACGGCATTATCACGTTCTACCGCATAATGCCGTAATCCGTATCCCGTATGACGTTTGCAGTGAACGCCTCTTCGCAATCTCTCTATTCTCCCACTGTCTCCCACCCATAACAGGGTCAGCTGCTCCAAAATGGGTAAGGACCGCTGTGTATACTAGACTCAATATTTAAGAGAAAATCACTGTTGGTGTTGGTATGTTATATAAATTGTTCCAACGAATTAAACAATTCATTAAAATTTCTTAGGTCAATTGGTTATTAAGTTAGGGATGAAATCAAAACTCGACAGGCGGTTGACCGCCAGTTCTGTCCGGTTTCTATTGTTCTATTTTTCACTTTTATGTTTTGTTTTTTTAACCCGGAATTATTACCCACTTCCCCCTCTCAGTCTCTTACACTCCAGGTACACTGCTGCCCAGCTACTTTGTAGCTACTCTAGAGTACACACAGAGTACCAGAGTACGGCAGCAATAGGATTCTGGTGGTGTACGTACGCTTTGTGCGTAACTTAAAATGGCAAACATTATGGAAGTTATTGTTCTATGGCCCGGCTCTATGGGTGGTGTAAAATGAGATTATGTGGGGGTAAAATTATTACCCCTTGGTAATTCTACATTTCCAAAGTTAAAGATTATACAGGGTTCAATTTCAAAACCGCTAAAATTTCAAATGGGGTTACCTGAATGGGTGACTCCATTTCGAAATCTACATCTTCATTTTGGACAAAATTAAGTCTACTTTTTTAATCAAAAAAACTCTAATAAATATTTCACTTGAATTTACTCTTTGCTTTTGCCAAAATGATCATCCTCGATATAATGAAATCTTCGAGAAATTAGGGGAGTGCAGCTTAACCGTGGGAACACAAATTGCAAATTTGCCCGCGCTTCGCGCGCATTTGTCCCTTCACTTTATTATTTGATTACCTTAAAATTGGCAATTTTTCCGCGCTTCGCACGGAGTTTGTTTCAATAACTCCAATTTGGGAGCAAAAGTCACTAATTCGAATTACAAATTTTCTCGCGCTTCGCGCGCATTTGTCCAGTTCACCGATTCTTACTTGGACCATTTTAGCTTCAAATTGGCTTTAATTCGCGTGGAAGTTGTTAAGAGAAACTTAATCTGGGAGCAAAATGCCGTTCAAATTGCGCATTTGTCTCCTTCAATGTTCATATTTGATTATTGGCAGCTAAACTGCTACTTTCGCTCCGCTGCAACATATGTTCAAGGATTTTACACCAACCTCCCTACCTCAGGTTACAAAGAAATTTATGCCACTGTTGCCCCCCCCCCCCCACACACACACACACTTATGAAGTCCTGCACCGTCATCACTGATCAAAGGGGCCCGTGCGTTCACATTGCCCCCGGGCCCGTAATGGCTCTCGTTCATTTAATACAACGGGGATGTCCTCACAAAAGTAACTTAATTTTTTTCTGAAAAAAGGCAGTTTTTCTCGCAAAAATTACACTAATACTGAATAAGAATGAGAATAAAAGATAGCGCCGGTATCCACTACGATAAAAATATTGGCCAGCCCATCCATTATGACACGATATTGGATAGGCAAAAGACAAAATCCTATCTTTTATTCTCTAAATGATGCATATTTTACCTCTATAGGAAATATTCCAAAAATTGTCTTCTTGCTCCCGGGTGTCGCATTCCCTCTTTCTACCAGACCTATAGTAAGATAGAAATAAAGAGGAAATTGTGTAGAAATTAATGAAAAACCTATTGTTAGGCTAAACAAAAAACAAGTTTGTTTCCCGTAGACCAAGCACATTTGTTGTAATGGTCAAGCTGAAACTGCATTTATATTTTTTCTCCCGTATATTTGGAGTCACGCGGTAGCTGTGACCAGCAAGTTTTGAAAAATAAACAACAGATAAAGGAGACTGTAATTTAAACATATGTTACATCGCCGCTGGATTAGAGTCACTTGCTGTTTTCTTTACGTTGTCAACGTTTTATGGTAGATTATATTTACACGCAACTTTAAGAGGTTTCAAGAGGGCGATCCGTGGTTTGGATTCCAGAAGGAGTGTGTCTGTATGAGTGGTAAGAGACACAGCCATCAGAAATGGTCTAACTCTTAATCATGGTCCTTGAGCGTAAAATAAATTCGTAGTTCAGAAAGTGTAGTATTTTTCCCTCTTGAACAAAAATTGGCAGAGCTGGGAATCGCACCCAGGATCTCCACGGTGTGAAATCCGTTTGAAACCAAAGCCATCAAGCTGACAGTTGTGCGAAGTGCGATATCAATCCTTGTCGTTTCCTTGGTATTGCTTGATGTAATTAGCTGTCGCGAAGTGAATACGTCATATCTTAGTCACTGGTTCTCTTTGTAAACATTTGGTGTGTTTACTTTCTAAATAATTTTGAAAGTAAACATGTTGAATGTTTAGAATCTAAATACTCTCATATGTTTACTATTTGTGTTTATGTGTGTACGTTGTGTTTACTTTGGTGTTTAGGTGTTAAGGTCCTATACCTTTACTGTGTTAACGAAAAATAAAACACCTTGCCGTGTTTAAAAAGTGTTAAAGAAACCCTAAACACTTGGATTTACAGTGTACATAAAATGGTCCTTCAATCTTTACTAAATCTGTTATATGTAAGGCCAAATAAAAAAATAAACATGTTTCACGTCCCCTCCCGCTTCCTTTTTTGAGGTTTCTTCAATTTATTTTTTATTTTTTGATATTCCGTTACTGGGGGGTATATAACTTTTCAAAAATATGTCTAGGAAGTAGAGATGCTTTCTATAGCCTTTCTAATATACAAGGAACACATTTATAAGGTTTTGTGATAGTTAGAGGGGGCCTATCTCTCAGAACAACAAATAAAAAGAGGCCTCCTCCTTTTTCCAGGCATTATTGTATACGCTAAAACAGCTCTAATTATGGGTATTTACACAGACTTTGCGATAAAAATTAAAAAGGCCCCTCTTCCTCCCTTTTTTCAAAAACCCGGACGTGAAACATGTTTTTTATTTTACTTGGCCTAAACAAAGGAATAAACACAAGGCAAATAGAGCTGAGATGCAAAAGGGCTTACGTCCACCCCTGGCCGAAATTGAGTTATTGGAATAACGTTATAGTGTGGGTAAAAATACACATTTTGGTGCTTGTTTGACCTTCGTACCACCTTCCCTTCCGGAGATATGGTATATTCCCCCTTCGGGAAATTTTCGGGAATTTCTGGAAATCTGAACTTAAAATGAATATAACATTTTTTGATGTTATATAGTAGCCTTGACTGTTCTTTAACTTTTAAAACCAAAAGGAACTGTTTTTGGGTCACTATGTTTGAAAAAATTAATTTTAATTAACAAAAGGTGTATCTTCAGAAATACTCCAAAAATGGCCGAAAATGGCATTTTGCCGAATTTAATTAAAAATTCATAATTCAAAAAGTAAATGAGATATTTCAATTTTTCTTTTTGATTTTGAAAGTCAAGTTGCATAACATATTGCAACAAAATGGGCTCAAATTTGATTGCAAAGGTGGTTTCTAGAAAACAGCTAAATTAACTGAGCTGCAAAAAGGCTTACATCTACAAAAGGCGCGATATAATAGAAATAATAAAATAAATAGAAGGCTTGGAAATTGTACCGAAACTATTCCTTTAGTTTCTATCCATCAACACTTTATCCAAAACCAAAATGAATCAAATCGAAGAGGTAATAATTGCACAATTAAAAAAGTTGTTTATCTCAAAAGTCAAACAGTTTTTGGACAAAATAGGCAGCCATGGTAGACCGTACCGTGATATCATGGTGGGCGTGTTAACCATTAGCTCCATCACACTATATCATCCTATCACACGAGACCGGGCCACAGTGTCATCGCCCCGATATCTTCATGGCAGAAAATGCCATGGTAGGTTGAATCCACAGCCACGCATGGCCATTGTGTTCCCACCTGTTTAATAGTTTTTAAATGCATAGTGGGCTGAAGGACATCCGACTAAGGTTAATGACATTAGCCTGTGACTGACCTCTGTACGGTCAGCGAGCATACATTCGCCATTGTCATCTGCTTATAGATTGCCTCTACGATAGTCTCCTACACAGCCAGTTTGTGTCAGTAGGTTTGACACTCGTCGATCCTGTATGTTCGTGATAGCCACATACCGTCTGGCCCGAGACTACCTCCACGAGGGTCTACGCTGCGCTATTTAAAATCTTGAATTTTGGTCACTTTTTCAGCTCAAGACGCAAGCTACTCTCTCAAAGCGCAAACTAACGACTATCATATATGTTCAAAATATATATATTCAAGTGCAAGGAACCACATCTGGTTTCTTTATACGAAATCATTTACGGGAGATATTCATCATTTTCCACCCCGGTATCCAAAGATTTATCGTCTGAATATAAATCGTGCATAGCACATTTACGTGTATCGATCCCGTGTATTCATTTCAGTGTCTCTGGTTGTATAATGTAATTATTAACCGGGCGATGTCGGTGTGCGGGCACTGCATGTATAAAGCTACCTACCTACTAATAGTACTATATAGACGAATCCAAATACACGCATCCCTACACCTGACTAGCAGCCTTTAGTTGGGTCCCCGCCGGCTACAATGCATCCAAAATGTGAAATAATTCGGCCTTGGTGGAAATTTTAAACTGCATTCCATCACCCGTTTTACACCTTCCGCGAAAACACAGGTAGACAAAAGATTGATTTAAGTTTACAACACAATACAGTTCCAACAGTTGTGTAATAAAAGCCGAGGAGGGTTAATAGAATAATACAATAGAGATAATTCCGCAGGTAATCCCGTCGCATGTATTCATAGATGTACAAATGGATGAACAAAAGGGCTATGTATGAATAGGTGCGACAGGATTACCTCTATTGTATATATTATTATATTAACCCTCCTCGTCTTTGCATCTTCTCCAGGTGTTAGGCGGCTTTTATTTGCACAATCGGGCGCTCAATACCCCAGGTTGGTGCTAGCGGGAAACCAAAGATGGCCGACCAAATCCTGACCATGACTTGGCTCGTTGGATTCGTCTATAGGATACTTACCATTCCGACCAGTATTTTCCTTCAGTAGCCATTGTAATGAACCAATCCATCGCCTCCTTCATTGTTCTTTTGGATGTTGCATCTAAGTTTAAGGAGAAATAAAAGGATAGTACGACATTGACATCATCACATCTGTTATCTTACGTGCCAGGATATTGAAATTATTCATGACTATACTCTTACATCTAAGCTACAAAATAAAAGTTATTTGATGAAATTAAGATTTAATTTAAATCTGGTCAACCAGACATTAGACTGGCCCCCAGTCTCGGTTCGGTTCCATCTCTGGATAATGTAACAATAAATAATTACATAATGCCCTATGAAAAAAAATGCCAAAGTCCTGTAACCCCCCCATTATTTTCTTCAATGCCAAAAACCCATTCCTCTTCATCCACAAATCGACGCCACTAATTACACCCACCACAGTCAACCATGCAGCAATATAGAAATACTCGCATACTGCAGTTACTGTCCGTTTTCCTATACACAATACACAGTGCTCTCACCATTGACGCGTGACCTCTACAAACAGTGTATGTTATATAGGTATATGGGCATTGCCTAGTTAACATCACTGTGTGAAAAATAACCGGCCAATATTTTAACTATTCTCCAAACTTCTAGCAAATATATTTCTCTAACATGACCTAAAATTACAGCTAGGTTAGATGTTCAGAAGGGGTCGCACTTTCGTAGAATATGAGTGAGGGCAAAGCATAGCTAGCTCATAGCTAGCCAACTCCCCGTGTTAATTGAATGGAGATTTGACCGAAAATATTGAGCTATATTGGTAACGGACCGCTCCGTTCTGAAGGATGCCACAAAAAAACGGTACAAGCTACATTTAAACTATTCTAAATAGGTTCTAGAAAATATAGTTTTGTAACATGTCCTAAATTTTTAGCTAATTAGATGTTTGGAGAGGGTCGCACTTTTGTGTTTTAGGAAGGATATGTAAACGACAGATAACACCAAAAATATGAAGAAATTATTTCCAAACCGTGTTAAGTCAACAATCATTATGTTGCTCATTTTGAAGAATGCTGGTTAACAAAAAGCAGGCCATTGTCTCATTTCGTGAACAAAGGTACACATACCATTGTTTCCTTTTGTTTTGTTTGGTTTTTTCTTTGTAGATACGTCGTTTCCTCCGAGCACCGTCCCCTGTCTTGTATTTTGGTTATTTGTCGTGTAAATTATTTTGGTTGAGACATACTTATTACTTTTTTCGGTAATATATTTCATATGATATTTAGGAAAAGGCCAACTTTCTGACATCTTTGGCCTTCCAACCTGTTCTTGTTTTCAGTATTATGATGACCGTTGCTGTTCTTTGTATAAATGACTTCCGTGGAAATAAAATATGAATATGTAAATTTGAATATACGGCGGATCCTGGACCACGTGGCAAGGGCTATTTTAACGTGCCTCCTGGCACGTTCGTGCAGTGAGAATAGAAATCCGTGCAGTGAGAATAAAAAATCCGTGCTTAAAATAGTTCTATACTAGTTTCAGCCCGAAAAATTACTAAGAAATTAAAGAAGTTCCTCCACAAAGTAAGTCTGATCTAGTCGGGAAATCCTATATTGTATAGTTTGTGGCGATCAGTCAAACATTCAATTGGCAGGGGAAATCAAGAACAACGCCTCTGGTAACGCCCTCTCCTCCCAATTTTTTGGTCACCGTGGTGCAAAGCTCCATATACCGGACAGAAATTGTCCAGAATTGCCCTGTGCATCTTCTTTTTTTAGACCGGTAAACACCTTAATTTGGGGCAAACTAGTGTAATGTTGCAAATTACCACAACATATCACCTTTGTTTGTTCTAAAATAGTGTAAAATGGAAAGGTTTTGCGCGCTTCGTGCGCAATTGTCCCAATAAAACAGACCAAAAATTATGACCATCAGGAACATTTTCATCGCGCAGTGCGCAGCCTATACGGCAAGCAGACCTCGTATCGGGGGCAGCTTGATAATCCCTCTAACTCAATATCGGGAGTTTTTCCTAATCAAAATTTACAATACTTATGGCCAAGGAAACCTTTAAAGACCATATAATTTATTTATTTGCAATCAGGCCCGTAACGCAGGGGGTGGGGCGGCGTCCCCATCCCAAAACTTCAAAAAAATCCCCGTTTTTAACCCAAAAATTCCCGTTTGCGAGCGTAGCGAGCGAAAATCTTTTAAGCCTTCTTGGTCAAAAAAGGTGAAAATTTTGGGAAAAAGTCCACTAAGTTCAAAATCCGTCCTAGTCCAAAAAGGTGCAAATTTTGAAAAAGGTCCACTTTTTCAAAATCAGTCCAGCCCCCCCCCCCCCCCCCAAATAAATCCTGGTTATGGGCCTGTTTGCGATATATTAGTAGAGAGGAGTCCAGATCAGTGAAAAAAGCATTGCTTAACCATATGATAATTATTTAAAAAATTGATTGTTTTTCAAATGCATGTGATATCAGCCGGTTTAAACTCTTCTATGTGCTTACAAGGTAAACGTATAGATGTAAATACTAAATTGAACACTTTCAACGCTAAACTAGACACTTAATGATGAACACATCAAATCATTTTGGTATTAAACGTATATACAGGGTGAGTAAAAGGGTCAACGAATCAATATTCCATTCATGTTGAACTTTCCCATTATTGAAAATGCCACACTCAGTATACACCACTTGTAAAAAAAAGCAAGAGAACCCTTAAACTTTTATGAGTCATTTTACGGCGATACCCATTTTAGCTCTTTGTCCACGAGGCACCATAATTTGAATGAGAGCACACATTGCGAAATAAGGACACCAGATCTTAAACTGGCTTAACGTAAAACAAGGTTGTTTTTTGTGTTCTTTCAATTCCCTTTTCCGGTTCAAACTAACTTTTTAATATTACTTAAGTCCTTCATACCTCACCTAACTCCAATTTTACACACCACTTCAATTTGCACACATTCCTTTCGACATTTGAAAAACCCACCCATATATTTTTATGTTTCTTTTATAGAGAATGAACATTTTTAATGTAAGGGTAAATAGGAAAATAACAACAAATAAAAGCAAGCTCCATTTTACTTCAGTGCCCAATGAAAATGGCAGTTGTTCCTAATAGTATAATAGTATAGTGCGCTGACATTCAAAGTTTAGATATCTCGTGGACAAGCATTAAAATTGGGTATCGCTGTAAAATGTGTCATAAAAACAGAACGGCAAGTGCTAATTACTTCGTTTTTTCACACAAGGCCACTAATGAATATATATATCATGTGTTTTAAATCCTAAAAGTTCAATGTGGTTATAAAATAAAGATGGATTCTTTGCACTATTGCACTTTTTGGACTCACCCTGTATATTGCTTTTTGAAAATAAACACCCTGTTTATGGACTGAGCATCTAGTGTTTTAAGTTGAGCACTATAGACATTTAGTTCATGAAGAGTGTGTTTAATCTTTTGTAATGAATTTGTATGCAACTTTTTTATGCAATTTGCCGACAACTTATGCATCTTTGCATCACTTTAAGTTGCAGAAATCTTACCACATTCACATTTTGAGAACTTTACGCTACTGTGCGACAGGTTAAAAGATGGTAGGGACACGTGTGCATTTCATTTAACATTTAATAAAGAGGTTCTGTGTACTTTTATGGAGTTTTCAATAATGACAATTCAATTAAATGGAATGACATTTTAAATGAAACCTATTACCTTTCTAAGTAAATCAAAAGGATTTTTATATTATTATTATATTTTACAGATATTAATTTGTGCAATTGTAGGCACCTGTGCGCATTTTATTCATTTTTGCAGAGATTGTATTCGTTTTTGCATATCAATACCATCAATACCATAAACTTAATAACATTTATGATCCTAGTGCGTACTTTCTTGGAGCTGTAGGTAATTAAAAATGAAATGAATTAGTGAAATACATTAGTGAACCAGACATGTATTAATTTTCAACTTTAACTAAGTGCATATCATTAGATTGATAAACTTTACTTCGGGGATTGTTAATGTCAAAAATGTCCTTTTTTAATATAATTTGTCATAAAATTTGTATTATATCGCAAATTTCAAAAAAAAATTCAAAATTATTTGATATCAGTTAAGGCTATTCCTCGTATTCAGAATGCAATTTGGTATGTCTGAGTGATGTGCTCTCGATCAGCTCTCAGCCCTTAACGTCAAAAATGAGTCAGTAAAATGCGTGATTGTAACGCGTGATTTGTAAAGTTTACACTACTCGAGGGGAGACAACCCTCTGCCAGCAACCCCTTCCCTAAAGCTTGTCTCCGCTAGCTGATCTTTTAGATTTTACGTTTACTAACGTGCAGTGACTTTTTTCTTCTAAAATAGCCCCTGCCACGTGGACAGAACCTGCATCCAGTTAAAAGCTACCTCATTTAAGCGATGAAAGTAATATATTCAAAAAAGACTTATTCAAATACCAAAAACTATGGAAAAATTTAGAGAGATTTAGGCACGGAATTTCTATCTGGATATCCCTCGGGTAGTTCTTGCGAGAAATACCTGCAAAATCGAATAAGGAATGTTGAGAACTTTCCTGATCGAATCATGCTGTATACATCTAGACATGTTTAAAAACACCCTCTGCTCTCTTTACAATGACAAACTTGATTAATACATAAGTCAATATAAAATACTAATACTTACCCTCCTGTTGCGCGTAGACGCCATGTGTCACAAACGCAACTGTGATCGCGTAAACTATTAACACGCGGTCCATATCTAAAGCGAATATAAATTTCTTGCACAGACACGGAGCGTGAATATTGTTGTGATTTAAATAAATCCAATTCGCATTTATAGCTGACACGTACCAACTTACATAAGTTTATATACCAGGATAATTATAGAACTCAATAAACAACAAAAACAGCCGGGAAAAACATAATAGTTCAATACCACATGCCACTAATTCTCTATAGCACAGTTTTCAATGGAACAAGTGGTCCATGAACAAGATGTCCAAGGACAATTTTTACATAACTGTACCATGAACTCTCACAGTGAAAATACATTATTATCAATTAGGGTAGAAGGTTAAATCCTCAAATGACCAATATTACAACATTATGATGACCTGAGACTTTTTTTTGTTTCAAACCACTGAAGTGTAAAGACCCCGGGGACACTATAGTGGCAAGGGAGGGTATCAGACGCGTCCATGGACTCACAAAAAGCACCCTAAAGAAATATTTCTGAGACTGAAATTTGCACCCCTAAACAAGTAGTTGTTTTTCCCCAACCCTGCAATGATGCAATTATTACCTCTAAACAAGTACAACCGGGGTGTAAAAACAACATAAACCAGCCCAAAGAAACCAGCTGTGCAAATATATCGTACACAAGATGAAAACACAGAATGAAAATATAGGGGGAGGACTTATTTCAGGAGATTTATTTAAAGGTGAACCTCATTGAAAATAAAGTTATATATCAATGGAAAGCTTATGATGTCAGGAAGCAGAAAAGAATATTTTTTATTTGCATAGCGTTACAGGCTAGACATAATCTCCATGCAAAGATTGGATATTGGCACCCCCTAAATTACAAAACGAAATCGTTCAAATTGGGCGCTTTCGTTGATGACGTCAGCCCAGGGACACACAGTTACTTCCGGGTTTGATTGTAAACACAATGTCCGTGTATTACTGTGGCATGCATCGGGCCAATTCAGTCATTGTCAACTTTACATGAAAAATATCTTCAATAAAATAAGAATTACATGAAGGAAATATCATGATCAAATCAAGAATGAAGTTCCTGAATAAAGTGTGAGGATTTAAAAATGGGAAAAGTGCTGGCCGGGGTGATTTGGGATAGGCCAAGCCATCCACGATATGCATAGGGAATATTACAGTAAAGCACGAAGAGCGAAGATTCGCCGAATGAAAACAGATTGCAAAAAATAACTGCTAGTGCTACCAGTTCAGATCGTCACACCAAGTTGAGATGAACTTATCACAATGAGAAAATGAAGGAATAGAATAAGGTACATGTAGGCCTACAGGATGTTTTAATTATTTCTTAGCTTTACAACCGGTCATGGCCGGTCATGTATGATAGGCGAACTTGTATATAGATACATACGGGATGAGCTTAGTGACTGACTGAGTCTCACTACGCCGAGTGTTCAGTATGTGCGACTGTACTGTACTTGCAGACAGAATGACCGATTTGATATTCACATTCTGATATTTCCAACTTATTGCTACTTCATCAGCAAAATTTATTCCTGTAAATGTTCCAAATATAAGGGAACGATTGATCAAATCTGCTGAAACACCCCATGAAACCACAGATATATGGAACACACAACGCAAGTGCTGCCGGCGGACGAAGCCCCGAAGCGAGTCGCTGTGTTTGTGCATATCCGTCCCTGCAATTTCTTCAGCAATTTACGCATCGTGTTCGGTAATCCATAAAACATGAATGTTTCACTTTTTCAGTACCGTACACTGATTGTACTATCATTAAAGAATCATGACACAAGTGACAATGTTTTAATTTTATTCAGATTTCCATTTAATAACGGTCTACTAAGCCTAAATTGTATTTATTTTATCATAAAGTATCTGCCTGAGTATCTGTTTCTTTCAATCGTGATTGTGTGGAAAGAATGTATTACCATGATTACCGCAATGCGCTAAATATGAAAACCTTTATATGGGCTGGATTTGACGAAATCGGCGGTTCTTTATTAATTTTTTGATTACTGCAAGACGATATTTTTTTAATCAGATATTTTAAAATGAATCAAGAATAGGGAATGTCACAAACAAGTATTTCATTTGTTATTCGATCATGTTTATTCAGTCCATGACATGAACGGTACTCGGTAGCAGCAAGCATTTGCGCATGGGATTGATCCCAGCGCGAAATTCAAACTCAATTACCCAGTTATACCCAGCCAGTTATGACTGATTTTGTCAAAAATTTACGGAAAATTTATGTGTTGACAATAATTCTATTATTTCTAATATATATAGAAGGAACCAGCAACTTGAAGATTCCTCTAATTTCAAGCTTTATCATGTTTATTGTGAAAATCAGACTTGCCGGGCAGCTTGCAAAGTACAGGAAGCAAGTCTTGTTTACGTGTTTCCGAGTAGGATCACGTGACTGCGAACCCTGAGCTTACGTCACGAGCATTCCCAAGGTCATAGACGATTGATTTGGGTGCTTTTTGGGCGCCTTAAAAAGACCAAAAATTCATTCATTTTTTAATTTTTCAGCTTTATTGGCCATCAAAAAAATCGGAAAAAATAATTTCTAGTATCCTGACATCATAAGCTTTTCATTGATATATAATTTTATTTTCAATGAGGTTCACCTTTAACATTTTTCAAGAATGAAGAAGAAAGCACAAAATCCCAAACTTTGCAACACTACCCGAAGAGTACGTAGGAGCTCCAACAACATACCCTTTTACACCAATTTTACATGAATTTAATACCCTATTCACGTTACACACGTTCGGCAAAGGTGGGGCTCGAACTCACGCCGTGCCGCTATCATGTATAATGTATGAGCCTAGCGCCTTAGACCGCTCGGCTACCTGGGTTGTTAGTATCCATTTTGAAAGTTATTTGAACATATAATCGCAACTTCAACATAGGCATACCACGTGACAAGCAAAGGCAGAAAACGTACCATATTTTGGAATTTGATTTGCTTAAAACATCAATGTGTGTATTTTAATGCAATTGAGCGCTATTAAAATAGCGCTCAATTGTTGATAACTGCGTGTTCTACATACTAGTCCAGGACATGTCCTATAGACCGTATAAAATTTTTCAAGAGGAACGCTTGAATGTTGATTCGAGTAAGGTATCCATAGGTCTTCCAAATTCTACTAGGTGGAAAATTTCAAACCCGGGCAAACTCTGTATATGGCCGTTTATCAAAATGGCTGCCAAAATGTACTTGACAATAAAATGACAATAACTCTGAAACTATTTGACCTAGAGGGGTGATTGAGGTGTCTATCCCCACAAATCAAGGCTGTCTGATTGAATGAAGGGGGTTTCATGTTTGTCTAGGTCTAGGACACTTGAAATCCAAGATGGCTGCCTGTAGCAATCATAATCATCATATCGTCGGCCGTATCACATGTACTGACGTATTCGACATTTTTAACATTTTTGAGAAAATTGGTATATTAGTCTGTTATGTTCTGCTCTATATATTCACCAAAACCATTCCTCAAAGTGGCTTAATTAGTAAGATTTTAATTAATTTAATTATGTCGTATTTACACAACTTTGAAATGTCTGCATCACATAACGACGTATTTGCCGATCATCTATACTGCGCAAGCCCAGTATATCGTATCTGCAATTTGAAGATTTTGCCGTTTCACATACTGACGTATTTGCGCTACGTATTTGCGCGACTCTGTCATTGCACGGCAAAATTGCTGTTTTGTCCTTTTCACATACTGACGTATTTGCGCAACTGTTTCACATACTGACGTATTTGCGCGACGTATTTGTCATATTTGTTATGAAGGGCACACAGATACACGAAACGTCACCATACCACCGTCGTTCTCCGTCCAGAGCTTAGCACCCAAACCTAACCTATTTACATTAACTGTGCGATATGTTGCTCTGATAAGGAGATTAAGTGGGCAACATTTCATGTACCCTCCATTTAAATCATTTGCCAGATTTATAACTGTGAATGTGGTTGCTATAGGTAGCCATCTTGTATTTTGGATGTCCAAGACCTCAGATAACCATACTCATCAACTAGCCTTGAATTTCCGAGGGTAAGCACATTAATCCAGCCTCTAGGTCACATAAGTTCTAATCGATGACATTTCACTTGGTTAATAGTGGTTGCTATGGCTGCCATCTGGATTTGGTGTGACTTCGACTTCAGACAACCATGATATCACATTCATTTAATCATACAGCCTTGATGTAGCGAAGTTACACACCTTAATTGTTCCTATGGATCAAATAGTTATATTGTGATTTCACCTGATTAATGTGAATCAATTAGACAGTCTTGATTTAGTAGGGATAGAGACCTCGATGACCCTTGTAGGTCAAGCAGACTCCGAATTATTGTCATTTCATCTGGCTAATATGATGATTATGGTTGCTACGGGCAGTCATCTTGGATTTCAGGTGTCCTAGACCTCAGACATCCATGAACCCTCCTTCATTCAATCAGACAGCCTTGATTTAGTGGGATAGACACCTCAATCACCCCTCTAGGTCAAATAGTTTCAGAGTTATTGTCATTTTACCTGATTCAAAAGTACATTTTGGCGGCCATTTTGAAAAATGGTTATATACAGAGTTTGCACGTGATCATGACGCAATTGGTATCGTTGAAGAGATAATGAACCTCGCTACATTTTGGTGTCAAGGTTAACGGGGTGTAAGCAACTTGACAGTGAGATTTTGAGCCACAAAGGTGTTTTTTGGCTTTTTAAAAATACAATTTTATACATTTTATTACATATTTCCAAAAACATTAGACTAATCAAATTCTCATTTTTCGGAAAATTGCATTACATCCTGATGCTATGTATGTGAAACTTACAATTATATATCTTGTACCAAATTAGCGTTATACTGTGTCAAAGTTTGAAAATGTGTTTGTCTATAAAACACACAAAAGTGACTGCCTTATTCTAACTAAAGCAATTTTGAGCCAATGCAAGAAAAAAAATGCAATATCAGATTATGCAAATCATTAAAAAGTCGGTAACAATCGATGAAAAATAAAGAAAATATCAAATTTTACTAATTTGCCATAAAATTCATGAAATCAAAATTATTGGATATCAAAAGGCCATTCCTCGTATTCAGAATGCAATTCGATGTGTCTGATGTGCGCTCAGGTATCACAAAATACTGTGCAAACGTTGCTACCCGTGGGGGCGATTTTTGGCAGACCATTTTGAGAATTCACCACATACACATAATTGTGCACAGCCCCTAACTTGCTAACACTTGTTTGCATATTTGTTCAGATATTCAAATTGCTCAGAATACCAAATTTTAAATGTATTTTAGCTTTTGAAAATGGTCCATCTTGTGAAAAAAATATAGAAGTACTTCTGCAGATTATTTTGCACAGTTTTTACAATCATGAGAAAATGGACCTTGACATAAAGCTACAAAATCGTATTCATCAAAGTACTACCAACGTTTTTCATGATGTCAACATGTTTTTCAATTGGGTGATTGTATACAATGGCGCAACTGATATGGAACATATAGATAGAAGTTTACGGAATGAATTTCAACTCTCATTTATCCTGTGGCTGCCTTGTGTACTTTTTAAATTATTTATGTAAAGAGATATATACCAAGGACAAATTATCAGGGATGACACCAATTATATAAAATATAAAATAGAACTATTATTAATTTAGACAGGTTAATGTAGTAGGCACCAGCGATATGAATCGGATACTTGTTACCAGCAGTATTCGTTAAATCTCGCTGCTAGACTACTAGTCTTAGTCTAGCCTACCATGTAACCGATCAATAGTGATACTGGTTTAGTCTCATTAGGACACTGGCAATAACGAAGTTGCTGCCAGCCACGATGATGTGCTCTGGCTCATACCAGTAAACAGGTACATGAGTGTCCGATTTATCAGGATTAGCCTATAGGCCTACCTACATGTATAATATAGTAGGCCAAGGGTGTTTGTTGCTAGCCTGGTTGCTCATGTATACGTTAATGGTGGAATTTGGCCGCTTGGTTTAGCTGGCATTATTTTTGTCATTTGCTTGAATTATGGCACAGTCTTCTACACTCCAATTTGTACAAACCTCTCCATATTGAGGATATATAGGGTGGGGGTGACTCATTTATACAAAAATAACACTTATGCAGAACAGTATGAACTATTTATTATTGGCACCACTTTGTTAAAAATAGGTCTTTTATAGTATCTCCTATCTTTAATTATTTTAATTTGATTTTATTAAAACTCCTTTTGCCTGGGTAACAAAACTCAGTGTAAACACTGTTTTTCAGTTTGGCCCAGGGTCAAACTTAAAACGTCAAAAAATAACCAATACAATATTAAAATACACTACATTAAGTTTGCACAATTTAACAAAATTAGGAATACAATAAAAACTAGACCAGCTGGGCATAAAATTTACATACAAACAACAATGATATATAAATAAAAACAGCATTTACAGCATTTGCTATGTTAAGTTCACTTCTGGTCTATCCTGGTATCCCAAAGGTATAATTTAAATAATTGGATAGAGCAATGGTAAAAACTCTGTATAATTTTAATGCTCAAATATTTAGATGAATTCTTCTAATAGTTGTCAAGGCTTTCTATAGTTTTTGAAGGCATCAAATACAAAAGAAATGGGTTTAAAATTTTGCAGAACAAATTTTCTTTCTGGTTTAGTAGTATAATTTGCACAATAATGAATTAGTTTTAGATTTTGCAACTCAAACGCTGCAAACAAATCATAAGGCGGGCGGGGGACTCCAAACTGAACATTGAGTTTCAAGGGGGTATGAACGTTTGGACAGTATTTTTGTGGGATATGCGCGACACATCAGACATATCGAATTGCATTCTGAATACGAAGAATGTCCTGATGATATCAAATAATTTTGATTTTTTAAATTCGCAATATAATACACATTTTATGGCAAATGATTAAAAATTGATATTTTGGATATTTAATAGTCTTAAGTATGATGATATGTGGGACTGGGATGAAAAGCCGGCATAATTTTGACCTTTCGTATTGAAGATATGGATTTCCCCCCAAAATACACCATCACCAATTGCTCGTCGTCGGCCTTTCCTCCCAGCTATGAGGTTATGCAGGTCATTGTAAACTACCCACAAAAAATACGCGACATATAGGCCTATAGCAACATGTTTATTAAACTCCGGGATTAAACTAAGGAAAACAAAAAATGACACCAAAACGTGAATTTTTCTTGCATTACAGGTAGGCCTATACCCGGTACCCATCAACATATTCAAGTAGGGTTTAACATGGGCAATGTTGTTTTATCTAAATTGGAACATGCGGGTTTTGTTAAAAATTTTATGCAGTTGTAATCTCAGTATTCGATTTGTTTTTGGCATAACCTGAGGTAAAGACAAAGATGTGCACAAGAAGCACGTTCGCCCTATAATGATGGGGCATGTCAGTTCGCCCCATGCTTGCCCGAGGCGGACTTACCCCAAACTCGAGGGCAGTCTGTTTTTAAATATTCATTTGGTATTAGTATTACAAGGTGTTAAACTCATACCTGTGTATGTCCTAAACCATTATCCCCCTGAAGTTGTTCAACAAATATGTTTTTGTTCATTTTGGACCCCATATATAGGCCTACCCTCCAAGTTCCCGGAAGAGAATTTTAAACTCCTATAACAAATTTTTATATGAAATGTGTTATTGTTACACAATATCTAGCTTTTTTGAATAGGGTGAACTTACACCACCATATGCAGTGATATGGGCGAACTTGACATGCCCCAGCATGGGACAAGTTCAGGTTCTACACTTTGAAAAGTTTTCTTTTTGCTTTACGCTGCTGCTACGGTAAGACATGTAGTCCTGAGAATGTGGCGGTATTTAGCCAATAGCTTTCACATGAGCCAATCAAATCCGTCCAAAACTTAATTTTGACATTCGCTAGTCGAAAAAAAAATAGGGCGAACACTCGCTGCTCTCCCTGAATGGTTCCCGGGAATTGTTGTGGATTTGAACTAGAGACCTCGGTGTCCCTATGTCATCTTAGAACTGTGCCCCAACCCCGGGCCCCAACATGGCTGTCATTTCAATCAATAATATACTGTTCCGGTTGGTTTATTGCATAGGCCTATTTAGGTCTATTATGATTTCCCAATTTTTCACTTCCGATGAGAAATGTGCAAAATCAAGACGTAAATATACCCATGTTTGAATGATTCTGCAAGCCACTAGAAAAATATTGATTATTAATTTCTGCTGGTAGCTTTTGAAATTCAAGTACTGAGTTGGACATTTTAGCAGCCTGAAGTGAAAAAGGGTGAAATCAAAATGGAAATTCTGACACACCTGTACACTGTAATTCGCGATTTACGTATTTTTTAAACAATCTTATACCGGTGTGTTATAAATACGCCCCCTTCTAGTAGTTGTTAAAAAGCCTTAAACTTCAGTTGCCATTTTTTAAAGCAATTGTTGTTTAAATCTTTAACTCAAAACCCCATTATAAGCTTTAATCTAAAACAGATTTTAAAGGTTTAACTCTTGCTTGGTTTAAAAGTGTTCAAAACTTAAACACTCGCTGTTTAAAAAGTTAAAACATTAATTGTTCAAAACTTTAAAACGTTAAATTAGAGGTGTTTAAAAGTTGTTAAAATTGTTAATGGTTAACATCCAACCCTTAACCTCTAGTTCTTTTAAAAATTTAAAACATTTATTGTTCAATAAATGTTAACCCCTTTAATTCTAATGTGGTTTAAATGTCTTGTATATGTTTGCAAACACTTTTCTCGCAGAAATAATACTCACTCCATGAGTCTGAATGAAAACTTCACACAAATTTTGTTCTATTTTCTTTTTTATTAAACTTCTAACAAAACAACACAACATAAGTTTACAAAGTACACTAGGAAGCTAACTACTCATAATCACAAATCAGATTTGATTCTTGATTGGGACAAGGCATATCGCCCTGGTTTGACTGCCAAAAGTTTGAAAAACTTAGGGATGAAAATATCAATTCAAAATGAAAAATAATTCTTTTAAGGGGTACTACACCCTGGCCAATTTTGGCTATTTTTGCATTTTCTTAAAAATTATAGCACATTGGTGATAAGTAAGATATGTATGGCAAAGACTACAACTACTGATACTGAAAATTCAGCAACTCAAAGTCAGTAGTTATTGATTTATTGATCAAATATTGGTTTCCCTCATTTTTGACTGTAACTCCACAACTGTTATCTGTGCTGAAATAAAATTTTCAGTGTAGTAGTTGCAGTCCTTGCCCCTATATTATACATATCTTACTTGTCCCCAATGCGCTATAATTTTTTAGAAAAATGCAAAAATAGGCACAAAATTGGGAAGGGGTGTAGTACCCCCTTAAGGTAATACACTATTTTAAAGTGTTGCGATTTGGTAGTTCACAACATCATGCGAATGGTAATGAGCTTTGGCAAAAATTACATTGCTCATTTCCTTGTGAGCGTGTAGAAGAATTCAAATATCACATAAATAATTTTGTAGGTCCTGTGGTTCTTGAGTTATGTTGTAAAGAGGGCTGATACAACAACACTTTTGTAAAATGTACATAACTCATTAACAACAATAAATTAAGCAAGTTTTCAAATTATATAGTTTGTAGAATGAACTTTTGCAAAACATCAATGTGTTATTTGCCAATAATTTATTGATCTAGAGACTGAAAATCGATTTTTATGGCTGCTTCGACCAACAACACCTCGTCTACCCTTAAGGGTACAAGCTGTCTATAGTTTCTTATTTTGCAACCAAAAACCTCACATTTTATGTTGTTATTCCGTTAAAAATACGGTTTTCGCCCATTTTGGGTTGTAAATGGGCACATTTTGGTGACAATTGTTTCTACCAGCTATTACAAATTGTCCACCATATACTATATAATTATGGTCGACTACTTAAAACAGTTTCCAAATAAATATATTAAATATTTTGCTTGTAATGTTCTCTTAAAATTGATAAAAATCTGCATAAAAAATTAATTTAGATTTTTCACAAAACTTATTTAGATTTTTCACACAATTTGGTAGGAAGGGTCTAGAATGCGGATTGACCCCTTAATCCAATTGTGTTACCCTAGTCCGTTACCCTTTATTTTTTTTTTTTTTTTTTCAATACAGGCATTTGTTTAAAATTTTAGAACATGAAAACAAAAAAAGCTAAAGACCCACAAAACAATTGCTTAAATGCCTAGTATAGTTGCCAATAAGCCATTAATTTTGTAGAGCTGTAGCTAATTTTGTTTTGACGAGCTACTTTTTTTAACAAATGAATTTTACCAGATTTCCACTATATTCAGACATTTTGGGCGTGTACAATCCAATGGGGAAAAAATCAAGTTCAAGATTTTGCATTTTTGATGTCATATTCTGAAAGTAAATTTATACTTAAACTTTAATATCAACTACATGTACCTTTGGCAGTAAAACCGGGGTCAGATGTTGAACCTTGCCATAAATGAACAAGCATAATCACAACCAGCCTTGTTTCTTGATTGGTGTAAGCCTAAGTGAATGCTTGCTTAAAGCCATGTGTGATTTGCTTCACAGCGACGCCCTCAATTTTACTCGGATTTCAACTTTTTGCATAATTATAATGCCCAGTTGTGTACCTTAATATCATGTTAAAGACTATTAGCCTGAAGTGCTTTAATAACAGTAAAATTTAAGTTTTTATATTAAAACCGGGGAGACCCAGTTTTATTCAGAGTTCACCGTTCCAATGCTTGCTAACATGTCAGCTTATGTGTACACACGTCAAGCGCGATGCAGTATTACATGTAATACGATCGGTGAGCGATACGCACATTGTAGGCGCTGGAATGAAATCACAATTTTCTTTGTTTTACCTCATTTGTTTGGCTCGAAATTAAAAGGGAATAATGTGATCATTGAAAACTAGCATTTAAATAGGACTCTATTCTTTATGCAAATCACACATTATGGGTTTAAGGTTCACTCAAAACTACTCATAATGGTACAAGCATAAGTGAACAAGTTTTAAAAGTTTACTCAAAACTCAGAACCTTGGTTCTTGATTGGTTCAAGCCAAAGTGAACACTTTTTTTAAGATTCATTTAAAACTATACTGTACCCAGCAAACACAAAACGTTTTCGACATCATTCGCAAAAGGTTATAAAAGGTTGTCAGAAAACGTTTAAATGTCGGGTTATATAAAGGGTACATTAATGGTATAAAATGTTTTCATAACATTTATTGGTAATTTACTGCACAGCAAACACAAATGTTTTACAGAAAACATTTAAATGTCGGGTTATATAAAGGGTATAAAAACGTTTTAATAACATACCAAAATCATTTTTGAAAACTTGGTACAAATCATTCTAAACAGAATGTTATTTTGGGGTTGAAAAAATATTTTGCAAAAAATGTTTGCCCAAAATATTTGCAATAACGTTCTTAAAATGTTTTCACGACCTTTATATAACCCAACATTTAAATGTTAGTAAAACGTTTTGTAAAAAACATTTTAAGAACATTTCTGTGTTTGCTGGGTGCAAACATTTTGACATAATGTTATTTAAGTGTTGACAAAATATTTGGCCAAAAATGTTTGCAAAAATAGTTTACAATGACATTTCGAAAACATTTTAAAAATATTGTTGTAGTGTGTTTTCATACAAAACGTTTTAAAACGATTTCATGACCTTTATATAACCCGACATTTTAATGTTATTAAAACGTTTTTACCTAAACCAAAACCTAAAATATAACTTATATAAAACGTTTTAAAAACGTTTTTGTGTTTGCTGGGTACTCACAACCAGCCTTGGTTCTTGATTTTCGCAACGCTAGGGGAACACTTTTAAATGGTTCAAGCAAAAATACTCATAATTACATCTAGTTTTGGTTCTTGATTGGTACAAGCATAAGTGAACAAGTTTTCAAAGTTTACTGAAAACTACTCATAGTCACAAGCCTCGGTTCTTGATTGGTTTAAGCCAAAGTGAACACTTCTTTAAAGATTCACTCAAAACTTCTCAAAATCACAACCAGCATTGGCTGTACAAGCACAAGTGAACAAGTTTTCAAAATTTACTTGCAGCTGCTCATTATCACAACCAGCCTTGGTTCTTGATTGGTGCGGCCGAAGTGAACACTTTTTAATGGTTCAATCAAAACTACTCATAATCACATCTAGTTTTGGTTCTTGATTGGCACAAACATAAGTGAACAAGTTTCATTGGGTTACTCAAAACTACTTATAATCACAACCAGGCTTGATTCTTGATTGGTGGAAGCCTAAGTGAACACTTTTGTAAAGTTTGATTAATCAAAACTACTCGGTCACAAGCTTTGGTTTATGATTGGTACCAAATAAACAAGTTTCCAAGGTTTAATCAAAACTACCCATAATCACATTCAGCCTTGGTTCTAGATTGGTGCAAGCCTAAGTGAACACCTTTTTTTATAGATTCACTCAAGCTTTAACAAGCTCTGATTGGTACAAGCATAAGTGAACAAGGTTTCAAGTTCACTCATTATTACGCTTTGAGAATCTTCCATCCTATACTATACTTTACACACATTTTTCAAAACCAATTATTCTGGATATCTGGCACCCGCTAGAGTCACAAACTGAAATTGGTGCCCAATTTCACCCGATATCGTAGGTCTCTGCATCAGCTTACAGTCCACGATCACCGTACATGTAGTGTGTAGATATCGTAACACTGTTTAACAACCCACTTTAAATGGTTACAAAATGTACACAAATTTGACCAAAATTAGATTCTCAAAGCATAATAATGACAAAATCGAATGGATCCTTTCACGATACTCAAAGATATTGGTCTCGCTGTGAGTTTAAGAGATATCTTTAACTCACAGCTTGACCAATATCTTTGTGTATCATGCTCAATCCATCCAATTTTATATCAAAACTGCACACTAAGATTCCTATGGCTAGTTATTGGGTGCTACTATAGCAGTGTCTTGCCAAGGCAACACCACGCTGGAGTTGCTCTGGTGGTACTTCAGAGCTACTCTGGTGCTACTTTACAATGAGGTCGCTCATGGCGAATTAGCTGCACAGCTCCTCTGCTATGCCGTAGCTCATGGTAGACAAGCCGCAGAGTAGCTCTGAAGTACCCCAGCACTATTCTAGCTTGGAGTAGCCATGCAGGTATACTCTGCTATAGAAGTATCCATTAACTGGCCATAATGATCTTGGTATGTATCCATAATCACAAGCTTTGGTTCTTGATTATCGTTATTTGGTTCTTGATTGGTACAAACCTCAGAGAAAATTTTTTGAGATATTCACTCAAAACTATTCATAATCACAACCAGCTTTGTTTTTTGATTGGTAAGTGAACAACAAGTGTTCATGGTTTACTTAAAACTGCTGCAGGATATGGTGCCCAAACATTATAGGCCCAAGGTGAACTCATTATTGAGTTACATAGAGGTTTGTACAGTACTTATTAGGTGCTGGAGTTAGCTAGAGTTGTAAGACTGAACAAAGTTAAAAAAAATGCATTGAACTCTCTCACGCAGCTATACATCTCCTGTTTAGGAGCCATCTGAAACACCACTGCCTCCATGAATTGCCACAGTGCCTGGCAATGACTTTGATATTTCAATCCCAGGACGTAGTGAGTCTTAAAACAAACGTCTATCGCCTTCAATACAGGTGGAGTGGACATGGCCCTGCGTTCAATTATCACAAAGACCCGTCTAGGTGTCAGTATCTGTTTCCCAGTAACAAGACATAGGGCTGTGGCTTCTCTGTTGCACTAATTGCACTCAAATGTGTCAATGTTGCCATTTTCCTGCAGAGGAAATAAAATAACACATTAATGTATTAATATAGTGTATAATAAATAAGGAATTTCAGAATAGGGTTCCCACAGCTTTCTACATTCTCTGGATTTTCCAGGACTTAACTTCATTGACCTAAATTTAAAAAAATTCAGATCAACACTTAATAAAAAACAAATTTGAAATTGGCATATCAAACTTTTTGCTAAATCTCTGACATTTGTTAACTCATTTGAATACAAAATTCTGATATTTACTGGAATTTGGTCATCAATATTCAAGACTCTTGAATTTTCCTTGACCAAATAATGAAAACACCTCGGCCACCCGATGCACGCTACCGACGAGGAAAGCTAACCAGTTAGCTTTTCGCTCCCTATTCATGAGCGAGGATCATGACGTCATCACACGTGCACGCATGCGCAGATGTCATTTTCCAGTGAGACATAGTGAGATACAGTACGGTTAGGGCTATTGCTCTACACATGTGTATTAAAATAACCCTAACCGCATAAATATGTGTCTTTGTCCGAGTACGTCAAAACCGATTGGCATTGCAAACTCGGATGTAAACAACACCATAGCAACGCTTAGGACAGACCACTCTCATGGAGGTAAATTGGTTCTATTTAGACAAATTAATAAAACCTTATTTAAAAAATCAGCAACCCTATCAGTACATGTAGTAAAAATAAGATGTTTTTTGTCTTTACTGCAGCACTTACACTCTTTTGGTCTGTAAATGAAGCAAGTGATGCTGCATAGCCGCACCTTCCTTTCCCACCTTTAGACCTTCCTTTCATGATTAAAGGTAACAACTGCAGAGCAGTGTTTACTTAACCATCTGAAATGAAAATTATTAATGGTAACAAATCTTTTGTTGAGGCATATGTAACAATGTAATTAGGCTACACTGAAGCATTTAGATTGATAATAAAAGCTAATGCTACGAGGGGCGGTCAATAAGTTCAGAGAACAAGGTACTTGAAAGAGTACTAGCCAAATCCTTTCTATCTCTCTCTTGAGCATGGTCACTACATACCGTAATGTACCCGTCGCAATTTTTCTTGAAACCTTCTATGTCAACAAAATGGAAGTCTTCCGATAGCTCCTTGAGCCACTCTTCAGTGAAGGCTCACTAGCATTGATCACCACCAAACCTGATATTATGAAGGTAGGACTTAAAATTCTAAAATAGGCTTCACTAACTGGAGGTCATGTCTGAACCACAATATATGGTTACTTTAAATAACTGGCCCCTCTGTCGTGAATGGCAGCTTGACAAACTAAGAATAGTGTACAGGACACAATCCGAGAACAGCCACATTCCTACCATCAACCTCCTCCACATGATTGCTTGCCTCAATTTTGCTATCAAAATTTGTATAATATATGCCTATGATTGTACTTTCATTTGGCAAATGATCCGTCATCAAGACTATCCTTGGATGTCAGAAACAGCGATGAAGATCTTGCACTACGGTGACCGAGGGATGATCTTCTGAGGGGTGTAAGATCCAGGTGCTTCCACTAAATTCACTCATAATTCCAGTGATTAATGTATGCCTTATCACCTTTAGCCACATATAGATTAAATTTGCCTTGGTCCTCATTCTAAATGTATAGAAGGTGTGGACCTGAATACTAGTATGTCAACTGGTATCAATTTTGTACATGAAGATTCCGGGACCCCATCTAGAAGACACCCTGGAATACTCCATTCTTGAACTCTAAAAACCATTTCGTTGCTGTTGAATACCAAGTACTTCATTACCATTTACAATAACTGTACAAAGTTCATTTGAGTTTTCACCACCGTCGGGAGAAATTTCCATGATGACCCTGTATTCACTTCTGGTAGTACCCGGGAATTCATGGAGGTAGGCTTCCTCTGAACAGTGTCCTGCCCAGTATACAGTGATGCAAAAATATAATATCTTTGCAGTAATGTTTTGAAGGAACAAGCTTTCAAATGAGACCAAATGCAATACCGTGCGACAAAGTAGCATACCGAGTTCTACAAACTTTTTGACCGGCCCTCGTATATTATACCACATTAAAACATTCTGCAACAGTTGTTGTTATCCCTAGCTAGAGTAAACATACAATCATATTCACATGCATGTAGATTAAAATGATGCCCAATACAACACAATATTGATGTTGCTGTCAAGAATTAAGTTACAGTACATTCAAGAAAATAGAGGTACTGGCCTATATTTATAGAATGACTTGGCCTATTTTATAGACAAGATGTGTGCTCTTCACAAAATCGAGCACTCTCTATATTTCCTTGAAATCACTATTTTTCACATCATTGTAATGTACATAAAATAACAATATAAACACCAGAAACATGAGTCTACAATTTGTGCTGTAGATTTGACAAAATCTGAATAAGTTTGCTTTTCTGTTGCTTCATCAGATTCAAATGCAGGCATCATAATACACATGTACGGAATAAGTATGTTTGCAAAATTCACGTTTGCAAAATGCATGTACGCTCATTAAGCATGCACACCAGGGCTCAAAAAAAGGAAGCAAAATTCAAGCATGCTAAAGTAATTCCACAACTTTCTATAGATTCTTACATTGTACGAGCATATGTAGGGCCTACCAAAAGGAAAAATTTCCCTCTCTAAATTCCAAGATTTCCTCCAAATATCAAGATTTCCTGGGAGCATCCAAAATTCCCCACTTTTTTAAGCCATGGCAAAGACATGCCTAAATTAATAACATTTACATGTACAGGGGCATTTATAGGAAAAATGGGGAATTTGGAGAAAAGTTAGAGAAATCTTGGAAATTGGAGGAATTTTGCCTTTTGTACATGAAAATTTGGCTTGCTGGAATCTGGAATTCTTGCTGGAATCTTGCTTGAAATTACCTTTTTTGGAGTCCTGATAGGGGGCAACATTAAATGTTGGCAACAATCTTACACTTCAGTCATCTTATATACTCCCGAGTCCTGACAAAATCTCATTAAGGGGGTACTACACCCCTGCCAAATTTTGTGCCTATTTTTGCATTTTCTCAAAAATTATAGCGCATTGGTGACAAGTAAGATATGTATATTATAGGGGCAAGGACTACAACTACTGAACTGGAAATTTTATTTCAGCACAGACAACTGTTGTGGGGTTACAGTCAAAATGAGGGAAAACCAGTATTTGATCAATAAATCATAACTACTTGCCTTGAGTTGCTGAATTTTCAGTGCAGTAGTAATGCAAAAATAGGCACTAAATTGGTCAGGGGTGTAGTACCCCTTAAAGGGCAATTGAAAGATCCCCAAAAGCATGTTACATACCCCTTCATATTCTCCAGAGGTAATAATGTTTAATGAGGTTAAACGAGGTCAACATTTCTGAAAAATTTCAGTACGGTATATTGTTAGGTTTTCGTCTGGATCTAGACAAAACCCTATTGAAACTATAGAACATCTCCAGTTTACGCTCAAAGTATAGTTTTTAGTGCAATGTGTATAGGCAAAGTTAGGCAAATTTAATTCTAGGCTATGAATACCTGTTGATGCATGACCCGTCTTCACTCAGTGTAATGCACCTGTTTTCTAATTTTAGTTCAATTATATTCATGAAATTGCAAAACAATATATTTTTCTGCTTATGATAAAGACTAATGTTGTTTTATCATTTTGTTAATTATGGAGACAAACCAAGTTTTTTTTCCCCAGACAACCCTCTGATGAGCTCCTTTAAAAATGTACTAGAAAAGCTTACCTTTCGTTAGTTTTCCTAAATCATCTTTATCAACCCAATCAACAGTCCATTCAGGCTCTTTGGTGTTCAAGTATCTCAAATAAACACCAGACACCTCGGCCAATGCTTTACTTGTCTTCTCAGGGTACATTATTGAATTCCTGCTCAATCTGCAAACCAAAATATAACATGCATCATTATTTATTTACATTTTCTGTCTGTAAATAGGCAAATAAACAATTATTTTGGTTGTCAGACCTCGCCCGATTCAAACCCTCTCCCGCCAATGAGGATGTCTTCAAATTTTAGGAAGGATGCCAGCAATAAGGCTATTTTTAGGGTCTGTGGTGTAAAACATGGCCCTGCCACATTTTGAGATGATTTTTTAAAGTTCAGGAAGGGATGAAAATTTTCTTTCTCAGTTTATATTTTGCAATAATTTTTCATTGGAAGTGAAAGAAAAGACAATTTTGTCAGTTTTAAAGTGAATCAATTGTTTTTTTTCTTGATTTTGACATGGTGGACAAAATTCCGTCCCGCCACATTCCGTCCCGCCACAATGACATGATTTTAAAAATTAATGAGCGTACTATAAAAGAGGGGGTGAATTTTATAATTCCTTCCATAACAAAAGAAGGATAGTTGAAGTTAATACCAATGTTAGAAACAAATGTTTTATCCCAGTACTTTTGATAAAAATTCAACAAATGTACTGTCTTCACAAATACATGAAGTTTATCATTCCGTCCCGCCACATCGATGAATTTGTGTTACCGTGGCAACATGTTGATTCTTTGGACTATTTTTCTTGTGTGTGAATGTAGTCTATAACTTACTTGTTTATATTAAGAACATGAAGAATCCATAAAATAAACAGTCACAGAGCTACAATTTAAAAGATCTATCAAAATTCCGTCCCGCCACAAACGGGAATTTTGGCTCTGGCCCTATTGTATAGGCCTACGCGTGAGTTTATTCTTTTCTGCATGGCTGTTTCCATTATTAACTTACGCCCCTCTGGAATCGAGCCTTGAAAATCCATTGTATTTAACCTTAAGCTTGGAAATTAAATAAGCCCTTTTGTAAAAATATAAACCCTTGGCGGGAAGTATTTTGTGAGAGTATACTTGGGTTTAAGAACTGTTCATCTTATTTCCTCGTCAAGATGCATCCATTGCTTAAAATAATTAGGACATAATTACGTATTATCCTTAAGGTGGTACTACACCCCTGGCCAATTTTTTGCCTATTTTTGCATTTTTCTTAGCGCGTTGGTGACAAGTAAGATATGTATATTATAGGGGTAAGGACTACAACTACTGCACTGGGAATTCAGCAACTCAAGGCAAGTAGTTATTGATTTATTGATCAAATATTGGTTTTCCCTCATTTTTGACTATAACTCCACAACTATTGTCTGTGCTGAAATAAAATTTCCAGTGCAGTAGTTGTAGTCCTTGCCCCTATAATATACATATCTTACTTGTCCCCAATGCTCTATAATTTTGAGAAAATGCAAAAATAGGCACAAAATTAGGCAGGGTGTAGTATCCCTTAAACGTAGTCAAGTCAAAATCTGGCAAACTTCACTGACATTTGCCTGTTGAACCCTTTGATGTTTTCTTCTCATATAAAACATGTTTTATTTTGTTTTGAAATCCCAATGCATGTCAGGGAGCTCAAATAGGAACAAAATATTTATCTCTTCATAAGAGATTTGTGAATCTTAAAACATACCAATGTGCCACCAGATCAAGACACAGCATTTATTGCCCATCATGACACAAGATCAGAGCATCTCTGCCAATTAGAAGAATGATCTATTGATCTTGTTACTGCAGTTTAATACTTACCCTGGTCTAGTGTGCTTCTTCGCCTTTGCCAGAGGAATATTAACTTTGAAGTCCTCTTCTGTGAATATGCTGCCTTCTCACAGCTACGGCATATAGCATGAGCTTGGTTTTTTAACATTTTCCTTTACATCTCTGTGGAAGGAAGGAAATATTTAATGATAAAAATAAATTTCAATTATAAATAATCACAGAAACATTTTGATGCATATTACAAACTCTTCATAAACACAAAATTTGCATAACAGGTGATAATACAATATTGCTTTTTAAAACTTGCCTTCCCATTACGTTAGTGCACATTATTGCATCTGGACACATTTTTATACATTCGGATGGATTGTCAATATCTCTTCATGAGAGATTTGTGTATCTCGCTATTATTCTCGCATCCACGGTGGTACACATGGATGGAATATATTTTAAACTCATCTATCAATTGCATGCCTGGTGTCAGTGTGGGTTTATGTGACTGCATCATATTCTGGTTTCAGTCAGATTCCCAATGTGTCATTGGGATGAAGAGGCTAACCATGTGGCATACAGTTCAAGTAATTTTTGACTAACTGTTCTTACAAGCTAAAAGTTACTGTACTTGTTTTGCCTCTAATTTTTTACAAAAATAGTACAATTCTGTAATTATTATTATTCCTATAAATGGAAGCAATTTTAATAAACAAAATCAAACTAAAGATTTTGTGTTTTTGTGTATTTGTGGCAGCTATTATTATTAGCACATGTTTTGGATCAACAATACATTAATTTGTAACACTTTATGTGGAAGTATAAAGAGTTGCTAATATTTTCACCACTATGTTGGACGCATGATTTTTTTACTGGACACAATATTTTATGCATTTGCCACACATTGTATGCATCGTGGGTCTGCTTAACAGGATGCCTGAATTTCTTGTAAATTATGTTAGAATAGATATATTACAATTTGAAATGACTTTTTACTCTAGGTGGGTAAATGTGGGTAGGATTTAAACTCTTTCCCTAGAGAAGTCTTTTTCAGAGGGCTGGGTTTTCAGAATTCTACTGAGTCCCACCAACAGAGCTCTGAGGATGGCACTCAATAAAGCTATCTATTTTCCACAGTACAGTACAGTGGCACCGATAGGGAGGGGTGCAAATTAGGTAGACTGTGCCTCTATCAGACAGGACCAGCTAGAATTGGTCTAAAAGCAATATTGTGATAAATTGGATTAATCATATTACCTGACCTAATTAATATTCTGTATCACCCTTTTTGCTGAACCATGAACTGGTATCAGCCTATGCCCTATATTAGTGTATGTTACTTATTTGCTTACTTACGGTACTTACTTCCCAACCATTTGGTCTGAAATGGACATATCTTTAAATGCCACGAAGGTATGAACCCCCAAGTGGTGTCAAATGAAAGAGAAAGAAGTAAAGAATATGATAAAAATATTTTCCCACCCGGGGGTGGCATTCATAATAAGCCCTGTGTCAATATTCATATTTTGGGTCTTTTTCATATCTCGAAATGCCAAGAAAATTGCTAGAACAGCTATCGAGGCATGGTGACCTACATTTACAGTAGACATGGGACAACATGACATTTTCCTCAGAAATTTAAAAGTAAATATTATTAAATTCTCGAAGTATTATCAAAGCAGAATCTTAACCATGGTATGTGGTTTGGGGAAGATAGCTGCATGACAGTGGATGTTGATCTCACAAGATTTTTGCTGCACCATAAAATGGTATCAGCCTATAGTATGTTACTACTGTCTGTTCAATTAGCTTAGATTCTTGAATTTTTAAGATATTTGAAAAAATAAATAATTGTGGCCAAATTCATCAAAGAAAAGTGTTAGCACAGCCTTAGACCTAACGTGGTTTATACTTTTCAAATTCCAAAGTTCAATTTAAAGCCCCATTTCTTTTCAATTTTGCCTCATTTTAGGCAGTTACTTGGCAGTAACATTATGTAGCCAGAGGTTTCCAGTGATATAAAAATCTCAACTTTTTTTGAGAAAAGTGGGGGGATGAGGCTGTGGATCACGAAATGTCCCTTTAAGGGGTCAATAAAGGGGTCAAAGGTCAAGTTTTCAAAATGGTCCATTTGAGTTGAAATTTAAATGCAATGATCCTTATGACATTCTAAACATGTCTGAAATATTTTAAAATGCATTTAAGGTCATTAAGGGGTCATAAAGGGGTGATATATGTACCACAATATACTTCCAAAGCCCCATGGTTCAGCTATTGTGCGGTAACCACTCTAGTTTATACATGTAACAAATATTGGGTTACAACTTACAAGAATTAATGCATTGACACTCGAAAACCAAACACAAACAGGCCCTGCTTTTAATATTGATAACTTTCTTGTGAAAAACTCTACACTTTTTAATATGGAAAGCTTTAAAGAGGTTGACTTACAAATTATTAGCATCCGCCTTTGAAAATGATCATGTTTATTTATTATCTGATGCTCACAATCACATGTACAGGGCTGCAGGGTGCCTTCAAGTTCTGCCAATATTAAGATTAACCTGACCATATCTTCCATCATCTGCCAACAACATCCCTTTCATCATAAAGAAGTTGCAATGTAAGTGTCATCACCAGTTCTGTGGGTAGTCATGCCATATAGCCTGTGGAAAATTTATTCCAAAAACATAGTACTTTTATTTAATAGTGTAGTCTGCAGGGCAAGGTACATGTGTACATACATTGTACATTGTAACAACCGGACTGATTTTTTTTTTAAGTTGGGTACATGGTCTGTTGGTTAGTTAGTAACCTTTGACAGGCATTGAGTTTTGCAAAGTGACAGGTGTGCTGTAAATCGCACGCCTGGATAACCCGAGGTGTGCTCTTAGGTGTGCTGCAAATCGCACACCTAAATAAATCAAGGTGTGCTTTTTTCAAAACTGGTGTATGACTATGATTTCATTTTCAGTTAAAACTTTTTTTAATTGGCCACGGTTAAGCTCTGGGGTAATGAACGGTGCATTCTGCAAAGATGTCTTTTAGCTGTAAATTTGCTTTGGTGATAACTTTGCTTGTATCATTCGTGGTTAATTGAAAAAATACAATAACAAGAAAAAATTATTTTACAAGTTGGTATGCACAAAGGGCAAAGTTGTATTGTGTTCATATCACAATCTACCGTAATTTTTTAATTTTGTTTTTTACATTTTTATATTCCCCTGGATTTAGAATGTCCCTGGACCTTGGACTAATTGCTAGTGTCATTTGTAATTAATTTAATAAAAATACAAAAAAATTACAAAGATTTAAAAATTATAAATTCTTGTTTAAAATAGGCAAATTAAGTAACTTATGTTCACATAATAATCTATGAATGATTTTCAAATGCATTTGTTTTGTATGCTTCTTTACATCATAAATAGGTTGCAATGTGAACATCAATTATAAATTTGCCTATTTTGAACATGAATTAATAATTTTTTTAAATCTTTTTGTAATTTTTTTTTTTATTTCTAAAAATTTTTTCAGGGACATTCTTAAGTTCCAGGGACATTCTAAATCCAAAAAAAGAAAACTTAAAAAAAAAAAAAAAAAATTTTTTTTTTTTTTTTTAGGCGTGCGAAAAATCGCACCCCCCGGCGCATTTTCAGGCGTGCGGCGCGTGCGAATCGCACTCGCACGCCTTAAAACTCAATGCCTGCTTTGATCCCCTTTGATGCCAAATGATTTTCTCTCAAATTGGGAAAATACCAGTGATATTTATCTAGTCTGGGTGGCAGGCTCATGTCATGGGCAGTCACATCTGTTTTTGCAAAACTCTTTGGGGTGGGGCAATGGACAAATACCAAGTACTTTCTAGAACAAGCACGTTTTTGTTCCATACTTCACGCCTGCAGACCCAACCCTTATGCCACCAGTGGGGTAGCAAGTGGGAAGGGAGGGGGTATGAACAAAAAATGGAAGAGAAAATTGGGAAGACTGTTTCCCACCAAAATTCGCCCTGATTATGGGTCATAATTTTTGAGTGCTTCATGCACACATTGCCCGAATAAAGCCCTTTTTTGGAAGCTCAAAGACGTACCATGTAGTCTTGCTAAAAAAACCAGTACGTGTGTATATCGCACCGATAATACCAAAATGATGCAACTGGGAATTTTGTTTTGCCTTTCCACTCAAATATTACCCTCCGGACTAAGAAAGCTGGCTACGCCCTGATGCTGCTTCAAGTTGGTCTCAATGGAAAGAGGAAGACTGGTACCAAAATCATTTAAGTATCTGGTGCTCGAGTGGGTGGTAACCAGTGTTCGAATTAAGCAATTTTTTGAGGTTGTCCGCCGGACAACCTCAAAAAAATTTTTGGTTGTCCGAAAATATTTTTGGTTGTCCGAAATTTTAATGAACTTTTAAGCTTAAAGTTGCAAGTTTAAAACATACACTGCCGCCAAATAATTCACACATCACACACTTTCCCCAAACTCACCTTGTTGCTAATAAAATATCAAATATATCCAAGAAAATACAAGTTGTACGTTCATCAATTATTTATCATCAATAAATCCATGTTTGTGCCGTATTTTATGCTTAAAGTCCGTCAGAATTCATGATTGTTTTCCCGGGTTGTTTTCAAGAAGTCAAGATTTTAATATATGTACGCAAAATTCTCCATTGAAATATACCTCATTAATTATTCATGAGCTCATAGGGAAATCCCCCAAAGAGACAATGGGTGTTTTGAAACTGATCTGATCTGAATATTTTTTATGCACATGTTATAATTGCCTTGTGTCTTATAATAATATCATCAATCACTTAGCAACGGTCAGAGGTCAGATTTTTTGCCTGGTTTTTGCTGACAGCCAGTTTTTCTTTAGACATGATTTTACTATTGCAAGAGCTTGACAGATTCGGGAACCATGCTAGCCCTCGACCGACCATGTGTCAAAATGCCCAAACCAGCTGTTTACATTTACCGATGCACATGTCCAAGGTTGGGTATTTATAAAATACTGGCTACAAATTATGGGTGTTTTTTACTACATTGGTCATGATTTCTTCTGAAAATTTCAAGATGATAATACAATGCATTTTATATTAAGCTTATTCAGTAACAGTGGTGCACATTTTTTATGGTTGTAACTTGTAATCCAGACTCCCCAGACTTGTAATCGAATGCAAAGGACTGAACTTCCCCCGATGCATAAACTTTTTTTCCGATATCGAGGGGCTCGATAAAGTAAACAGATATGGCTGCGATTGAGTTTCGCAGCTCATGGGTTGTGGAAGCACGTTTAAATTCACGTTTATTTTATTCAAAAATAGTTTCACATTTTAAATATTACCATCGGCTAAAAGATACTCGTACAAAGGTGAGTTTTGGCTACAGATTTATGGTTGTCCGGCGGACAACCGAATCAGTATTTTTGGTTGTCCGGTGACTTTTTTAGTTGTCCCGGGCGAACGGACAACCAAAATTTCGAACGCTGGTGGTAACCATCCACAGGTAAACAAAGGCTTGGTGAGAGGAGGGTTAAGACTTTAAAAACTTGTGGGTGGGGTGTTTAGGTGTAGTGTTGTGGTGGCTTTGGAACTCAACTCCATCATAGTTAGATGGCAGTTTGAAAATAGGGCGGAAAACCTGCTATTTCTTGTCTAAGGGTGTTGAATTCAGCTACAAAAATGGGTGGTTGTATTCAACCACCCAACTTGAGTTTGCTGTGAGCAATTGCAACAATTGTTTTTATTTAGACGTGTAGAATTTGCTCTTTCCAGTGGTATTTTCATTTTAGCAGATTCCTTACAGATCTCGAGTTACAGCCCCTCAAACATGAGTTTACTTCTTTTTGACTCAACCTGTAGAATACAACTTTGCAGCTCTCTATCTGACCAGAAAAGGAAGATGGGCCACTTAGGGAATTATGGAAACTTTCGGGCTTCATAACTGCTTAATTATTAGTCTAAAGAATATAAAAGTATACATTTTAGACTGGAAATGACTTGCTGAATTCATCTGTGAGGTCAATTTGGGCCAAAATGCTCATTTTGGAGAAAATCCCATAAAACAGTTTTTTGGCCCAAATTTTTGTGTGCAACGTAACAAAAAAATTGAAAAAAAAAAAAAAACTTTGTATTAATTTTTAAAAACTAGATAAAAATATCTAGGGACCGTTTTTTATTTTTTTTATTTTGACCAACTTTGAGAAATTTGAACCAAAAATGGTCAAAAAATGCAAAATTTTCAAAAAAATCACAAAAAACCCTGATTTTCACACAAATTTCAAATATTTTTGGTGAAGTTGGTCAAAATTCAAAAAAATGAAAAAACGGTCCCTAGATATTTTCATCTAGTTTTTAAAAATTAATAAAAAAATTTGGCCAAATAATTTTTTTGTTATTAATACGTTGCACGAAAAAATTTGGGCCAAAAAACCTGTTTTTTTTGGATTTTCTCCAAAAATGAGTATTTTGGCCCGAATTAGACCTCACAGATGAATTCATCAAGTCATTTCCATTCTAAAAATGTATACTTGTATATTCTTTAGACTAATAATTTAGCAGTTATGAGGTCCGAAAGTTTTCATAATCCCAGGGTTCAGACCAACCTTAAGTTGGTAAAAATCACCACTGACACTCACAAGTACATACATCGAATGTATGGAGCCAGCAGGCGGTGGATGACATGAATAGAGAGAGACAGCAAAACTGCTCAGCCGTATGGCACTTTCCATACAATCGGAACACGGAAGTGAATCAGGACTGAATTTCGCAGCTGCCGTGATCATGGTACGCGCCATTCAATTTGCACACTGAGTGTTCGGAGCTTAAAACCAACACGGCAAAGTTCTGTCACAGTGACTCTCACCCAGTAATAATTAAATTTTACTGTAAAATTAATTTGAAGGTTAGTTTTGTGGGTTTCATTAGCGAACCCCAACGGTTTTAGATTCTATTATTTATTAACATAGGCCTATTTGTTTGTGATATTTTAAGGTCATGCGCCATGAATTGGGGTACGGTATAGGAAAAGGTGGGGGTGTTACATTTTTTCAGTTTCTTTAGGATGTTCTGCCTCAGATCTCAAGAATGAAGAGGGGTACTGAACTAGTTTTGGTCTATTTTGTTGCTAATTTATCTAGCTAAACTTGTGGAAAGTAAAAACTTCACACTGTATTTACTTTTTGAGATATTGCAATTCAAATGATGCAGAGTCAGGGGTGGAGGTGCCTACGGTTGAGGTGCTTACGGTTGAGGCATGTGTTAAAGTATAGGGATTATTGATTTTGTGTGCCTTTTTTTTACTGTAACTTGTAACCCAGCAAGGTATTGGGATGGATGAATTCATAGAACCCTGTTCATACATGTTTACGTAACATTCTTAGTCAGTGGGAGTGGTCTAGTTCGTAGACACATTTCTGATTGGACAATCGCATGATTTTGGGTGCCGTCTATCAGGCCGTGAGAGCGACCCCACGTCATCATGCGTCTTGATAATGCGGAACACGCGTGTAGAGATGCGCGTAGACTAGTGCGGAATATGCGAACGCGCTAGCAGTACGCGCAACAGAATACGTGAAGTTGTAAACAAGTTTCGTTCATTTTATAATGAGGGGAGTTTTATGACGGTAACTTAGTTTTTGCTTTAAAAAAATTGTTTACAGTTATTAAAATTTTAATATTTAACTGACTAAGAATGAGAATAAACGATAGGAATTTTTATTTTGCCTATCCTCTACCTATGATAGACGACAGGCAGGTCCAATATTTTTATCGTGGCGCCGGTATCCACTACTCAAAATATTGGACCTGCCTGTCGTCTATCACACGGTAGAGGATAGGCAAAATAAAAATTCCTATCGTTTATTCTCTAATTCTGCGTGCTATTATTTTCCTCCACGACTAAAAAATATTGTCATTTTAGACTAAAAACTATCAATTTTTAAATAAAAGTTTTTCCATTGCTAATTGTAAGAAAACATTTACTAGCACAGTCCACCGTGTTTGGACGCTGCTTAACATCGCGTACATCATTCGGCGCTTATGCGTAAATAGCTTCGAAGCATACGCGCGTATATCCTACTCGCGAGCTTTCATCGGTTCTGACGCGGCTTGTTTACGACCAGAAAGCAGGGCATAAACGTATGCGAAAGTATGCTGGAGGCTTCATGCCGCCCGAGAAAAAAAGATAGAGAAGCGACACTCCGTACAATTAACGTGCAGACGGCAAGTGATGGTAGTATGAAACCAGCATAAGATAGGCATGATGATAGGGTACCTCGAGTTAAACATGATATACATCTGAGACGAATATACCTATTCGTCTCATACATGTACTAATTATCTGATTTATCTCGCCATCATGGCCATGGCGACTGAGCGGAGTCAAATTCGGCAGGCTTGTGCATGTACAATGTGTAATGTCATCATGATGTCGCGACACATCCCCACATTCATGACCTAAAACTACTGTCCGTGAGTTACGAATTCAAGCGAAATACAGTATAAATGTTCAACACTCTGTACGTGTTTTATCTTACCTTAAATTTTGACAAAGTTCAAGAATTTGACCATAAACCAGCTGCAGAATCACCACCCGATATGCCTATCATGGTTGAGGCCACTCGCAACTTCAATCATTTGTCAACAATTAATGCTCCCGGTGCATTGAATTTAATTAATAATTCGCCCATACGAACGTTATTAAAATAGCACCAACAAAATGCGAAAACTTGCCCATGGAAAATGCAATAAACATACCATACACCATATCATTCATGTAAAAACTAACGAAGGAAGTGTATTATTAAAATGGTCCTAGAGCAAAATATGTTGACAAAAGCTCAAACTCACGTAAAATCCTCTGTTGTCATGTATTATAAGGTCGTAGGGATTTCTGAATAAATTGAGTTATAACTTTCAAGTTTGGCAACACGCCGTGCTCTTCTAGTCTGGAATCGATACATAACGATATACTGGTTAGCCTGGACTAAGACTACTATGCTGGTACCAACATAATCGATACTGTTTGTACACCAGTAACCCTTATATATGGATGCTGCTATATTCGACGGGTGATTTAGATGATTTCAACCATGATATGAACTTTGGAATACCTTCCAGAATGCAATCAACAGTAACGCTTATTAGATTTTACATGATCGATGATATTTTTGCCAACAGTTAATGGAGATCATTAATTAATCTTTATTGACAGCTAGATTAGCAATGCATTTCTATAGACATTTTAACCCCAGCTTTACTATGAAGGTGGATCCTATAAATGTTTCTTATCCGATGTACTAAAACAATCAAGTGGGCGGTTTCTTGAAGCTCGGCTAAAGTCAAATTTACTTATATTTTCGACTTAAATTATATCCTAAACTTCAGACACCTTATTTTGTTATTCTTTTCTTAAATATAGACTGCGTAAACAAAATGTTAACAAATACAGGTAAATTCCCTATACATATTTACTTGAACTAGCTGTCAATCAGTGTTTGCACCTAACAGGTTTAATAAAATGCTGATTATATAATACCAAACATTGATACATTGGTAGGGAGAATGTTGGTAGTTATATTACACAGCCGTGACGTTAGTCACGGCTGTGTCTTTTTTCTTACAGGTTCTTTCTTTCTTCTTTACACAGCCGTGACGTTAGTCACGGCTGTGTCTTTTTTCTTACAGGTTCTTCTTCTTACACAGCCGTGACGTTAGTCACGGCTGTGTCTTTTTTCTTACAGGTTCTTCTTCTTACACAGCCGTGACGTTAGTCACGGCTGTGTCTTTTTTCTTACAGGTTCTTCTTCTTACCTAGCCGGGACACCGGCTAGGTCTTGTGATGCTATCGGATCTTTCTTCTTTCTTCTTCTGCTTCTTTCTTCTGGCAACAAATTTCAAAATGCTTCTTCTCTTACATGTTACATCCTACAATGACGTCACTTGCACATATGCATCGGCTATATCCAGTGTCTATAGGATATTCACAAATTTGGGGTCAAAGGTCATTAAGGGTCATTTCCGGTATAAAACCAAATATCTTCAAAATGCTTCTTCTCCTACATGTTACATCATATAATGACGTTACTTGCACATATGCATCGGCTATATCCAGTGCCTATAAATTATTCACAGAATTTGGGTCAAAGGTCATTAAGGGGTCATTTCCGGTCTGAAAGCTAAAATATTCAAAAATCACTGTCTTTACAAATTACGTAGCAGAGTATTGTCATTAGCACACATGCATTGCTACCAACCAGGGTCTTTGGGGTGTCTACAGTTTTGGGGTCAAAGGTCATTATGGGGTCGCTTCCGGTCAAAAACCAAAAATCATCAAATATGTTTTTTTTTATATCTCAAAACGTAACCAGACCAGAGTGACATAAATTTCATATATGTATTAGTGATACCCGATGTATGCACGGTATTTTTATTTTTTGGTCAAAGGTCATTTAGACGTCATTTCCGGTTTTAAGCTAAATAACTTCAAGAATTTTTATCTCCATAACTAAGCATAGTAGAATTTTTTAATTTAAACTGTAACAATGCATTTTCTCGGTGTATATGAGGTTTTTTTTTTTTTTTTTTATATTGGGGTCAAAGGTCATGAAGGAGGTCAAAACGTCAAATTTGCAAAAAATGTTTAAAATTACGGAAAAGTAGCTGTATCTCAGCCTATAGAAGACGGATAAAGCCCCTACATGCTACAGTGATGCACCATTAATGGTGTGAGATGTCCATAATAGCCGGTCAAAGGTCAAACTTTAAGTTAAGACTGGCATTTCCGGCCCCGGCTAGGTCCAGATCTGTAACCAGATCTAGTTCTTTCTTCTTTCTTTCTGTCAACCATTACATTTGCTCTAGCACTCACATGCTTACATCAATTTTGACCTAACTTGGTCACAATGATCATTGACCGTGCCCCTACATGTCACATGAAACTCGTGGGGTCAAAGGTCACAGGGGTCACAGGGGTCAAAAACGTGATTTCAACTCAAAATGCATCTTCTACAAATTACGTAGGACAGTGACGCCACTTGCACACATGCATTGTAATTACCCAGTGTCTATGTGGTGTACACAGATTTGGGGTCAAAGGTCATTAAGGGGTCACTTCCGGTGTAAAACGAAAAAGCTTCAAAAATTTGTATTAGCTAAGTAAAACATAGCACAGTAACGGTATGTTCACATATGATCTGCAGTCACCCAATGTATATGTGGTATTTTTTTTATTTGGGGTCAAAGCTCATTAAGGGTCACTTCCGGTATAAAAAGAAATACCTTTAAAATGCATCTTCTTCCACAAATTATGTGGGACAGAGACGCCACTTGCACACATGCATTGTTATCACCCAGTGTCTATGGGGTGTACACAGATTTGGGGTCAAAGGTCATTAAGGGGTCACTTCCGGTATAAAACGAAACACCTTCAAATTTTTTTTATAAGCTAAGTAAAACATGGGACAGTAACGGTATGTTCACACATGATCTGTAGTCACCCAATGTATATGTGGTATTTTTTTATTTGGGGTCAAATCTCATTAAGGGGTCACTTCCGGTATAAAACAAAATACCTTTAAATGCATCTTCTTCCACAGATTCTGTAGGACAGTGACGCAAATTGCACACGTGCATTGTTATTACCCAGTGTCTATGGGGTGTACACAGATTTGGGGTCAAATGTCATTAAGGGGTCACTTCCGGTATAAAACGAAAAACCTTCAAAAAATTTTATTTGCTAAGAAAAACATAGGACAGTAACCGTATGTTCACACATGAATTGTGGTTACCCAGTTTATATGTAGTATTATTTTATTTGGGGTCAAAGGTCATTAAGGGGTCACTTCCGGTATAAAACGAAATACCTTTAAAATGTTTCTTCTTCCACAAATTACGTAGGACAGTGATGCTACTTGCACACATGCATTGTTATAACACAGTGTCTATATGGTGTACACACATTTGAGGTCAAAAGTCAGTAAGGGGTCACTTCCGGTATAAAACGATATACCTTCAAAATGCCCCTTCTGCCACAAAAAGCATAGCAAAGTGATGCCACATGGACACGTGCATTGACATTAGCCAATGTCTATGGGGTTGTCATATATTTTGGGGTCAAAGGTGATTAGAGGTCACAACACGGCTGTGTTCGTGGTCTTAGACCACAGCTAAGTCTAGTTCTTTCTTCTTTCTTTCTGTCAACCATTACATTTGCTCTAGCACTCACATGCTTACATCGATTTTGACCTAACTTGGTCACAATGATCATTGACCGTGCCCCTACATGTCACATGAAACTCGTGGGGTCAAAGGTCACACAGGGGTCACAGGGGTCAAAAACGTGATTTCAACTCAAAATGCATCTTCTCCTACAAATTACGTAGGACAGTGACGCCACTTGCACACATGCATTGTAATTACCCAGTGTCTATGTGGTGTACACAGATTTGGGGTCAAAGGTCATTAAGGGGTCACTTCCGGTGTAAAACGAAAAAGCTTCAAAAATTGTTATTAGCTAAGTAAAACATAGCACAGTAACGGTATGTTCACATATGATCTGCAGTCACACAATGTATATGTGGTATTTTTTTTATTTGGGGTCAAAGTTCATTAAGGGGTCACTTCCGGTATAAAAAGAAATACCTTTAAAATGCATATTCTTCCACAAATTATGTGGGACAGAGACGCCACTTGCACACATGCATTGTTATTACCCAGTGTATATGGGGTGTACACAGATTTGGGGTCAAATGTCATTAAGGTGTCACTTCCGGTATAAAACGAAATACTTTCAAAAATTTTATTAGCTAAGTAAAACATGTGACAGTAACGGTATGTTCACACATGATCTGCAGTCACCCAATGTATATGTGGTATTTTTTTTATTTGGGGTCAAATCCCATTAAGGGGTCACTTCCGGTACAAAACGAAATACCTTTAAAATGCATCTTCTTCCACAGATTCTGTAGGACAGTGACGCCACTTGTACACATGCATTGTTATTACCCAGTGTCTATGGGGTGTACACAGATTTGGGGTCAAAGGTCATTAAGGGGTCACTTCCGGTATAAAACGAAAAACTTTCAAAAAATTTTATTTGCTAAGAAAAACATAGGACAGTAACGGTATGTTTACACATTAATTGTGGTTACCCAATTCATACGTGTTATTTTTTTATTTGGGGTCAAATGTCATTAAGGGGTCACTTCCGGTCTGAGACGAAAAACCTTCAAAATGCCCCTTCTGCCACAAGTAACATGGCAAAGTGATGCCACGTGCACACATGCGTTGACATTAGCCAACGTCTATGGGCATTTTCATATATTTTGGGGTCAAAGGTCATTAAGGGGTAACAACACGGCTGTGTTCGTGGTCTTAGACCACAGCTAAGTCTAGTTCTTTACACAGCCGAGAGCTGTGTTTTGTTTCTTACGAGATCGTCTACCTTTCTTCTGTCAACCTTTAGATTTGCTCTAGCACTGACATGCTTGTACCGATTTTGACCTAACTTGGTCACAACCATCATTGACCATGCCCCTACATGTCACATGAAAATTGTGGGGTCAAAGGTCACGCAGGGGTCATAGGGGTCAAAAAGTGATTTCAGCTAAAAATGCATCTTCTCCCACAAATTACGTAGGACAGTGACGCCACTTGCACACATGCATTGGTATTACCCAGTGTCTATGGGGTGTACACAGATTTGGGGTCAAAGGTCATTAAGGGGTCACTTCCGGTATAAATCGAAATATCTTCAAAAAATGTTATTAGCTAAGAAAAACATAGGAGAGTGATGGTATGTTGACACATGAATTGTGTTTACCCAATGTATATGTGGTATTTTTTTTTTTTTTTTCAAAGGTTATTAAGGGGTCACTACCTGTATAAAACAAAATATCTTCAAAAATTTTTATCGGCCAAGAAAAACATAGCACACTGACGGTATATTCACACATGAATTGATGTCACCTAGTGTACACGTGGTATTTTTTCGGCGGGGTCAAAGGTCATTAAGGGGTCACTTTCGATGTCTGACCGAATACTTTCAAAATGCTTCTTTTCTCAAATTACACGGCGCAGGGATATGTGCCTGGTGAATATATATTGGCTATAGCCAGTGTCTATGTGGTGTAAAAATAATTGGGATCAAAGGTCATTTAGAGGTCATTTTAATCAAAAGACTTATATCCTTCAAATTCGACATGTATGCACGGCATAGCAGCCGACAATCCTACACGTGGTTGCGCGCAATGGTCGAGGGCTTTTATTACACAGCCGAGAGCTGTGTTTTGTTTCTTACGAGATCGTCTACCTTTCTTCTGTCAACCTTTAGATTTGCTCTAGCACTGACATGCTTGTACCGATTTTGACCTAACTTGGTCACAACCATCATTGACCATGCCCCTACATGTCACATGAAAATTGTGGGGTCAAAGGTCACGCAGGGGTCATATGCGCCAAAAAAGTGATTTCAGCTAAAAATGCATCTTCTCCCACAAATTACGTAGGACAGTGACGCCACTTGCACACATGCATTGGTATTACCCAGTGTCTATGGGGTGTACACAGATTTGGGGTCAAAGGTCATTAAGGGGTCACTTCCGGTATAAATCGAAATATCTTCAAAAAATTTTATTAGCTAAGAAAAACATAGGAGAGTGATGGTATGTTGACACATGAATTGTGTTTACCCAATGTATATGTGGTATTTTTTTATTTGGGGTCAAAGGTTATTAAGGGGTCACTACCTGTATAAAACAAAATATCTTCAAAATTTTTATCGGCCAAGAAAAACATAGCACACTGACGGTATATTCACACATGAATTGATGTCACCTAGTGTACACGTGGTATTTTTTTTTGTTGTGTCAAAGGTCATTAAGGGGTCACTTTCGATGTCTGACCGAATACTTTCAAAATGCTTCTTTTCTCAAATTACACGGCGCAGGGATATGTGCCTGGTGAATATATATTGGCTATAGCCAGTGTCTATGTGGTGTAAAAATAATTGGGATCAAAGGTCATTTAGAGGTCATTTTAATCAAAAGACTTATATCCTTCAAATTCGACATGTATGCACGGCATAGCAGCCGACAATCCTACACGTGGTTGCGCGCAATGGTCGAGGGCTTTTATTACACAGCCGAGAGCTGTGTTTTGTTTCTTACGAGATCGTCTACCTTTCTTCTGTCAACCTTTAGATTTGCTCTAGCACTGACATGCTTGTACCGATTTTGACCTAACTTGGTCACAACCATCATTGACCATGCCCCTACATGTCACATGAAAATTGTGGGGTCAAAGGTCACGCAGGGGTCATAGGGGTCAAAAAGTGATTTCAGCTAAAATGCATCTTCTCCCACAAATTACGTAGGACAGTGACGCCACTTGCACACATGCATTGGTATTACCCAGTGTCTATGGGGTGTACACAGATTTGGGGTCAAAGGTCATTAAGGGGTCACTTCCGGTATAAATCGAAATATCTTCAAAAAATGTTATTAGCTAAGAAAAACATAGGAGAGTGATGGTATGTTGACACATGAATTGTGTTTACCCAATGTATATGTGGTATTTTTTTATTTGGGGTCAAAGGTTATTAAGGGGTCACTACCTGTATAAAACAAAATATCTTCAAAAATTTTTATCGGCCAAGAAAAACATAGCACACTGACGGTATATTCACACATGAATTGATGTCACCTAGTGTACACGTGGTATTTTTTTCGGCGGGGTCAAAGGTCATTAAGGGGTCACTTTCGATGTCTGACCGAATACTTTCAAAATGCTTCTTTTCTCAAATTACACGGCGCAGGGATATGTGCCTGGTGAATATATATTGGCTATAGCCAGTGTCTATGTGGTGTAAAAATAATTGGGATCAAAGGTCATTTAGAGGTCATTTTAATCAAAAGACTTATATCCTTCAAATTCGACATGTATGCACGGCATAGCAGCCGACAATCCTACACGTGGTTGCGCGCAATGGTCGAGGGCTTTTATTACACAGCCGAGAGCTGTGTTTTGTTTCTTACGAGATCGTCTACCTTTCTTCTGTCAACCTTTAGATTTGCTCTAGCACTGACATGCTTGTACCGATTTTGACCTAACTTGGTCACAACCATCATTGACCATGCCCCTACATGTCACATGAAAATTGTGGGGTCAAAGGTCACGCAGGGGTCATAGGGGTCAAAAAAGTGATTTCAGCTAAAAATGCATCTTCTCCCACAAATTACGTAGGACAGTGACGCCACTTGCACACATGCATTGGTATTACCCAGTGTCTATGGGGTGTACACAGATTTGGGGTCAAAGGTCATTAAGGGGTCACTTCCGGTATAAATCGAAATATCTTCAAAAAATGTTATTAGCTAAGAAAAACATAGGAGAGTGATGGTATGTTGACACATGAATTGTGTTTACCCAATGTATATGTGGTATTTTTTTATTTGGGGTCAAAGGTTATTAAGGGGTCACTACCTGTATAAAACAAAATATCTTCAAAAATTTTTATCGGCCAAGAAAAACATAGCACACTGACGGTATATTCACACATGAATTGATGTCACCTAGTGTACACGTGGTATTTTTTTCGGCGGGGTCAAAGGTCATTAAGGGGTCACTTTCGATGTCTGACCGAATACTTTCAAAATGCTTCTTTTCTCAAATTACACGGCGCAGGGATATGTGCCTGGTGAATATATATTGGCTATAGCCAGTGTCTATGTGGTGTAAAAATAATTGGGATCAAAGGTCATTTAGAGGTCATTTTAATCAAAAGACTTATATCCTTCAAATTCGACATGTATGCACGGCATAGCAGCCGACAATCCTACACGTGGTTGCGCGCAATGGTCGAGGGCTTTTATTACACAGCCGAGAGCTGTGTTTTACCTAGCCGGGACTGCGGCTAGGTCTTGAAATGCTATCGGTCGGTTTTTCTGGCAACAAATATACACATTTTTTGCTCCAGCTCGGACATGCTTTGACCTATTTTGACCTAACTTGGTCACAATCATCATTGACTACGACTATACATGTCACATTACTTTTAATGGGTTAAAGGTCACAGAGGGGTCAAATGAGCCAAAAATGTGATTTGAGCTAAAAATGCTTTTCTTCCTACATAAAACATCCTACAATAACGTCACTTGCACATAAGGATCGGCTATATCTTGTGTCTATAGGGTTAACACAGAATTGGGGTCAAAGGTCATTAAGGGGGTATTTCCGGTATAAAACCAAATATCTTCAAAATGCTTCTTCTGCCACAAATTACATAGTACGATGACGTCACTTCCACATATGCATCGGCTATATCTAGTGCCTATAGGGTGTTCACAGAATTGGGGTCAAAGGTCATTAAGGGGTCATTTCCGGTCCGAGTCTAAAAAAAGCTTTTAAAAATTATATCTGCTACATGTAACATAGTACGTTGATGCCATCTGCACTGACAGCATGGTCATTACCCATTGCTTGGAGTCAAGGGTTAAATTTTGAAATAGCCACAATATTTGAAGTAATTTATCCGTTTTTGCCTACAAATTTTTAGAAAAAGCACACCTTGTAGATATGTTCCTCCGATTTTACGAAACTAAAAATAAGTGGGACATACTGTAATAATTGGGTAATCCATCATTTTGCCTGTCAATTAGTGCCTGTCAATCATGAGATAAAATACTTGAGTAGCAGGGTACTCGAGAATCGTGACGCGTGAGAGATTAAGGTGGCGATTGGTACACAGTAATTATTTGGAATTTTAAAGAGGGAGGGAGAGACTGTGAAACGGAGTGGGTGGGGTGGGGGCAGTAAGAGAGGAACTTGGGAGGCAAGGGGGAGAGACAAATGGCGGGAGGGTGAGAGAAAGAAGGAATAAGGTAGAGCCTATTATGGTTATGATGATGATGATATGATGATGATGATGATGAATCATCATCATCATCATCATCATCATAAAAGGTAGAACCGATCTCATCATCATCATCATCATCATCATATCATCACCATCATCATCATCATCATCATCATCATCATCATCATCATCATCATCATCATCATACCATCACCATCACATCATCATCATCATCATCATCATCATCATCATCATCATGATAGGGAATGATGACGACCATGATGATCATGCATGATGATACATGTGCTACATGTATACATATTAATGTTTAGCGTTCAATTTCCAATTTTTATCAACTTTTCCTAGACCATGACATAAACCAGAATCGAGACATACAATAATTGGAAAGCGATTACGTGCCATATCATGTGAGTAGTCATGTAAACATACAAGCACTGCACTTTGAGATTCGCCGCCTACTACCCACTCAACGTGTGCTGATCATGCTCATGATACTTTGAACATAAAGTGAAGTCATTTAATTATTTGGAATTCAAGAGAGGGAAAGAAGAGATTGAGAGCCAGAAATTATTTGGAATTTAAGAGAGGGGAAGGGAGATTGAGAGAAATGATGGAAAGGGGAGTGGTGGAGGGATGTAATAGATAAACTTGGAAGGTAAGGGGGAGAAACAAATGGGGGGAGGGTAAGAAAAAGGAGTAAGGTAGAGAGGGGGGTTTTAAAGTTACCCAGCAAAAGTCGCAATTTTATTTTAATAAACCTGAATACAATAAAGAGCAATTATTTGGAATATAAGAGGGAGTGGGGAAGGAGAGATTAAGAAGGCGATTAGTACACAACAGTAATTATTTGGAATTTAAGAGAGGGAGGGAGAGATAATGAGAAACGGAGGGGTGGGGTGGGGGAAGTAATAGAGGAACTTGGGAGAGGGAGACAAATGGCGGGAGGGTGAGAGAAAGAAGGAGTAAGGGAGAAAGAGGGGATCTTTAAATTACCCAGGGAAAAGGCGCATTTTTATTCTAATAAACCTTATAAATACAATAAAGACTTAGAGGGAGAGAGGGGGAAGGAGAGATTAAGGTGGCGATTAGTACAAAACACAGTATTTATTTGGAATTTAAGAGAGGGAGGGAGGGATCATGAGAAACGAAGGGGTGGGGTAGGGGAAGTAATAGAGGAACATGGGAGGGGAGACAAATGGAGGGAGGGTGAGAGAAAGAAGGACTAAGGGAGTGAGAGAGGGATCTTTAAATTACCCAGGAAAAGTCGCATTTTATGTTAACAAACCTTATCAATACAATAAAGAGTAATTATTTGGAATTTAAGAGAGAGGGGGAAGCAGAGATTAAGGTAATTATTTGGAATTGAAGAGAGGGAGGGAGAAACGGAGGGTGGGTGGGGAAGTAATAAAGGAACTTGGGAGGGGGAGATAAATGGCGGGATGGTGAGAGAAAAAAGGAGTAAGGTAGATGGGGTCTTTAAAGTTACTCAGCAAAAGTCGCATTTTTATTTTAATAATACAATAAAGATTATTTGGGGAAGATGGCGATTGGTACTAAACAGAGTAATAATAGTATTTGGAGTATTGAGAGGGGAGATTATGAAAAACGGAGGGGTGGGGTAGGGGAAATAATAGAGGAACTTGGGAGGTAAGGGGAGGGACAACTGGCGGGAGGGTGAGAGAAAGGAGTAAGGTAGAGGGGTGGGGTTGGGGTCTTTAAAGTTACCCAGCAAAAGTCGCATTATTTTAATAAACCTTAATACAATAAAGAGTAATGATTTGAAATTTAAGAGAGAGGGAGGGGGAGAGGAGAGATTAAGGTGCCGGTTGGTACAAAACAGAGTAATTATTTGAAATTTAAGAGAGGAGGGGGAGATCATGAGAAACGGAGGGCTGAGTTGGGGGAAGGAGAGGGGGGGAGAAAGAAGGAGGGATTAAGGTGGTGATACAGGAATGATTATCACGACATTCTAAACATGAAAAAAATTATGACCCCAAAGGTCTAGGGGTCAAATGTTAAGTTTAAGATTAAAGGTCAAAGTTTAGCGGTTAAAGGTCAAACTTTAAGACTGGCATTTCCGGCCCCGGCTAGGTCCAGATCTGTAGCCAGATCTAGTTGTTTCTTACGAGATCGTCTACCTTTCTTCTGTCAACCTTTAGATTTGCTCTAGCACTGACATGCTTGTACCGATTTTGACCTAACTTGGTCACAACCATCATTGACCATGCCCCTACATGTCACATGAAAATTGTGGGGTCAAAGGTCACGCAGGGGTCATAGGGGTCAAAAAAGTGATTTCAGCTAAAAATGCATCTTCTCCCACAAATTACGTAGGACAGTGACGCCACTTGCACACATGCATTGGTATTACCCAGTGTCTATGGGGTGTACACAGATTTGGGGTCAAAGGTCATTAAGGGGTCACTTCCGGTATAAATCGAAATATCTTCAAAAATTTTATTAGCTAAGAAAAACATAGGAGAGTGATGGTATGTTGACACATGAATTGTGTTTACCCAATGTATATGTGGTATTTTTTTATTTGGGGTCAAAGGTTATTAAGGGGTCACTACCTGTATAAAACAAAATATCTTCAAAAATTTTTATCGGCCAAGAAAAACATAGCACACTGACGGTATATTCACACATGAATTGATGTCACCTAGTGTACACGTGGTATTTTTTTCGGCGGGGTCAAAGGTCATTAAGGGGTCACTTTCGATGTCTGACCGAATACTTTCAAAATGCTTCTTTTCTCAAATTACACGGCGCAGGGATATGTGCCTGGTGAATATATATTGGCTATAGCCAGTGTCTATGTGGTGTAAAAATAATTGGGATCAAAGGTCATTTAGAGGTCATTTTAATCAAAAGACTTATATCCTTCAAATTCGACATGTATGCACGGCATAGCAGCCGACAATCCTACACGTGGTTGCGCGCAATGGTCGAGGGCTTTTATTACACAGCCGAGAGCTGTGTTTTGTTTCTTACGAGATCGTCTACCTTTCTTCTGTCAACCTTTAGATTTGCTCTAGCACTGACATGCTTGTACCGATTTTGACCTAACTTGGTCACAACCATCATTGACCATGCCCCTACATGTCACATGAAAATTGTGGGGTCAAAGGTCACGCAGGGGTAATAGAGGACAAAAAAGTGATTTCAGCTAAAAATGCATCTTCTCCCACAAATTACGTAGGACAGTGACGCCACTTGCACACATGCATTGGTATTACCCAGTGTCTATGGGGTGTACACAGATTTGGGGTCAAAGGTCATTAAGGGGTCACTTCCGGTATAAATCGAAATATCTTCAAAAAATTTTATTAGCTAAGAAAAACATAGGAGAGTGATGGTATGTTGACACATGAATTGTGTTTACCCAATGTATATGTGGTATTTTTTTATTTGGGGTCAAAGGTTATTAAGGGGTCACTACCTGTATAAAACAAAATATCTTCAAAAATTTTTATCGGCCAAGAAAAACATAGCACACTGACGGTATATTCACACATGAATTGATGTCACCTAGTGTACACGTGGTATTTTTTCGGCGGGGTCAAAGGTCATTAAGGGGTCACTTTCGATGTCTGACCGAATACTTTCAAAATGCTTCTTTTCTCAAATTACACGGCGCAGGGATATGTGCCTGGTGAATATATATTGGCTATAGCCAGTGTCTATGTGGTGTAAAAATAATTGGGATCAAAGGTCATTTAGAGGTCATTTTAATCAAAAGACTTATATCCTTCAAATTCGACATGTATGCACGGCATAGCAGCCGACAATCCTACACGTGGTTGCGCGCAATGGTCGAGGGCTTTTATTACACAGCCGAGAGCTGTGTTTTGTTTCTTACGAGATCGTCTACCTTTCTTCTGTCAACCTTTAGATTTGCTCTAGCACTGACATGCTTGTACCGATTTTGACCTAACTTGGTCACAACCATCATTGACCATGCCCCTACATGTCACATGAAAATTGTGGGGTCAAAGGTCACGCAGGGGTCATAGGGGTCAAAAAGTGATTTCAGCTAAAATGCATCTTCTCCCACAAATTACGTAGGACAGTGACGCCACTTGCACACATGCATTGGTATTACCCAGTGTCTATGGGGTGTACACAGATTTGGGGTCAAAGGTCATTAAGGGGTCACTTCCGGTATAAATCGAAATATCTTCAAAAAATTTTATTAGCTAAGAAAAACATAGGAGAGTGATGGTATGTTGACACATGAATTGTGTTTACCCAATGTATATGTGGTATTTTTTTATTTGGGGTCAAAGGTTATTAAGGGTCACTACCTGTATAAAACAAAATATCTTCAAAAATTTTTATCGGCCAAGAAAAACATAGCACACTGACGGTATATTCACACATGAATTGATGTCACCTAGTGTACACGTGGTATTTTTTTCGTCGGGGTCAAAGGTCATTAAGGGGTCACTTTCGATGTCTGACCGAATACTTTCAAAATGCTTCTTTTCTCAAATTACACGGCGCAGGGATATGTGCCTGGTGAATATATATTGGCTATAGCCAGTGTCTATGTGGTGTAAAAATAATTGGGATCAAAGGTCATTTAGAGGTCATTTTAATCAAAAGACTTATATCCTTCAAATTCGACATGTATGCACGGCATAGCAGCCGACAATCCTACACGTGGTTGCGCGCAATGGTCGAGGGCTTTTATTACACAGCCGAGAGCTGTGTTTTGTTTCTTACGAGATCGTCTACCTTTCTTCTGTCAACCTTTAGATTTGCTCTAGCACTGACATGCTTGTACCGATTTTGACCTAACTTGGTCACAACCATCATTGACCATGCCCCTACATGTCACATGAAAATTGTGGGGTCAAAGGTCACGCAGGGGTCATAGGGGTCAAAAAGTGATTTCAGCTAAAATGCATCTTCTCCCACAAATTACGTAGGACAGTGACGCCACTTGCACACATGCATTGGTATTACCCAGTGTCTATGGGGTGTACACAGATTTGGGGTCAAAGGTCATTAAGGGGTCACTTCCGGTATAAATCGAAATATCTTCAAAAAATGTTATTAGCTAAGAAAAACATAGGAGAGTGATGGTATGTTGACACATGAATTGTGTTTACCCAATGTATATGTGGTATTTTTTTATTTGGGGTCAAAGGTTATTAAGTGGTCACTACCTGTATAAAACAAAATATCTTCAAAAATTTTTATCGGCCAAGAAAAACATAGCACACTGACGGTATATTCACACATGAATTGATGTCACCTAGTGTACACGTGGTATTTTTTTTTTTTTTTTTTAAGGTCATTAAGGGGTCACTTTCGATGTCTGACCGAATACTTTCAAAATGCTTCTTTTCTCAAATTACACGGCGCAGGGATATGTGCCTGGTGAATATATATTGGCTATAGCCAGTGTCTATGTGGTGTAAAAATAATTGGGATCAAAGGTCATTTAGAGGTCATTTTAATCAAAAGACTTATATCCTTCAAATTCGACATGTATGCACTGCATAGCAGCCGACAATCCTACACGTGGTTGCGCGCAATGGTCGAGGGCTTTTATTACACAGCCGAGAGCTGTGTTTTGTTTCTTACGAGATCGTCTACCTTTCTTCTGTCAACCTTTAGATTTGCTCTAGCACTGACATGCTTGTACCGATTTTGACCTAACTTGGTCACAACCATCATTGACCATGCCCCTACATGTCACATGAAAATTGTGGGGTCAAAGGTCACGCAGGGGTCATAGGGGTCAAAAAGTGATTTCCGCTAAGAATGCGTCTTCTCCTACAAATTACGTAGGACAGTGCCGCCACTTGCACACATGCATTGGTATTACCCAGTGTCTATGGGGTGTACACAGATTTGGGGTCAAAGGTCATTAAGGGGTCACTTCCGGTATAAATCGAAATATCTTCAAAAAATTTTATTAGCTAAGAAAAACATAGGAGAGTGATGGTATGTTGACACATGAATTGTGTTTACCCAATGTATATGTGGTATTTTTTTATTTGGGGTCAAAGGTTATTAAGGGGTCACTACCTGTATAAAACAAAATATCTTCAAAAATTTTTATCGGCCAAGAAAAACATAGCACACTGACGGTATATTCACACATGAATTGATGTCACCTAGTGTACACGTGGTATTTTTTTCGGCGGGGTCAAAGGTCATTAAGGGGTCACTTTCGATGTCTGACCGAATACTTTCAAAATGCTTCTTTTCTCAAATTACACGGCGCAGGGATATGTGCCTGGTGAATATATATTGGCTATAGCCAGTGTCTATGTGGTGTAAAAATAATTGGGATCAAAGGTCATTTAGAGGTCATTTTAATCAAAAGACTTATATCCTTCAAATTCGACATGTATGCACGGCATAGCAGCCGACAATCCTACACGTGGTTGCGCGCAATGGTCGAGGGCTTTTATTACACAGCCGAGAGCTGTGTTTTGTTTCTTACGAGATCGTCTACCTTTCTTCTGTCAACCTTTAGATTTGCTCTAGCACTGACATGCTTGTACCGATTTTGACCTAACTTGGTCACAACCATCATTGACCATGCCCCTACATGTCACATGAAAATTGTGGGGTCAAAGGTCACGCAGGGGTCATAGGGGTCAAAAAGTGATTTCAGCTAAAAATGCATCTTCTCCCACAAATTACGTAGGACAGTGACGCCACTTGCACACATGCATTGGTATTACCCAGTGTCTATGGGGTGTACACAGATTTGGGGTCAAAGGTCATTAAGGGGTCACTTCCGGTATAAATCGAAATATCTTCAAAAATTTTATTAGCTAAGAAAAACATAGGAGAGTGATGGTATGTTGACACATGAATTGTGTTTACCCAATGTATATGTGGTATTTTTTTATTTGGGGTCAAAGGTTATTAAGGGGTCACTACCTGTATAAAACAAAATATCTTCAAAAATTTTTATCGGCCAAGAAAACATAGCACACTGACGGTATATTCACACATGAATTGATGTCACCTAGTGTACACGTGGGATTTTTTTTTTCGGCGGGGTCAAAGGTCATTAAGGGGTCACTTTCGATGTCTGACCGAATACTTTCAAAATGCTTCTTTTCTCAAATTACACGGCGCAGGGATATGTGCCTGGTGAATATATATTGGCTATAGCCAGTGTCTATGTGGTGTAAAAATAATTGGGATCAAAGGTCATTTAGAGGTCATTTTAATCAAAAGACTTATATCCTTCAAATTCGACATGTATGCACGGCATAGCAGCCGACAATCCTACACGTGGTTGCGCGCAATGGTCGAGGGCTTTTTTATTACACAGCCGAGAGCTGTGTTTTGTTTCTTACGAGATCGTCTACCTTTCTTCTGTCAACCTTTAGATTTGCTCTAGCACTGACATGCTTGTACCGATTTTGACCTAACTTGGTCACAACCATCATTGACCATGCCCCTACATGTCACATGAAAATTGTGGGGTCAAAGGTCACGCAGGGGTCATAGGGGTCAAAAAAGTGATTTCAGCTAAAAATGCATCTTCTCCCACAAATTACGTAGGACAGTGACGCCACTTGCACACATGCATTGGTATTACCCAGTGTCTATGGGGTGTACACAGATTTGGGGTCAAAGGTCATTAAGGGGTCACTTCCGGTATAAATCGAAATATCTTCAAAAATTTTATTAGCTAAGAAAAACATAGGAGAGTGATGGTATGTTGACACATGAATTGTGTTTACCCAATGTATATGTGGTATTTTTTTATTTGGGGTCAAAGGTTATTAAGGGGTCACTACCTGTATAAAACAAAATATCTTCAAAAATTTTTATCGGCCAAGAAAAACATAGCACACTGACGGTATATTCACACATGAATTGATGTCACCTAGTGTACACGTGGTATTTTTTTCGGCGGGGTCAAAGGTCATTAAGGGTCACTTTCGATGTCTGACCGAATACTTTCAAAATGCTTCTTTTCTCAAATTACACGGCGCAGGGATATGTGCCTGGTGAATATATATTGGCTATAGCCAGTGTCTATGTGGTGTAAAAATAATTGGGATCAAAGGTCATTTAGAGGTCATTTTAATCAAAAGACTTATATCCTTCAAATTCGACATGTATGCACGGCATAGCAGCCGACAATCCTACACGTGGTTGCGCGCAATGGTCGAGGGCTTTTATTACACAGCCGAGAGCTGTGTTTTGTTTCTTACGAGATCGTCTACCTTTCTTCTGTCAACCTTTAGATTTGCTCTAGCACTGACATGCTTGTACCGATTTTGACCTAACTTGGTCACAACCATCATTGACCATGCCCCTACATGTCACATGAAAATTGTGGGGTCAAAGGTCACGCAGGGGTCATAGGGGTCAAAAAGTGATTTCAGCTAAAATGCATCTTCTCCCACAAATTACGTAGGACAGTGACGCCACTTGCACACATGCATTGGTATTACCCAGTGTCTATGGGGTGTACACAGATTTGGGGTCAAAGGTCATTAAGGGTCACTTCCGGTATAAATCGAAATATCTTCAAAAATGTTATTAGCTAAGAAAAACATAGGAGAGTGATGGTATGTTGACACATGAATTGTGTTTACCCAATGTATATGTGGTATTTTTTTTTTTTTTTTCAAAGGTTATTAAGGGGTCACTACCTGTATAAAACAAAATATCTTCAAAAATTTTTATCGGCCAAGAAAAACATAGCACACTGACGGTATATTCACACATGAATTGATGTCACCTAGTGTACACGTGGTATTTTTTTCGGCGGGGTCAAAGGTCATTAAGGGGTCACTTTCGATGTCTGACCGAATACTTTCAAAATGCTTCTTTTCTCAAATTACACGGCGCAGGGATATGTGCCTGGTGAATATATATTGGCTATAGCCAGTGTCTATGTGGTGTAAAAATAATTGGGATCAAAGGTCATTTAGAGGTCATTTTAATCAAAAGACTTATATCCTTCAAATTCGACATGTATGCACGGCATAGCAGCCGACAATCCTACACGTGGTTGCGCGCAATGGTCGAGGGCTTTTATTACACAGCCGAGAGCTGTGTTTTGTTTCTTACGAGATCGTCTACCTTTCTTCTGTCAACCTTTAGATTTGCTCTAGCACTGACATGCTTGTACCGATTTTGACCTAACTTGGTCACAACCATCATTGACCATGCCCCTACATGTCACATGAAAATTGTGGGGTCAAAGGTCACGCAGGGGTCATAGGGGTCAAAAAGTGATTTCAGCTAAAATGCATCTTCTCCCACAAATTACGTAGGACAGTGACGCCACTTGCACACATGCATTGGTATTACCCAGTGTCTATGGGGTGTACACAGATTTGGGGTCAAAGGTCATTAAGGGGTCACTTCCGGTATAAATCGAAATATCTTCAAAAATTTTATTAGCTAAGAAAAACATAGGAGAGTGATGGTATGTTGACACATGAATTGTGTTTACCCAATGTATATGTGGTATTTTTTTATTTGGGGTCAAAGGTTATTAAGGGGTCACTACCTGTATAAAACAAAATATCTTCAAACATTTTTATCGGCCAAGAAAAACATAGCACACTGACGGTATATTCACACATGAATTGATGTCACCTAGTGTACACGTGGTATTTTTTTCTTTGTGGTCAAAGGTCATTAAGGGGTCACTTTCGATGTCTGACCGAATACTTTCAAAATGCTTCTTTTCTCAAATTACACGGCGCAGGGATATGTGCCTGGTGAATATATATTGGCTATAGCCAGTGTCTATGTGGTGTAAAAATAATTGGGATCAAAGGTCATTTAGAGGTCATTTTAATCAAAAGACTTATATCCTTCAAATTCGACATGTATGCACGGCATAGCAGCCGACAATCCTACACGTGGTTGCGCGCAATGGTCGAGGGCTTTTATTACACAGCCGAGAGCTGTGTTTTGTTTCTTACGAGATCGTCTACCTTTCTTCTGTCAACCTTTAGATTTGCTCTAGCACTGACATGCTTGTACCGATTTTGACCTAACTTGGTCACAACCATCATTGACCATGCCCCTACATGTCACATGAAAATTGTGGGGTCAAAGGTCACGCAGGGGTCATAGGGGTCAAAAAGTGATTTCAGCTAAAATGCATCTTCTCCCACAAATTACGTAGGACAGTGACGCCACTTGCACACATGCATTGGTATTACCCAGTGTCTATGGGGTGTACACAGATTTGGGGTCATCGTCTACCTTTCTTCTGTCAACCTTTAGATTTGCTCTAGCACTGACATGCTTGTACCGATTTTGACCTAACTTGGTCACAACCATCATTGACCATGCCCCTACATGTCACATGAAAATTGTGGGGTCAAAGGTCACGCAGGGGTCATAGGGGTCAAAAAAGTGATTTCAGCTAAAAATGCATCTTCTCCCACAAATTACGTAGGACAGTGACGCCACTTGCACACATGCATTGGTATTACCCAGTGTCTATGGGGTGTACACAGATTTGGGGTCAAAGGTCATTAAGGGGTCACTTCCGGTATAAATCGAAATATCTTCAAAAATTTTATTAGCTAAGAAAAACATAGGAGAGTGATGGTATGTTGACACATGAATTGTGTTTACCCAATGTATATGTGGTATTTTTTTATTTGGGGTCAAAGGTTATTAAGGGGTCACTACCTGTATAAAACAAAATATCTTCAAAAATTTTTAAAAAAAAAAAAAACATAGCACACTGACGGTATATTCACACATGAATTGATGTCACCTAGTGTACACGTGGTATTTTTTTCGGCGGGGTCAAAGGTCATTAAGGGGTCACTTTCGATGTCTGACCGAATACTTTCAAAATGCTTCTTTTCTCAAATTACACGGCGCAGGGATATGTGCCTGGTGAATATATATTGGCTATAGCCAGTGTCTATGTGGTGTAAAAATAATTGGGATCAAAGGTCATTTAGAGGTCATTTTAATCAAAAGACTTATATCCTTCAAATTCGACATGTATGCACGGCATAGCAGCCGACAATCCTACACGTGGTTGCGCGCAATGGTCGAGGGTTTTTATTACACAGCCGATAGCTTTGTTTTGTTTCTTACGAGATCGTCTACCTTTCTTCTGTCAACCTTTAGATTTGCTCTAGCACTGACATGCTTGTACCGATTTTGACCTAACTTGGTCACAACCATCATTGACCATGCCCCTACATGTCACATGAAAATTGTGGGGTCAAAGGTCACGCAGGGGTCATAGGGGTCAAAAAGTGATTTCAGCTAAAAATGCATCTTCTCCCACAAATTACGTAGGACAGTGACGCCACTTGCACACATGCATTGGTATTACCCAGTGTCTATGGGGTGTACACAGATTTGGGGTCAAAGGTCATTAAGGGGTCACTTCCGGTATAAATCGAAATATCTTCAAAAATGTTATTAGCTAAGAAAAACATAGGAGAGTGATGGTATGTTGACACATGAATTGTGTTTACCCAATGTATATGTGGTATTTTTTTATTTGGGGTCAAAGGTTATTAAGGGGTCACTACCTGTATAAAACAAAATATCTTCAAAAATTTTTATCGGCCAAGAAAAACATAGCACACTGACGGTATATTCACACATGAATTGATGTCACCTAGTGTACACGTGGTATTTTTTTCGGCGGGGTCAAAGGTCATTAAGGGGTCACTTTCGATGTCTGACCGAATACTTTCAAAATGCTTCTTTTCTCAAATTACACGGCGCAGGGATATGTGCCTGGTGAATATATATTGGCTATAGCCAGTGTCTATGTGGTGTAAAAATAATTGGGATCAAAGGTCATTTAGAGGTCATTTTAATCAAAAGACTTATATCCTTCAAATTCGACATGTATGCACGGCATAGCAGCCGACAATCCTACACGTGGTTGCGCGCAATGGTCGAGGGCTTTTATTACACAGCCGAGAGCTGTGTTTTGTTTCTTACGAGATCGTCTACCTTTCTTCTGTCAACCTTTAGATTTGCTCTAGCACTGACATGCTTGTACCGATTTTGACCTAACTTGGTCACAACCATCATTGACCATGCCCCTACATGTCACATGAAAATTGTGGGGTCAAAGGTCACGGTGGGGATCTCGGGGGCCGAAAAGTGATTTCAGCTAAAAATGCATCTTCTCCCACAAATTACGTAGGACAGTGACGCCACTTGCACACATGCATTGGTATTACCCAGTGTCTATGGGGTGTACACAGATTTGGGGTCAAAGGTCATTAAGGGGTCACTTCCGGTATAAATCGAAATATCTTCAAAAAATGTTATTAGCTAAGAAAAACATAGGAGAGTGATGGTATGTTGACACATGAATTGTGTTTACCCAATGTATATGTGGTATTTTTTTATTTGGGGTCAAAGGTTATTAAGGGGTCACTACCTGTATAAAACAAAATATCTTCAAAAATTTTTATCGGCCAAGAAAAACATAGCACACTGACGGTATATTCACACATGAATTGATGTCACCTAGTGTACACGTGGTATTTTTTTCGGCGGGGTCAAAGGTCATTAAGGGTCACTTTCGATGTCTGACCGAATACTTTCAAAATGCTTCTTTTCTCAAATTACACGGCGCAGGGATATGTGCCTGGTGAATATATATTGGCTATAGCCAGTGTCTATGTGGTGTAAAAATAATTGGGATCAAAGGTCATTTAGAGGTCATTTTAATCAAAAGACTTATATCCTTCAAATTCGACATGTATGCACGGCATAGCAGCCGACAATCCTACACGTGGTTGCGCGCAATGGTCGAGGGCTTTTATTACACAGCCGAGAGCTGTGTTTTGTTTCTTACGAGATCGTCTACCTTTCTTCTGTCAACCTTTAGATTTGCTCTAGCACTGACATGCTTGTACCGATTTTGACCTAACTTGGTCACAACCATCATTGACCATGCCCCTACATGTCACATGAAAATTGTGGGGTCAAAGGTCACGCAGGGGTCATAGGGGTCAAAAAAGTGATTTCAGTTAAAAATGCATCTTCTCCCACAAATTACGTAGGACAGTGACGCCACTTGCACACATGCATTGGTATTACCCAGTGTCTATGGGGTGTACACAGATTTGGGGTCAAAGGTCATTAAGGGGTCACTTCCGGTATAAATCGAAATATCTTCAAAAAATTTTATTAGCTAAGAAAAACATAGGAGAGTGATGGTATGTTGACACATGAATTGTGTTTACCCAATGTATATGTGGTATTTTTTTATTTGGGGTCAAAGGTTATTAAGGGGTCACTACCTGTATAAAACAAAATATCTTCAAAAAATTTTATCGGCCAAGAAAAACATAGCACACTGACGGTATATTCACACATGAATTGATGTCACCTAGTGTACACGTGGTATTTTTTTCGGCGGGGTCAAAGGTCATTAAGGGGTCACTTTCGATGTCTGACCGAATACTTTCAAAATGCTTCTTTTCTCAAATTACACGGCGCAGGGATATGTGCCTGGTGAATATATATTGGCTATAGCCAGTGTCTATGTGGTGTAAAAATAATTGGGATCAAAGGTCATTTAGAGGTCATTTTAATCAAAAGACTTATATCCTTCAAATTCGACATGTATGCACGGCATAGCAGCCGACAATCCTACACGTGGTTGCGCGCAATGGTCGAGGGCTTTTATTACACAGCCGAGAGCTGTGTTTTGTTTCTTACGAGATCGTCTACCTTTCTTCTGTCAACCTTTAGATTTGCTCTAGCACTGACATGCTTGTACCGATTTTGACCTAACTTGGTCACAACCATCATTGACCATGCCCCTACATGTCACATGAAAATTGTGGGGTCAAAGGTCACGCAGGGGTCATAGGGGTCAAAAAAGTGATTTCAGCTAAAAATGCATCTTCTCCCACAAATTACGTAGGACAGTGACGCCACTTGCACACATGCATTGGTATTACCCAGTGTCTATGGGGTGTACACAGATTTGGGGTCAAAGGTCATTAAGGGGTCACTTCGGTATAAATCGAAATATCTTCAAAAAATTTTATTAGCTAAGAAAAACATAGGAGAGTGATGGTATGTTGACACATGAATTGTGTTTACCCAATGTATATGTGGTATTTTTTTATTTGGGGTCAAAAGGTTATTAAGGGTCACTACCTGTATAAAACAAAATATCTTCAAAAATTTTTATCGGCCAAGAAAACATAGCACACTGACGGTATATTCACACATGAATTGATGTCACCTAGTGTACACGTGGTATTTTTTTCTGTGGGGTCAAAGGTCATTAAGGGGTCACTTTCGATGTCTGACCGAATACTTTCAAAATACTTCTTCAAAGGTTCTTTCGATAGTATTGATCAATTTTCTATAATAGATAATTGTCCTTTCCTTTTGGTGCTAAAACGCTCGTTTATGTTGCATCAAGTAAATAATTAACTCAGATCCGTATAAATTGTAACAATTTAGCTCAGTGTCTTCTTTTAAAAAAGAACTATGTTACGGGTTACACATTTTGGACTCGGAAGGTTACGGTGATTAACTACTTTCTCAGGACTCCTTTATCGCCGCCTCTTCACTGGGCTCTTCATCGTAAAGGGTACATACCACAAAATAGCTTTCCATAGACTTTACGTGCAAAATAGGGATCATGTTTTAGGCTATAAGTCGAGTTACGTCTTACTTTGAAATATATATTTGATATCATCTTAATCAGAACAAAATTCTGCATAACATATCTGAAAATGACACCAAATTTTAGGTCTAATTTTTGAGAAAAATAGCGCTATATAAAAGGCCCGATTTTCCCGTGTTTACGTCCGACTGCTAACCGCGTTTTGACCTCGTGTGTTCATGCGCTCATCATCGTAAACATCACTCAAATTTTCGCGTTTTCTGTTCAAATTAGTAGAGATCACATTCACAAGTTCTAGCAAAACACGATTTGCAACACTAAAAGTGTTAATATTGTACCGATTTTGCACAATTTTTATGCAAAGTTGGGACTATAGGCGTGATAAACTTTTGCCGGAAACCGCTTCACAGGCGGATTTAGTAGTATGAACCCTAAAACATCTTCATACCATTAATTAAAGAGGGCCATCCTCAAGCGTTTACCACTGAAGCAAAATGTAAAAGGTCATTTTGAGGCGATGTCCAATTTACACCGTGCATTACAATTATTTGAAGATTCTAATTACTTTTGCTGTGATGAGTATTGTATAATAATAATATTAAACACGTACTAAATGCAGAGCGATACGAATTCTATTTTCGGTATGGGGAGCTTGCCCAAGTACAAAGAATACAAAGCATACGATCAGATACATGGTCAAAATAAGCAAAAATACGACTATTAGTAGGCCTATATTCTGGATTCACCAAAATATACCCTGTTTTTTGATATCGAGCACACCATCGTCAAAAACAACCCTATTTTTTAAACATCACGAACATAAAATGTTTGCAAACATAGTTTACAACTAGACTTAGCTGTGGTCTAAGACCACGAACACAGCCGTGTTGTGGCCCCTTAAATGACCTTTGACCCCAAAATATATGAAAACGCCAATAGACATTGGCTAATGTCAATGCATGGGTGCACGTGGCACCACTTTGCTATGTTACTTGTGGCAGAAGGGCATTTTGAAGGTTTTTCGTCTCAGACCGGAAGTGACCCCTTAATGACCTTTGACCCCAAATCTGTGTACACCCCATAGACACTGGGTAATAACAATGCATGTGTGCAAGTGGCGTCACTGTCCTACATAATCTGTGGAAGAAGATGCATTTTAAAGGTATTTCGTTTTATACCGGAAGTGACCCCTTAATGAGATTTGACCCAAATAAAAAATACCACATATACATTGAGTGACTGCAGATCATGTGTGAACATACCGTTACTGTCCCATGTTTTACTTAGCTAATAAAATTTTTGAAGGTTTTTCGTTTTATACCGGAAGTGACCCCTTAATGACCTTTGACCCCAAATCTGTGTACACCCCATAGACACTGGGTAATAACAATGCATGTGTGCAAGAGGCGTCACTGTCATACATAATCTGTGGAAGAAGATGCATTTTAAAGGTATTTCTTTTTATACCGGAAGTGACCCCTTAATGAGCTTTGACCCCAAATAAAAAAATACCACATATACATTGGGTGACTGCAGATCATATGTGAACATACCGTTACTGTGCTATGTTTTACTTAGCTAATAAAAAATTTTGAAGGTTTTTCGTTTTATACCGGAAATGACCCTGTAATGACCTTTGACCCCAAATCTGTGTACACCACATAGACACTGGGTAATAACAATGCATGTGTGCAAGCGGGGTCACTGTCCAACGTAAGTTGTGGGAGAAGATGCATTTTTAGTTGAAATCACGTTTTTGACCCCTGTGACCCCTGCATGACCTTTGACCCCACAAGTTTCATGTGACATGTAGGGGCACGGTCAATGATCATTGTGACCAAGTTAGGTCAAAATCGATGTAAGCATGTGAGTGCTAGAGCAAATGTAATGGTTGACAGAAGAAAGAAGAAGAACTAGACTTAGCTGTGGTCTAAGACCACGAACACAGCCGTGTTGTGACCTCTTAATGACCTTTGACCCCAAAATATATGAAAACCCCATAGACATTGGCTAATGTCAATGTATGCGTGCACGTGGCATTATTTTGCCATGTTATTTGTGGCAGAAGGGGCATTTTGAAAGTTTTTCGTCTCAGACCGGAAGTGGCCCCTTAATGACCTTTGATCCCAAATCTGTGTACACCCCATAAACACTGGGTAATAACAATGCATGTGTGTAAGTGGCATCACTGTCCTGAGTAATTTGTGGGAGAAGATGCATTTTAAATTGTATTTCGTTTTATACCGGAAATGACCCCTTAATGACCTTTTGACCCCAAATAAAAAAATATCATATATACATTGGTTAAACACAATTCATGTGTCAACATACCATTACTCTCCTATGTTTTTCTTAGCTAATAAATTTTTTTGAAGATATTTTAATTTATACCGGAAGTGCCCCCTAATGACCTTTGACCCCAAATCTGTGTACACCCCATAGACACTGGGTAATAACAATGCATGTGTGCAAGTGGCATCTCTGTCCCACATAATTTGTGGAAGAAGATGCATTTTAAAGGTATTTCTTTTTATACCGGAAGTGACCCCTTAATGAGCTTTGACCCCAATTAAAAAAATACCACATATACATTGGGTAACTGCAGATCATATGTGAACATACCATTACTGCGCTATGTTTTACTTAGCTAATAAAAATTTGTGAAGGTTTTTCGTTTTATACCGGCAGTGACCCCTTAATGACCTTTGACCCCAAATCTGTGTACACCATATAGACACTGGTTAATAACAATGCATGTGTGCAAGTGGTGTCACTGTCGTTCGTAATCTGTAGGAGAAGATGCATTTTAGTTGAAATCACGTTTTTGACCCCTATGACCCCTGCGTGACCTTTGACCCCACAAGTTTCATGTGACGTGTAGGGGCACGGTCAATGATCATTGTGACCAAATTAGGTCAAAATCGATGTAAGCATGTGAGTGCTAGAGCAAATGTAATGGTTGACAGAAAGAAGAAAGAAGAAACTAGACTTAGCTGTGGTCTAAGACCACGAACACAGCCGTGTTGTTACCCCTTAATGACATTTGACCACAAAATATATGAAAACCCCATAGACATTGGCTAATGCCAATGTATGTGTGTACGTGGCATCACTTTGCCATGTTATTTGTGGCAGAAGGGCATTTTGAAAGTTTTGTCCCAAACCGGAAATGACCCCTTAATGACCTATGACCCCAAATAAAAAAATACCATATATATATTGGGAAAACATAATACATGTGTGAACATACCATCACTCTCCTATGTTTTTCTTAGCTAATAAAAATTTTTGAAAATATTTCGATTTATACCGGAAGTGACCCCTTAATGACCTTTGACCCCAAATCTGTGTACACCACATTGACACTGGGTAATAACAATGCATGTGTGCAAGTGGTGTCACAGTCCTACGTAATTTGTGGGAGAAGATGCATTTTAAAGGTATTTCGTTTTATACCGGAAGTGACCCCTTAATGACCTTTGACCCCAAATAAAAAAATACCACATATACATTGGATAACTGCAACTCATATGTGAACATACCGTTATTGTCCAATGTTTTCCTTAGATAATAAAAAATTGTGAAGGTATTCCGTTTTATACCGGAAGTGACCCCTTAATGACCTTTGACCCCAAATCTGTGTACACCTTATAGACACTGGGTAATTACAATGCATGTGTGCAAGTAGCGTCACTGTTCTACGTAATTTGTAGGAGAAGATGCATTTTGAGTCGAAATCACGTTTTTGACCCCTATGACCCCTGCGTGACCTTTGACCCCACAAGTTTCATGTGACATGTAGGGGCACGGTCAATGATCATTGTGACCAAGTTAGGTCAAAATCGATGTAAGCATGTGAGTGCTAGAGAAAATGTAATGGTTGACAGAAAGAAGAAAGAAGAAAGAAGAAAGAAGAAAGAAAGAAAGAAGAACCTGTAAGAAAAAAGACACAGCCGTGACTAACGTCACGGCTGTGTAACTAGATCTGGCTACAGATCTGGACCTAGCCGGGGCCGGAAATGCCAGTCTTAAAGTTTGACCTTTGACCGGCTATTATGGACATCTCAGACCATTAATGGTGCATCACTGTAGCATGTAGGGGCTTTATCCGTCTTCCATAGGCTGAGATACAGCTACTTTTCCGTAATTTTAAACATTTGTTTGCAAATTTGATGTTTTGACCTTCTTAATGACCTTTGACCCCAATATAAAAAAAACCTCATATACACCGAGAAAATGCATTGTTACAGTTTAAATAAAAAAAATCTACTCTGCTTAGTTATGGAGATAAAAATTCTTGAAGTTATTTAGCTTCAAACCGGAAATGACGTCTAAATGACCTTTGACCAAAATAACAAAAATACCGTGCATACATCGAGTAACACTAATGCATATATGAAGTTTATGTCACTCTGGTCTGGTTACGTTTTGAGATTTAAAAAATGAACATATTTGACGATTTTTGGTTTTTGACCGGAAGTGACCCCTTAATGACCTTTGACCCCAAAACTGTAGACACCCCAAAGACCCTGGTTAGTAGCAATGCACGTGTGCTAATGACAACACTCTGCTATGTATTTTGTAAAACAGTGATTTTTGAATATTTTTAGCTTTCAGACCGGAAATGACCCTTTAATGACCTTTGACCCCTTATCTGTGAACACCCTATAGACATCGTTCAAAGTCAAATCACATGTCCTAAGCATGTTACCATCACATGTAATTTGTGGAAGAAGAAGCATTTTGAACATATTTGGTTTTATACCGGAAATGACCCCTTAATGACCTTTGACCCCAAATCTGTGAACACCATATAGACACTGGATATAGCCGATGCATATGGGCAAGTGACGTCATTGTAGGATGTAACATGTAAGAGAAGAAGCATTTTGAAATTTGTTGCCAGAAGAAGAAGAAAGAAGAAGAAAGAAGAAAGATCCGATAGCATCACAAGACCTAGCCGGTGTCCCGGCTAGGTAAGAAAGAAAGAACCTGTAAGAAAAAAGACACAGCCGTGACGGCTGTGTAATCATATATTCTAGCTTATACCGTTCCTCTAGAAACAAACATCCAAACCGCCCACGAGCAAAAATTGTCCAAGTACCAAAATTTGCAATCTGATAACAAAGAGGGTTCAAATATACCCCTATGACCCCTGCGTGACCTTTGACCCCACAAGTTTCATGTGACATGTAGGGGCACGGTCAATGATCATTGTGACCAAGTTAGGTCAAAATCGATGTAAGCATGTGAGTGCTAGAGCAAATGTAATGGTTGACAGAAGAAAGAAGAAAGAATAAGACCACTAACACAGCCGTGTTGTTACCCCTTAATGACCTTTGACCCCAAAATATATGAAAACCCCATAGACATTGGCTAATGTCAATGTATGTGTGCACGTGGCATCAATTTGCCATGTTATTTGTGGCAGAAGGGGCATTTTGAAGGTTTTTCGTCTCAGACCGGAAGTGACCCCTTAATGACATTTGACCTCAAATAAAAAAAAAATACCACATATGAATTGGGTAACCACAATTCATGTGTGAACATACCGTTACTGTCCTATGTTTATCTTAGCAAATACAAAATTTTGAAGGTTTTTCGTTTTATACCGGAAGTGACCCCTTAATGACCTTTGACCCTAAATCTGTGTACACCCCATAGACACTGGGTAATGACCACAAATTACGTAGGACAGTGATGCCACTTGCACACATGCATTGTTTTTACCCAGTGTCTATGGGGTGTACACAGATTTGGGGTCAAAGGTTATTAAGGGGTCACTTCCGGTATAAAACGACATAACTTCAAAAAACTTTATCAGCCAAGAAAAATATAGCACAGAGACGGTACATTCACACATGAATTGATGTTACTTAGTGTATACGTGGTATTTTTTTATTTGGAGTAAAAGGTCATTAAGGGTCACTTCCGGTCTGAGACAAAAAACCTTCAAAATGCCCTTTCTGCCACAAATAACAGGGCAAAGTGATGCCACGTGCACACATACATTGACATTAGCCAATGTCTATGGGGTTTTCATATATTGTTGGGTCAAAGGTCATTAAGGGGTCACAACACGGCTGTGTTCGTGGTCTTAGACCACAGCTAAGTCTAGTTATTATTATTATTATTTTCGTAGAATGCGGATGTGAAGAACTGTGCACATGATAAAGGCATTACATCATTGACATCGGCAAGTTCGCAGTGTCCATCTTCTTTTAATTCTGGTATATCGTATAGTGATATTCCGTCCAGTTGTCCGTTTTGCTTCAAGCTGGTACTCAGTAAGTTACGGGCATACCTTTTCATATTTAGCACAATTGAAAGGTCAAGTAATCATAGTAATCTAAACTTTGCCCATTTGTTCTATTCCTTGTTTCTATATTCCCTGACCATATCAGTTTGAAAAGCTAAAAAATTTTAAATATTAAAATACTATGAATAACTATTACTGGTCATTCTTATTCAATGGGTGCGTCTTGCAAAGAATTCACGTAATTTGATTGGTTTTCTGGTGTATAATATCTCACAATAGTTGATAGTGATATTAGTCAGGGCGCGCGCCGCCACGCAACGGCGGCACGCTTGTTGCTCCTCAATGATCTCGCGATAATGCGTTCGCGTAATACACGTGCGAGAACTAAGAACGCGATTCGGTGGCTTAGATGTTCGTGATGGTTTCAAAACAACAGGGATGTCCTCACAAAAGTAACTTTATTTTTTTCTTACATTAAAACTGAATAAGTATGAGAATAAAAGATAGGATTTTGTCTTTTGCCTATCCAATATCGTGTCATAATGGATGGGCTGGCCAATATTTTTATCGTAGTGGATACCGGCGCATATTCTCTAAATAGCGCGCTGCATGCGTACAGAGCGGCCCTGACTGATGATTGAATGAGAGTTCATTACAAAATATCTATAAATTGAACATGTTGAAGGGGAGTTTTATAGTACGAAATATTATTTAAAAAAATTATGTTGACCAGGTCATACAAATCTGGAGTAGGAGCTTAGGTATGAATGGTGGGCTTTAGAAGTAAGTCAGTTTCAGATCCAGCATGTCTTAGTTGTCTCGCGTATTGTGTGCTCTGATTCAAAATGCTGGTGCCAGCAAACAAAAAATAAAGCGGTTGATGCGATTTACTTCATTTATTCAAACAAATGTTACTTTTAATGTAACATGCATAGAAAGTTTCAGCAACTGCAAAGTTCAAATTGTTTCTGAAATGACTTCTTTACCTATTACACTTTTCAAAATAAATACCCGAATCTCTTATCGTATTTTTCGATTTGGGCATCTTATTCGTGATTTACTTTCTATACCATCAGCACGATGGAAGACATGGCCGGCAAATGCGGGGACAGCTTGCACAAGACGGAAACGACAAGTAGCCAGTTCAATATATACATCTCCTGATGGAGGTCGTACAGCTGTCCAAGTATTACTTTACCAGGAAATATATGCGCATGTAGTTGTTGAAAAGATAGGACCAGACCCGGTTGAAGTCTGTTAGTATAATTTTTCCCATTACATAATTTATAAAAAAAAATCATAAATATAATTTTTTTAAATGTGTCTGAAAGTGTGGTAAGCTCACCAATCTTATTGAATATAAATGTAAATATGAATATAAATGCAAATATTGAATATAAATGTATAAAATATATTAATATAAAATCTTAATAATTATCAATATTTTTCTTCTTAAAGATTATATCTATACAAAGGGAGGTCCAAATTGTCAGTTTCCACATGGAGGTCAAGGAGGAAATATTACCTTCGCTCAAGGCACTGGCTACCATCACACAATTAATGGAGGCTTCATTTCGTTCGGACACGGCTACCAGCAAACAATGCTTACTTTTGGTCCGATAGAAACTGAAACAGAAATTCAGCTCAAGAACCCCAGCTATGGTATCATCGGTATGCCTGGAACATTGCGAATTATACCGTACCTTGGATAGAAGTTTAAGCCCGGAAGTTTAAGTTGCAACCACGTCTACATAAACAACCTGGTAGGCCTATACAATTATCATTGACGTACAAAGCGCCCCACCCCTGCGAAAAATCTTGCCCCCCAACCCGGATGGCCCCGATATTTAACCCTTTTTGTACTTTTTAGCCCATTTGGACCATTTCGTCAATATTTGCCCCCTCCCCTAAAATATGTCTTGCCCATCCCTGTCTTGCCCACCCCTCCTGAAATGATTGAGGCGTGGTAGGGTTTATAAATAAAGTTGCAGCTATTTGTATTGATTTGAAGTTTAGCGCGAAGATAATGGCGGGTTTTACGTGCCACATGCTTGTGTAATAACCATTGATGGCTGTAAACTGCAACTTTTAAATTTGGGTATTTTTCTTTAAAAGCTCCGCTGTGTTGTCAATATTGAACGGCATTGGACAAATGGGGTATCAAAATGCGTGTTAATAAATCATCCTTCTCACTATGTTGAAATATTGTGAAAACAATTCGTCGGACGCATCACATACTGGTCTATCTCGAAAAACACGCATTTCGAGAAAATCGCAATTGAAAATCTTCGTATTAAGTTAACCTTTCTATAATTTAATTAGACTATGGATTTTAATGAAAGTGGTTTTAAATTAAAGTATATACTTAACAGATTTATTTAAGTGGAATCTTGAATTATATTTACCTTTGCAATATTGCTTAAAACTACACTAAAGTTGTAGTTCTGTATGTGAAATAGTTAATTTCCTGATATCGTATTTAAAGTGCATTTCATACTGGTCTATCTTGGGGGCTATCTCGATTTCGCGAACAATGACGTTATTTTAGACGCATCACATACTGGTCTATCTCGAGATAGACCAGTATGTAATGCACTTTCAATACGATATCGGGAAATTAACGATTTCACATACAGAACTACAACTTTAGTATAGTTTTAAGCAATATTACATACGTAAATATAATAAAAGATTCCACTTAAATAAATCTGTTAAGTATATGCTTTAATTTAAAACCACTTTCATGAAAATCCATAGGCTAATTCAATTATAGGAAGGTAAACTTAATACGAAGATTTTCAATTGAGATTTTCTATAAATGCGTGTTTTTTTCGAGATAGATCAGTATGTGAAAAACGTATTTTGAAAAAATCAGAGATAGTTTAAATTTAACATTTTATTACTAATTATCTAGGAAAAATTGAGGTCTGTAATTTGTTGTATTGGAAGAGCTTCGTAAAAAAGAACTATAAACCAATTTTCTCAAAAAAGTCAAAAAATCAAGATAGACCAGTATGTGATGCACCCGACGAATTCATAGTTCTGAATCTATAGGCGTATTTATAACAGCTGAGTTCCTTTTTGTGCAGACTTTAGAAGCGCACTACCGGGGAAGCGCAACCTGGAAAGAACGAGATCAACCAATGCCACTATGGAGTACATAAACACAGATCTCCACTGCTGGCGATTTCATGCGTATTACCATAATGAATTAAGTATGGGTAGTACACCTTAATTATATTAGTTTTATTATTTTTACTCCTCCAGCCCGTATATATCTATTCTTGGTAGTTTTATATTTTGATTAAAGAATATTATTTCACCATTTATAAAGCGCGATGAGAGTCCCTTACTGGCTTTCAAAACATTTCTGAAAACTTCATGCACAATATTGTAACTTAATGTTATTTAAGTGTTGACGCACAATTTGTCAGAAAATGTTTACCACAAATATTTTATATAGAATATCATTTTGACATAATGCTATTAAAACGTTTTTACTAAAACCAAAACCAAAATACAAAATGTTTGAAACTTTCTAAAAACTTTTGTGTTTGCAGCGTAGTTAGTTTTGTTGTGTTGTGTAAAACGAAGTCATGTCCTTATATTTTTAATAATGATTTAGCCTTAAAAGAAAGCATTTACGTTCTGAAACCCCATCGCGTTAAACAACCGTACCCACACTCTTTCGTTGTTCATATTTGAACCAATGTTACAGGAAATGTTGGGTCAACTTACCCAACGTTTGAACACCAATAGATTATATTGTAATGGATTAATGGGACCACGACTTATGGTGTAACATAATTAAAATCATACTGTTTGAAAGAACTTTGCTTGTTTAGCTCAGGCATAGTAAAATTAGTTAGGAAAGGATTAGGTAACGTTTATTCAAACCAAATTTTTTATTTATTTTTTCATTGATTTATTTCTTTTGATTATAAGCATTTCTTATGTTTCTTATATATCTCTAATTATCAATTATAATTTAAGTTATTCAAATAAATCGATGTCCATGATAAGGACATGATGAAGAACAAACACCCAGTGGTGGCGTACAAGGTGTATCAAAATGGTTGGTACCCGTCAATATCCAACGAATATGGACAAGACTGCTACATCATTTCTATATTTCCTAAAAGGTTATTAAGCAATAAACTGTAGTAATATCAAGATATAGTTTTGAATGTGGAAAAAGTGGGTAGTTGGGTATCAATCATTTTGATACAGACTGTATCGTTACAACAAATGGACGTCCCCACAACAATTACATTAGATAAAGGTGCTAAAAGTCACCAACCGAAATGCGTGTGAAAATTTCTATCTAAACATTGACAAGTGGCTGTAACAAAAGGATCACACCAGCGACAATATGAAGCAAAATATTATTGAATATAATAAGACTAAAAGCCAAGACGTGCATGAAGCAATTGTAAATAAAGAAATATATTTATCTGCTCAGACTTCCTGTTCATGGTTAATTGATGTTCAAAGCAGAAGTAATGTACAACCAAGGAAAGTGTATATTGTTTTGTAAACTTGAAATGTGAATCATGGTTTATAAGCCAAATCGGCATTGGAAGTTTGCAATGCATTGTGGGACAGTTTTTGCAGTTTTTGGGACACTTTGCCCTCTGACCTGGGAAAATTCAGGAAAATGTTTTTTCTGCATACAAAATATAATCTAAAATGTTCTACAAGAATAAAAACAGACCCCCAAAACATAGTTATTTTATAAATTAATTATTTAAATATATTTAATGATAACATTATTACAATAATAAATTAATTAATGATAATTACAAAAATTTCCCCGATATGTGAGAGGTCAAAGTGTCCCAAACCTGCTCTCAAAAACCGGAAGTTACAATGCCGATGGGCTTATTCCGAAGGGTTGGTCGTAAAAGCATAACGTCTAGTTTTGTCTCATAGTGATATCGTTGACCCGATAGGAACTGATGGCTTTCAATCGTACCCTGCGCACTGTCCTTTCGTGCTTTTTCAAATAATAACACTGTGCAAATGTTGATTATTATGCTTGATACAACTGGTCCATGGTATGACAGCTACCTAACCGGGTACCGATAGCGTTATAGGATTTTTTTGTTTCAATTTGTTTACTTTTTTCATTTATCGAATTAAAATGTACAATTTTGGCACATATACATGGAAACTTTGGTAGCACTATTAAATCATCGTGGCTGCAGACATGACCACAATTTGGAGATGCGAATATGTGACTGTGAAATTGCAGGATATGAAACCTACAATCTTGGAAATAAGTACTTGGAACGCTTGGCACACTCTGCCGTAAATTCCGTGCAGAATTTCTAATGATCATGGATATGACGTATATTGTGCTTGGTAACAAACATGACGTCTACAACAATGATTTACCCTTCCCCCTCCCCCATCAATCAATGTTGGACGCATTGGGAAATTGGACAAAATAACATTATTGTTGATGTTCCTACACTTTACAACCCCTATTTCGTATTCAAAGCATTGCTCTTGTTTATGCTAGTTACTACTCAGATTTTGCAACATTAACTTGTCACTTAAATGTTCATGCACTAAAAAGCACTATAGAGGCAAAAAGCACTTAGACCTACTTAAAGAAATACTGTATTTTGTCGACAAATATTGATCACGTTATGTCTTAAGCCACTACAAATGGGACACATTTGATGAATAAAACATGCATACAGATTGAAAAGAACGTAGTCCTTGTCATAATTAAAACTTTTACTTAAACTATTTTGAAATAAATAACCCATAATGTTGGTTCACCTGAACCATGACAAGACTAAATTTTTGGTTGATTTTTCCCCGCCCTTGAGTATTCGATAGGTTATGGTAATAAGTTATGGTAAAACACATCAATCTTACTATAATTCTCCAGAATATGTCTGTCTGTGTGTTTGTTTGTCTGTCTATCCGCCTATTTTCTCGGAGACTAGTGGTCGCACGTTCCTCAAACTTGGTGGGTGGATGCATCTTGACCCCAAACAGAACAAGTTTGTATTGCTTAGGGAGTACAGCTTTTAAGAGCTCAGCCTTGCTTTGCTGTCTTCGATAACGCATTGTATCGAAGAGGTTCCTGGCTTTTATCAAAGCCCAAACCCAAACTCTGTTCGTCTAAATACATCTACCTCCGTCAGAAATAATTACTCTGTTCACACTATTTCAACATAGAAAGAAAGATGATTTATTTACGCGCATTTTGATACCCCATTTGTCGAATTTTGTTCAATATTAACAACACAGCAGTTTGATGCAGAAAAATGCCCGAATTTAAAAGTTGCAGCTACAGCGCGAGGATAAAAATACTTGCGTAATAACCTTTATCGCTGTAAACTGCAATTTTTAAATTCGGGTATTTTTAAAAAAAATCACTACTGTGTTGTTAATATTGAACGACATTTAACAAATGGGGTATCAGAATGCACGTAAATAAATTGTCCTTCTCTCTATGTTGAAATATTGTGAAAAGAATTATTTGTTCTGAAGCTATAATGCGTATTTATATCGGCTGTGTTACTTTTTGTGCAGAATTTATATCAAAAAGCGGCATTGAAAAGTGAGATTTGTCTTTATTGACTTGACCTATTCAAACTATTCGATAGCGACATTGAAAAAATAAGACTTGTCTTTATTGCCTTAAACTATTGAAACTGGATTCGCGATAGGGATTCTCTATTTCAGATTTGAAAAGGCATGTAAAGGATCTTTGGAAGTCAAACTTCAATTATTACGCGAAAAATTTTATGCTTCAGTTGCTGTTTACAGGTAAAGAAAACAAAAAGATAAGTTGATGAATGACAAGAATCTTTAAAGGAAAAGGATTTTTTTTACCGCAAGCTTTGATTTATTTGCTTTATTGGACCAAACCAACCACTCATAGCTGACTCTCGTTCTGTACTCAGCACATAATGTTTCTGGTCATAAAAGTATCTAACAAATGTCATTAATTCTATACCTGTATAGAAAACAATGAAGCCATTATAAAGCATTAAGGCGATATAATACCCTGATTTTCATCAGTACCCATCCTCTTTTTTTTGTTGCAAATGTATGAGGTATATAAATATGTTCATCATCTCATGTCCTGAACTTATAAAATATCTCTACATACAAAGTGGTTTTAAACCATTTTAGAAAATCATTTTAGCCCTATATATTTTTTTGTTTACTGTATCCTGGTAACTGAGATGTGTGTTTCATAACAAACCATAATTTATTCTATTGAACATGTCCAAGTAGAATACATGAATAGAATACATAAAATCCTTTGTTATACTACAGACTTGACATTTAGTATGGAATATTTTTTCGCAAAATTCCAAGACTGGTCTGGAAGGGGTCTGCATAAACCGCACGGGATAAATATTAATTGGGGGGTGTCGGGAGATGGTGTAAAGTAATTTTTTGACAGAAAATGTGCTTTTCATTAGTTTAAATTATGGTTCTCATAATTTAGTGAATTAGCCTAAAATGGCGGATTTAGGGAGACTGAATTTGATTTTTGTGGGGTTAAAATTTCTGAATTTGAGCAACATTATTCTGATATTATCTAATTTATTGAGGTTTGTGGTGATATTTACTGAACCTAAATACCAATAAGTGCTCGTCAGACCTGAAATGCACTTGTAACCTACCAGTTTTGAAAGTGGGAGAAGCTTTCAAAATATGGCTCTGAAAAATGGTACGCACTTAGAAATTTTTAATGGCCCCCTGGGGCCAAATGTTATAAACTTACTGTACACAAAGAAACAGCGTGAGTTCATTGGACAACCAAGAATCCGCGCAGTTGTTTTGTACCTTAAGTTTGTAACATTTGACCTCAGGGAGGCCATCAAAGTTTCAAGAGTACGTACCACTTTTAAAAGCCATATTTTAAGCTCCTCCCATGTTCAAAAAATTGGTACATTGAAAGTGTATTTCAGCTGTGATGAATGCCAATTGCTGATGAACTTTAGGAAATATCACCTCAAACCCCTATAAATTTGATAATAACAGAACAATGTTGCATAAAGTCCGAGATTGTGTCCCCACAAAGCTCAAATTGAGCCTCCCTAAATCCGCCATTTTAGGCAGATTCGCTACATTATGAGAACCATAATTAAACTCATGGAAAGCACATTTTCTTTCAAACAATTATTTTACAACAGATCCCGACACACCCCAATTAATATTTAGCCCAATCGGGTTATGCAGACCCCTTCCAGACCAGTCTTGATATTTTTCGAAAAAATATTCCATACTAAATGTCAAGTCTGTATCTATAGAAATGTACTCACTGATTATAACACTGAATAAATTAAATAGGCCTAATCTCTTCCACATAGACAATTTAATACTACACCATGTATGTATCTTCTATAATGTGTTGTTAGGAAAAGAGATTAAAAAAGGTCATCAAAGGTCAGGTTATAGGTCAATTGGTTCAGGTCAAATTCAGGCATCAATTTGGAATACATGTGATAGTCTGTGATATCATACATGTCATAATGAGGCATCAATTTTGATATTTTGTCTGTTACTGGATATATAATGGAAATGTGTGAGGTGGATATACTAAATACCTTGGGATGTAAATGGTGAGTACAATTTAGATTGCCTAGTTGAGATGGATTGGGCATATAAATATAAAATAGTTACCAAAATCAAAAAAATGAAGCTTACGGAAAACTACCTAATATGGTGGTATTATAGGTGACAAAACATTGCTGTAGTGTGGTTGTGGTAACCTGTTACCTATGGCTTAATTAAGTTTCAGTGACATAGTGTCGCAAGATCAAAATACAAAATATAACTCGACATTGAAAATAGAAGCATTTTAACCGGTTCGTTTTTTGATAGTTGTGGAGCACCAAGTTCATGAAGTCATAAAAGAAATCAGGGACCACTTATTCCCATTTTACATATCAACATTATTTCCCTAACATATCCAAAATTTTAACGAAATCCGTTGATAGTAAGCTTTCCAAAATGAAGTGAATTAAAAATCATCAGTGATGTACCTCCTTTTGGCTTCTATCTTCAAAAGCATGTAAGCTACATTGATACCGATGCCACCAATAAAACGAGAAGATTTGCCCCTTCATTTTGCATACCACTTTGCCCAATTTTTTTTTTTGTAATTTCTTCAAAAAATGAAAAAAATGCAAAAAAAAGTCAATGGGTGTAGTACCCCCTTAAGTACCGGTTTAAATATAGAGCCGGTCGTCGTAAGTGGAAACATTTATGATTTATATATACTAGTGTTTTTCCTTTCCTTATTATTTATATTCACTTCATTTTGGAAAGCTTACTATCAACGGATTTCGTTAAAATTTTGGATATGTGTTGCTAACACATTAGGGAAATAATGTTGATATATAAAATGGGAATAAGTGGTCCCTGATTTCTTTTATGACTTCATGAACTTGGTGCTCCACAACTATCAAAAAACGAACCTGTTAAAATGCTTCTATTTTCAATGTCGAGCTATATTTTGTATTTTGAACTTGCAACGCTATGTCACTGAAACTTAATTAAGCCATAGGTAACAGGTTACCACAACCACACTACAGCAATGTTGAAAAAGATTGTATTTTTGTCACCTATACCACCATATTAGGTAGTTTTCCGTAAGCTTCATTTTTGTGATTTTGGTAACTATTTTATATTTATTTGCCCAATCCAACTCAACTAGGCAATCTAAATTGTACTCACCATTTACATCCCAAGGTATTTCAGTATATCCACCTCACACATTTCCATTATATATCCAGTAACAGACAAAATATCAAAATTGATGCCTCATTATGACATATATGATATCACAGACTATCACATGTATTTATAATTGATGCCTGAATTTGACCTGAACCAATTGACCTATAACCTGACCTTTGATGACCTTATAGCCTTTTTTAATCTCTTTTCCTAACAACATATTATAGAAGATACATACATGGTGTAGTATCAAATTGTCTATGTGGAAGAGATTATTTAGGCCTATTTAATTTATTCAGTGTTATAATCAGTGAGTATATTTCTATAGATAATATAACAAAGGATTAATGTATTCGATTCATGTATTCTACTTGGACATGTTCAATAGAATAAATCATGGTTTGTTATGAAACACACATCTCAGTTACCAGGATACAGTAAACAAACAAATATATAGGGCTAAAATGATTTTCTAAAATGGTTTAAAACCACTTTTTATGTAGAGATATTTTATAAGTTCAGGACATGAGATGATGAACATATTTATATACTTTATAAATTTGCAACAAAAAGAAGAAGATGGGTACTGAGGAAAATCGGGGTATTAAATCGCCTTAAGGCGACGTGATATTTTGTTGGTCGAAGCAACCAAATCGATTTTCATTGTCTAAATTATTATATTTTTGAAAAATAACACTTTGATTCTACACTGCAAATTTTCCCGAACACATGACGCTTCTCAGACGCGTTCGAGGTGTTCATAATTGTATCTTTAGAACACTAGTGTTTTTGAAAATATGATAAGCCTTGCACATTAGTGTTCTTTTAGTATACTGTAGAACACACAGTATTGATCAGACGTGTCACAAGTGTTCTGCATGATTATATTGAATACTGGTGTTCAAAAATGGAACGCATGTAGTAATGATACCGATGTGGATGTGCAGATAGAGGCGTTGAGCTACGACGTGTCAGCGAGAACTACACGGTGCTCCTTTGAAGGAGGGATATAAGTAACAACAACAACAATGGTGATGCAACGTGGAAACGCTATTCCAAACTGTCTTTTTCAAGACAAATGGGATGATGATAGTGCGAGTAAATTCGATTTATAGTATTTAGGGAAGAATAAAATTCAGGGCAACTTTGAGAGCGACTCGGTGCCCGTAGATCTGTTGACAGCGATGAACAAGCATCGGAGACACAAGAAGGCGAGATGGCCGAGCAGTTTTAACTAAGGCGTTGCTCGATCGGCGAGGGTTCGAGCATTGGGCTTGCCTTAGGTGAAAACTCGTGGATTTCATCGGAATTCTTCGGAACACCGCCAATATCTTGTTTATACTACCATGCATTTGTTTATTGTCGAGTAATGAGATTTTGAAAAAGTATAAATAAAGGTTGAACACCAGCATTCTGAAAATCAATGTTTGAACACGTGTCATGTGTTAAAAAACCGTTACATTTCTTTCATGTGTCCGAGGTGTTTATAGATAGTGATTTTGAACACCAGTGTTTAAAGGATTAGAACACGTTACACTAGTGTTCTGAGGTAATAACACCTGTGTTCTCTACATTAACACTAGTGTTCTCTAAATAAGTTGAACACGTGTCATGTGTTAAAAAACCGTTACATTAATGAACGCGTTCCATGTGTTCTGGCCAATTTGCAGTGTACAAATCATGTACTTTGAAAACTTGCTTGATTTATTGACATTAATGAGTTATGCACGTTTTACAAAAGTGTTGTTGTTTCAGCCCTCTTTACAACATAACTCAAGAACCACAGAACCTATAAAAGTATCCGTGATATTTGGATTCTTCTACACACTCGCTATGAAATGATCAATGCAGTTTTTGCCAATGCTCACTACCATTCGCAAGATGCTGTGAACTACCGAATCTCAACACTTTAAAAAAGTTGCTAACCTTAGCTTTTTTTTAAATGCGATGCACCACTAAATTATTCCTGATAATTGTATGCACTCTGATTGATCTCTTGGTAAAATATCAGTTTAAATTATAATTGATTCGTACAATCTGTTATCATAGGTATAATCATGAAGGTAATGCAATTCTAAATTAAAATTAAGTGTAAGTCTGACGTTCTTGACATTCTTTTATCTAACGATTTTTTCCACGTCTAATGATGCTCAAACCATTTGGTATTTAGAGGAAAATCACGGATCATTACTTACACGGAGATAATTATTTTGACTGGAACAATGTCATCACTATTAATAGAAAAAAGCATTTTATAAAAGACTCCAATCATGAATACAAAAACGAAGATTCATAGCATTTCAGTCGTGATTTTACTTGTGTTTGTAAAGTGGGTGGGGTGAGTGATTCCCTGGTGTGTAAGTGCAATTGTATCATTTTTATTTTGCAAGGATATTCAAGGACAGGAAAATTACTTTGATGTGTTACTTGCTTTGGGCAGAGTACAATGCATTGACGAGAACACGCCCCCCCCCCCCAATATGGGTCTAGTTTTGTGGAGAGGTTATATGAAAAAAAAAGAAAGAAGGAAGGAAGAAGAAAGAAAGAAAGAAAGAAAGAAAGAAAGAAAGAAAGAAAGAAAGAAAGAAAGAAAGAAAGAAAGAAAGAAAGAAAGAAAGAAAAAGAAAGAAAGAAAGAAAGAAAGAAAGAAAGAAAGAAAGAAAGAAAGAAAGGAAGGAAGGAAGGAAGGAAGGAAGGAAGGAAGGAAGGAAGAAAGAAAGAAAGAAAGAAAGAAAGAAAGAAAGAAAGAAAGAAAGAAAGAAAGAAAGAAAGAAAGAAAGAAAGAAAGAAAGAAAGAAAGAAAGAAAGAAAGAAAGAAAGAAAAAAGAAAAAAAAGAATGTTAAGTCAAATTTGTACTGCAATCCCGATTTCATGTACTCCCATTGATTTAGCTCTTTTAATTCGGTGCGAATGGCCATAAAGTTGACATCACTTAACACTGTGCGTGTCATCAATGATGCGTTCCAAACAAAAAGCGTTAAAATAGGTGTGATCGTAATTCAAAGCAAATTAGTGAAAACATGACTACAGCGCGTACAAATGTAAACGTAGGGACCACCCAAATACACACAAATTGCGGGTAGGCTATATTGTACAGTTTGAAATCAGTATATAGTGTAAATATTTATAAGTGTAAATATTTATAAGTATTCGTTGTTTCTATATTTATATATATTTACCTATTTTAGTAAGTATCACCTGTGACTATATATTTTATGCCAAGCATATCTAGGCATTAACAGCTGAAATCTAGGGTCGCTATAGATAGCTGATCGGGCATTCTACAGGACACGCATGTGTAGCCAACAATCAGACGTATTACCCTTATCGGAACCGACTGTAACGAGATGTTTTATCATGAGCCATCTGCCCCGCCTTTTCCAGATGAGCCAGCCACGGGGAGAGCAGATTTGAATTCTGGTTTTTCTTCGCCCTGCGCAGATTTGAACTCGGGACCGTGCGCACCAAAGGTAACTTTTACCAGCGTGTCACCCTGCGCCCTATTGGTAGTATAAATTTGAATCACTACCAACATGCGAAAGCCAACGTTTTCAATCATTTTCAATTATGACACACTACATGTACATTTCAAAGTTTAATATTTTTTTATTATTTTCCAGTCTGATCTCCATCAATTTTGATTTACAATATTTACATGTTAGTCTTAACAAAATGACATTCCCTTGTTTCAAGTTATGAGTTTTCATTCCTCTGTTGTTCAGAAATAAAAAATCAGGGGCAGAACTTGTTTACTAATATAACATATAAAGCTGAACTTATTCAACATCGCTGAGTGACAGCGATTGGGTTTTACCCAATGAGGTAGAGCGCTTTTTTACATTGGGGGAATTACCCACTACCTCATTGGTTAAATATCAAGCCCTTTTCGCTTAGTGATAGAGTAATAAATTTAAATTTAGTGCAGAAAGGACACACACTAGTACCAAAGACAGTAAAACAGTAGTGGCTGCGTAGGTTTGAATACTAGTACCAAAGTATATAATAGCTTATTGTCACGATTGTGCTAAGCTTATTCTCGGATACATATCCACATGTGTGTTTAAATTGAATGTAGTCAATTATATATGGATTGGATATCAATCACGCCTGGACGGTAACAAGACTGGTGAGGCATGGGTGCGGGAGTTATAAGCGTCATTCAATTTTAATTAGTTTGTTTGTTATTTGTATGAGACATAAGCGATGCATGATGATGGAGATGGTTTGATAATGAATTAGTTTATTATCTCCGGAAAGCACAACCCATGCCACTTACCTAGGCCCCTTCTCTACTCATCTATTATTACCTCCTCTTATTCCCTCTCCTCCTTTCCCCGGTCTTTCCTTCTTCCCTCGCTTCTCCACTGCACTCGATATCTTCTCTCCCCTACATACTACACACTATTTCACACGCTCTACTCTCCCCCTTCCTTCCCTTATATTTTCCGATCCTCTCTCCCTTCTGTTTCTCTTTTCTCTCCCTAATCCCACCGCCACCCCCCCCCCACCCACACACCCACACTCAGCGCGCGCCTCTCTCCTCCCTCTCGCGCTCTCTCTCTCTCTTCTCATTTTTTCGAACAATGAATAACTTAAATAGAAGTCAACTAGCATATATTGGAATAGACCCTCCCTCGGGTCCATGGAGAACGACTGGTAATGTAGATTAACATTAAATAAACCCGATACATGGACCCTTCCAATCTGTAGGCAAATTGACTTCCAGCTCCCAGCATTTCGTGGGAATTCACTTTTACATCCTGGGTCAGACGAGTTTTCTATATATATCACGTCCGTGGTCTCACTGTCTTGCCGTTTGTGTAAGACTTGTGTAAGCGGCTACTCAGCCTGACCAATCAATGTAGAGCTCAGCAAGCAAGGCCGATATTTGAAATGAGTTTTCATTGATAGTCTGTTGATCATAACCAACGCGCGCGCAAAATGGCAATAGAACTGGGTCATGCATGTTATGTGCCTACCATATTTGAATTAACAACGGGGCGGGGCTATCATAATTGACGCCACAGTCACGTTACATAGCTTGATAATTATTTGGAAGTCAGTTTACTATCAAAGCGGAACAGTCTCGGATTAGGAGAGCTATGATAAAAAAAATAAACAAGTTGGTTTGAAGATTAATTGAGTTTTCGTCGACGCACAGTGCTCCAGGAGCACTATAACTTTGTTGCCATTAGTTAGGGCTTAGTGGTGTGTTGGTTTTAATCTTTGGAGTGAAGGAGAAGGTGGTTTTAGCTCTAATTAATAATAAATAATAATAAATAATTAAAATAACAATTATTTACCCACAGATGGAACCGAGACTGTGGGACAGTCTAATATTGGAAGTAATATAGCTTCAATCCAACCTCGCGCATGCGATATGAATAGACACTTATTACTCGAGTGTCTAATCTTTTGTAATCTCAGTGGAAATATTTCGATGGTCTGTATTTTTTACAGGGAAATAATCCTAGGATTATTCTATAATCTAAACAATGCTTTCAAATGTAGATTGACTTGTTCGACTTCTCTGCTCGTGAATATTGCACTGCGAAATTTAAAAAAATCTTCTGTATACTTTCATCATGATAACTTCAAACCTGATATTCTGCGGTCAGACAATTATATAACAAACTGATATGAAACCGAAACTGCTTTCTACCAATTTCTAACAAAGGGTACAGACAAAGGTATCGGTAATGACGTCAGTCAAGAGCTTAGGCTGGAAATCACGTGACAAAACCAATCCTGAAACTCATAACTTGCAACGAACGATTGTACTGAATCAATGAAGAGTGAATTTTGTTGTAGGAATTAAATTACTAGGACTAATTTAAAGATTCGAAATGCATAGCCGTCCCCGTCACCATGGTCGTTCCAGTCGCGCAAGTAGTGAGATTATATTAAAATAAAGTCAACGAAGGATCCCGTGTGATCGATAAACAGGCATAGGATAGTAAATCGCTGGATAGGTGTACATTCGCGTGTAACCCCATTATATTGGCAAACTAAAAAAAACCCAGTGTCATGTGTTTCTTTGTAAAATTCTTATCTCGCGGGCTTTTGATGTTGACTTTTTCCGTGACATACTGCATATTTTGTATTGTAAATCCTGATAATTACGGTGAAAGCCCAATAGACGAACACGGTTTTAATTATTCTCGAGATTCTTTTTCTTCTATTATATTTCCTCCGTTATCTGCTGGAACTTGATTATTCATACAATCATCACCACCTGCTACACCTTCAGTCACCGTTTTGGTTTTATGAGTAGCTGGTGCAACGGCAGCACTCCGTATTGGTAGTTTGAAAGTCCCGCCAAATATTGACGGCCGTTCTGTCATGCTTTCGTCCATTGATCTGCTTTCTCTATACGTCCCTGCATGGACATCTACTTCTTGCACAAAATATATAGCATAAAGTTTAGGCACATACATGAATACCATTGATACGGTGGCGCTAACCATCATGGCTGCAGACATTACCACAACCTGGAGATGCGAGTATGGAACAATGAAATAACAAGGTATGAAGCCTAGCCATATGACAAGGGTGGTGTAGACGCTTAAACTGATAAACCGAGACTCGTTGTAATTGGTAGGAACTTTGCGCGTCATGAAAGCATGAGCACTGCATAGTACTATGAGGGTTAGGTTGTAGCTAAGCGATACTATGAGTTCCAAGTGGTCAGTTTTGCAGGTCAGTTCGACGTTACCATCAACTGGTTGTTCGTCTGGATGCGGAGGCGTCTTCCATAGAAATGTGATATTGATACCGCACTGGTGGAGCAAAAAGAAAAAAAAAGAATGGTGATGTTAAAGAAGAACCCAGTGTCATTTACAATAGATATATGCTTCCATTATTTTGAAATTTTAACAGCACACATATAGATGGTTCGATTCTTTTTTGTCTTTCATATCAGTGAGTTAAATGAAACGGTCCCTTCAATTTGGTCATGACGAAAGGATGCCAGTCTCATGAACAACCACGATCTTATCTCATGAAAATTTAATTGTAATTTAAACAGCATGAAAATTATTCTGTGTTGGTAGACATCATAATTTAGGATTTTGATCTTTTGATCTTAAGATTAGATGTACCTCAAATTTTCGGTCATAACTTTGACATTCATCGTGGAATTAGCAACCCAAGTTCGGGATCGTGACCTTTTGGGGATTGGACCCCATAACCTTGTCATACATTTTTGGTAAAGGGTATCGGCCCTCGTCCTGGTTCAGTGACGGGTGATGTACCTGCATACGGAACGATCTTTGAAAGCCTGCTTCCGTGGGTTCCACCGTTCATCAAAGTCTCCAAACACATCTACATCGAATCCTAGGACACCAAGTCGAACTATAGAACTACAGGTAAAATCCTCTAGGAGGGGGGGGGGAGGATGTCATTATATAATAATATAAGAGTAACCCAACAATCACTCAGCCGTCACGGAGGTCGATAACAATATACAACCAATTGTGCACGACCAAGTGGTGGGGTCAAGTGTCCAAAAGGTCACTGATCCTGAACTTGGGTTGCCAGTCTTCCGATGAATGTCACAGTTATGACCGACGAAACGAACAAGTGTGGGGTCAAGTGTCCAAAAGGTTACTGATCCTGAAATTGGGATGCCAGTCTCTCGATGAAAGTCACATTTATACGTCGATTTTGTGTTGAGATCGAACGTTTGAACTATTCAATTATAATTATATAATCATTATGGTAATAAAGTGTACCTCAAGTTCTATATTGTTTTCAAAGTTTTGCCATTGTTATTACTATCGAGTTATACTACACACATTATGCAACATCAATCTGATTGCCATGTGCTAAAAAGCACAATAGAGTCCAAAAATACTGACTTAAAGAAAACAATTTTGTTTTAGATATATAACATATTTGATTAATACGGTAAAACATCAACACGGACTATAACTTTAATAGTTGACTCACCTGTACCATGATAAGACTTAAGGCAATAACAACCTGGGAATGTGGACTGATACATCCGGGTCTTTTGGTCGACTTCTTTCCCGCCTTGAATATTCGATAGATACGATTAGCACGTGTCAAAATTGGCGCGTACGTTATGGTAAAACACATCATGTAACCAATACGTATAATATAACACGTGGCGTAGCTTGGTTTTGCAATTAGGCTGAACACAAGTAAATACGATAAGAATACGCCTATTAACATCATGTAGCTTAGTTCCCGACTTGAGGCCTTAATTAAGGGATGATTATTATTCAGTACATATGCGCAAAGTACCGCGGATGCGCAAATAAGTCCCAAGCAATCAATAGACACAATCGCGACTGCCCATGGATCACCCCATTCGGTAAACGTTGGTATGATTTTGATACATTCGTTGCGGGCAAAGTTGGGTGCGTACAAATCGCCGCAATCTACGCATACTGTTTGATTGATGATGGTTATCGAATTGCGGCTACAGTTGGAACAGCTCCAGCAACAACCGTCGCCATGATGAATTGTTGCCTGTCCTCTTTTACATCTGTTACTGCAATAGGATTGTGGCACTATAGGCTCTTCATCGTCATTTGTTTTATTTACACCCCATACTATTTTATGCTCACGAATACTTAGTCTACTCCCTTCTGGTTTGAGCGAATCCCAATCACCAACTCGTTCTAACCGACAATTGTGTTTTTGCGGACAATGTATATTTTCAATTTCGTAGATCCCTTTCATGTCACCCAAACCATCAAAAGATATATGACCAGTGTAACCAGTGAAATTTGACATTTTCATGTATGAAAATAATTCGGTATTATTGATATTTCGTGCTACTCTTACACATAAAGGTCTGAGTCCAGGACACTTATCTCTGAGAAGAGCATCCATTGCCCGAGCATAAACCAACACGCTATCCATGACTCGGGACACACCACTTTCCTCGCTAAAGCCTGGGCGATAGGCATTCAAACAATGCACATCCGATACACGATGAGAACAATTTAAATATTCGTACCAGAATTCAGAAAACCATGGGTTTGATTTACGATTCGTAACATTTAACTTCTTAAAGTATTGTTCATAATTAAGTATGATTTCATCGGCTAAATGCGTTTTCAGGGCACCGTAAACCGCTGGTATATTCTCTGGTTGTATTTCGGTAATGCTCATGCCCCATCCATCGCTGCCTATAAGCTGCAGTTCACCTATAGTGTCTGTACGATTCATAGCAGCAAAGAAATTATTTGCGTCCGATATTGACACAAATAAAATAACAACACGAGCATTGTCATTGTTTTGTATCGTTTCAATCATATCGTCAAAGTATGTACTTGGAGACCCACTCACTACTTCGAATTCACCAGCCAAACATATGGGTAAATCTTTGATAAGCTTTTTGAATCCTTTAATGGCATTCCGTCCGTAGCTATCATCTGAATACACAAACGACACGTAGCTCCAATTAAAATACAAAAGTAAATCCACAATGGCTTGAACTTGCAGCGAATCTGGAGGTACAACTCGTAAAAAATAAGGAAATCTTTCTATGTCGGATAAATCGTCACTCGTTGCAAAGTAACTCAATAAAGGCAAATGAAATATACTGTACATTTGATCTACTACGAGCGTTGTTGAACTAGATTCGGTCCCAATGACTCCCAGGACTGGATTTCGAGAGTAAGATGACCCATTGTAGCCATTGTCAACTCCTACCACAGTACAATGCCAATCTTTTATTTCAAAATATCTAACAAATCTCAAGCCGTTGGATAAACTTACTGCTTCTGACGAACATGTATCATATATCTCATACCCAATAGAAATATTTGGCAGAATATCTTTAAGACTTGTCATATTGTTGATAATTTCAATGGCGTACACCATTGCCTCGACTCGGTGCAAAGTTTCCAGCTCTCGAAGCGTCTTACAATCTTCTTCGTGTAGCGGGAAAAGACCGCCTAGCATCAAGTCACCTGGGCGTGTATATACATAGTTTGTTTCAGGTACATGATTCGCAGATACGCTACGTTTTAAATTCGATTGTAGCGAGAAAAGGTAGATTAAAATGATAATTATACCCATCTCTGTAAATATCAATGTTTCAATATATGTTCAAGAAAAACCGATGTGAGTGTGAACCAAAATACAAAATCGTCATCAAAACAAGCATTTACATTGTTTGATGCTCCCATAGCTTAGAAGTAGGCAGGCGATAGTTTCAAACGCCCTTAACGCAAGTATTGCTTATACAATCTTTGCGTAGAATGAGAGTCTGTTTTCAATTGCTGACGACAGCGGCAATCAATTAAAGAGCGCCGACGATTTCCATTCGGCTATATCATACTTATTTGTATTAGGAGAAGCACAACATATTTAATATTTCAAATAATCTCTTATGGCCAATTATCATCGGTATGTTTGGAACAATCATATAGAATGCATATTCAGCATAATTGTAATCTATTATAGATTATAGTCAAAAAATATGTTTTTCCTAAATATGTTTCAGAATGGTTAAATTTTACATCCAGCACACCAAGTGATAACTAGCATTGCATTGGTTAGTAGCGGGTTTTAACCTTTATTTACCAATCGGTTACTTAATGACCATAATGCTATCATAAAATCTTTTAATAGATAGTTTGCGCATTATCAATTACAATCCATTACTTTCGCTGGTAAAGTTCATCAATTATTAGTCAAGGCTAATTAAAAAAAAGGTTTATTTTCAAATCAAGTCCCCAGCTTTCGCCTGATTGTACAGCCTGCTTTTTTGCTCAAAAAGAAAATGGGACTAAAAGTAATCTGGCGCCTTTTCCAGCATATGCTACGAATATCTTCGATTAGTTTGCTACAGAAAGATATTTCCCACCTCTGTAAAGCACATCGTGTGGGTCTATATATTATAGTTTTGTCAGAATTTCCGTTTTTATTTTACCCTTTTTCCCTTCATCCTCCGAAAATGTCAAAATCAGTACTTTATCTCGAGAGCAACCAGCTGAATTAATCGATATTTCAATTGTTGTCAACCAGGTCCCTTTTCCATTGAAAACCAGGATTGCCTGACCAGCGATTTGGTAGCCCAAATCCCCAATTCTGGTAAATGAGGTGAATTTTGGAAATTTGCTCCCGTGATAGCCTGCAATTTCAATTTATAGGGGCTATGGATTCCATGATTATGAAAACCATTTTGTCTGTTTGTTTGTTTGTTTATTTACCTAGGCCTAGGATGAGGTCAATGGGAAAATCCACTGTCCAAACCTAGAAAAATTCGCGTGTTATTAGAGGGGATTTTAATTTTCTGTCCCTCCTATCTCCAGGTGAATTTTGAATGACCCCCCCCCCCCCCCCATCGGGCATCGCGGGTTGGCATTTTCATTACACCCTTCAGACTTGCGTTCGGGTTTGTGTAGGCCTATTTGTCATAATTTAGCGCTATAGGACCTACTTTATAAATGTCTAGCTATAGCCGTGCTATATAAATATTATAAGGTACCGGTATGTAATATTATGTAGGCCTATGGGGGTGGGGTGGGTACTCAACACATTTTAACCATGACTTACAATGCAAGGCTCATTGTTGCCATAAATGATTTTTCCTTTAGGTCATTATAATAGGTTCCATGTTTAACCTTGTATTGTTTTGGCTGCTTCATTATGACTTTCGGTGGGTTTAAGCAATTTCAAACAAACACAAACTAAAGGCACTATACCCAGTCACCTTCATGACAATTGAAACACCAGGTAATTTCTTTGCTATATTGAAGTTCTGGCAACACTCTATCCAGGCCGGGCACCCAGAGATATCGATCCACAATGCTAGTATTAGCCGAAGATTTCACGCGTGGATTTGAAAATATTTCAGCTGGTAGTCAAAAATTATGGAATCAAAACGGAAATTCTGACAAAACTATAATATATAGACCCACACGATGTGCTTTACAGAGGTGGGAAATATCTTTCTTTAGCAAACTATATTAGTTTGAGACGCTAAAAAATGAATTCTGTAAAAAGATCACGGGCGAACTAAAGGCCTATAAAAATCAAAAATATCACACTAAAAGACACAATTTGATGCTTAATTTTAACACCAGGATTAAAAAAAAAAATGTTCATCCAAGCACTATGTTTTTATTTGACATTACTGAAGAAAAAAAAAAATTTGCTTTATATTTGACCGAGAAAATAAATTTCATAGCAAAAGGTGTATCTCGGAATTGTGCTGATTTTAACATGTATCGATCGACTTTTAGCGCGACTAAGCAGAACAAAAGAATCGGTTGTCCTGCGTTTAGACTGGGTACCATACCATTATTCATTATTATGATTAAGGTTTTTCAAATGAAAAAAAAAACTCTTTTCTATCGGTTTGATTTACAACCAAATAAAATTAGCTTTTGTTTTCCTAACTTTAGTGCCGGCAAGTTTACTGGCCAAATCCAGCCACTTTATGGTTAATATAATTGTGTGAGCTCGGGGGTTGGACGGTACCGCTTGGGGGGGAGGGCAAAGCTGCACTTTTACCATAGGTAGTTGACATCATTGGCTACGCAAAAATACCTGATAGCAATTGAACCCGATTAGCTTTTGGCGGAAAAGGTCATCGAATTTTACACAAGGTCAAATTTCAAAATTGCTCAAATTGTGTTCAAAATTAGCAAAATAGGTCAAGGTCAATAGATAGATCAAGGGTACTTGGCCTCAGTAGTACTACTACTCAGTGCCTATTTTGCTGTGTTACCTAGGTAATGTTCCATCCGAGATGGTACAATCCCATCCTTATTTGAATTGTATTATCAAAACGAACAATTTCACAACTCTTTTGGCAAAATCGGAGAACTTTGATGTTTTAGATCCACATAGATCCAAAAACATGACCTTTGACCATGTCGGTTATAACTCAAGAACGGTACGTCCCAGACGGGTCAAACTATACATTTTCTGAACCCTTGTGACTAGAGGAACACGTGACACAATTTCGGCAACTTGAAAATTTGACCCTGTGTAAAGTTCGATGACCTTTTCCCGGTTCAATTGCTATCATGAATTATTGTGTAGCCCATAATGTCAACTATGTCCGGTAGCAGTGCAGCTTTGCCCCCCCCCCCAACTGGTACCAAACACCCCATATGAGGGCATCAGGCTCTTACGCTATTAGGTATAATAATAATCTTAACACATAATTATTGTGGTCATAAAGGCCTCTAACACTTTTGTGCACTTTTGTATTCCCATTGATCCTTGTTGTTTTTGCAGATTTAGCACTTTTGTGGGCCTTGGAACTGGTAATTTTTGGCTATCAAACTTACTGTCTTTTCTGCATTTTACTTGTTTCCCCACATCAAGTTCGTGTACCTTGCTTTTTTCTTTCATCTAACAAACTTCTTTTCTCTGCAACACGACCAATATTTAACAGTAAACGCCCTATCACTAGTGTGCTAGTCATGCTGAGTTATTGTCATGACAAGTAGAAATATAATTTATATAAAGTGTTTTTTGCTTTCCACAGTTGAATTGTTTGGAAATGCGATGAAAACTATTTTTATCATCATCATTGATAATTGTTATTCAGCTTCATCTCGCAGTAATTGCCAAGTTACTATAACTACTACTAACTAAACAATATTATTCTTTTATCATGGATAATAATCATGAAGGTATTGAAGTACTCGAATAGGTAAATCTGACATTCTTGAATTCAATAAGAATAAGAATCTCTTTCAATTTCAAGGCTAATGAAGCTCAAAACGTAAATAAAGGAAAAGCACGTTCTATCACGCACAGAGATATTTGAACAATCTTATCATTATTACTAGAAAAAAATCGCTTTATAAAAGTTTCCGATCATTTTGAAAAAAGAACATTTACCTTAGTGAATCTGCGTTATTATTATTATTATTATTATTATTATTATTATTATTATTATTATTATTATTATTATTATTATTATTATAATTATTATTATTATTAGTAGTAGTAGTAGTAGTAGTAGTAGTAGTAGTAGTAGTAGTAGTAGTAGTAGTAGTAGTATTACATGTATTATTATTATTATTATTATTATTGTCATTATTACTGTGCGAGAGCATGGGTAAAAGCGTTATATTCGACAGGCAAGCAAGGAAGCAAGCAAGCAAGCAAGCAAGCTAGCAAACAAGCAAGCAAGCAAGCAAGCAAGCAAGCAGAGCGTATGAAAAGCAAGCGCAATAATGAATTAAAGTGCTGCTCACAAAACGGAAAATCTAAACAATAAAACAATAAACGAGTACTTAGTCAAATTTTTCCAAAGGCCCCAATTTTCATTAAGCCCCATTGATTGTGCAAATTATTCAGCTTAATTCGTTGCAAGAGACATGAAATTGACATCACTTAAAAGGGTGGGAGTAATCAACGATGCGTTCCAAAACATATGCTTTAAAAGCAGTTTGATCTTAATTCAAAGCAAATTGCCAGAAACATACTATTAACTACATCGTTATTTACTTGGATACAGACTAAAACGTAAAAACAGACCAAACACAGAACTGGTTAGGATACATGTCCTGTCTTGTTTCCCCTATAGGGCCTACCTGTAACCATGTTTGTATCACATGTGTAGCGCATAATTATTGTACGGTATTGTATCTTATTAAAAAAAATTAGACTCTTATTTCATCTTTGGAAAGGGAAATACAGTGTGCTTACAATTCAGAATGTATTTATTTATATTACATGCAGGTAAAATTTGAACTGAGTAGGTTTAAATAGTGAGTTTCCCACTTCTGCATTTCGGTTCAATTCCAAGTTCCATTGATAGAAGCCGCCAAGGTGGTGGGTGGGGAGTAATAGTTTTAATACTAGACTTAGCTGTGGTCTAAGACCACGAACACAGCCGTGTTGTGGCCCCTTAATGACCTTTGACCCCAAAATATATGAAAACCCCATAGACATTGGCTAATGTCAATGTATGTGTGCACGTGGCATCACTTTGCCATGTTATTTGTGGCAGAAGGGGCATTTTGAAGTGTTTTTTGTCTCAGACCGGAAATGACCTTTCACCGCAAATAAAAAAAATACCACGTATACACTGAGTAACATCAATTCATGTGTGAATGTACCGTATCTGTGCTATATTTTTCTTGGCTGATAAATTGTTTTGAAGTTATTTCGTTTTATACCGGAAGTGCCCCCTTAATGACCTTTGACCCCAAATCTGTGTACACCCCATAGACACTGGGTAATAACCATGCATGTGTGCAAGTGGCATCACTGTCCTACGTAATTTGTGGGAGAAGATGCATTTTAAAGGTATTTCGTTTTATACCGGAAATGACCCCTTAATGACCTTTGACCCCAAATAAAAAAAATAGCATATATACATTGGGTAAACACAATTCATGTGTGAGCACACCATCACTCTCCTATGTTTTTCTTAGCTAATACAATTTTTTGAAGTTATTTCGTTTTATACCGGAAGTGACCCCTTAATGACCATTGACCCCAAATCTGTGTACACCCCATAGACACTGGGTAATAACAATGCATGTGTGCAAGTGGCGTCACTGTCCTACAGAATCTGTGGAAGAAGATGCATTTTAAAGGTATTTCGTTTTATACCGGAAGTGACCCCTTAATGAGCTTTGACCCCAAATAAAAAAAATACCACATATACATTGGGTGACTGCAGATCATATGTGAACATACCGTTACTGTGCTATGTTTTACTTAGCTAATAAAAATTTTTGAAGGTTTTTGTTTTATACCGGAAGTGACCCTTAATGACCTTTGACCACAAATCTGTGTACACCACATAGACACTGGGTAATAACAATGCATGTGTGCAAGTGGGGTCGCTGTCCTACGTAAGTTGTAGGAGAAGATGCATTTTTAGTTGAAATCACGTTTGTGACCCCTGCGTGACCTTTGACCCCGCGAGTTTCATATGACATGTAGGGGCATGGTCAATGATCATTGTGACCAAGTTAGGTCAAAATCGATGTAAGCATGCGAGTGCTAGAGCAAATGTAATGGTTGACAGAAGAAGAAGAAGAAGAAGATCCTGTAAGAAAAAAGACACAGCCGTGACTAACGTCACGGCTGTGTAACTAGACTTAGCTGTGGTCTAAGACCACGAACACAGCCGTGTTGTTACCCCTTAATGACCTTTGACCCCAAAATATATGAAAACGCCCATAGACGTTGTCTAATGTCAACGCATGTGTGCACGTGGCATCACTTTGCCATGTTACTTGTGGCAGAAGGGGCATTTTGAAGGTTTTTCGTCTCAGACCGGAAGTGACCCCTTAATGACATTTGACCCCAAATGAAAAAATAACACATATGAATTGGGTAACCACAATTAATGTGTAAACATACTGTTACTGTCCTATGTTTTTCTTAGCAAATAAAAATTTTTGAAAGTTTTTCGTTTTATACCGGAAGTGACCCCTTAATGACCTTTGACCCCAAATCTGTGTACACCCCATAGACACTGGGTAATAACAATGCATGTGTACAAGTAGCGTCACTGTCCTACAGAATCTGTGGAAGAAGATGCATTTTAAAGGTATTTCGTTTTATACCGGAAGTGACCCCTTAATGGGATTTGACCTCAAATAAAAAAAATACCACATATACATTGGGTGACTGCAGATCATGTGTGAACATACCGTTACTGTCCCATGTTTTACTTAGCTAATAAAATTTTTTGAATGTATTTCGTTTTATACCGGAAGTGACCCCTTAATGACCTTTGACCCCAAATCTGTGTACACCCCATATACACTGGGTAATAACAATGCATGTGTGCAAATGGCGTCTCTGTCCCACATAATTTGTGGAAGAAGATGCATTTTAAAGGTATTTCTTTTTATACCGGAAGTGACCCCTTAATGAGCTTTGACCCCAAATAAAAAAAATACCACATATACATTGGGTGACTGCAGATCATATGTGAACATACCGTTACTGTGCTATGTTTTACTTAGCTAATAAAAATTTGTGAAGGTTTTTCGTTTTATACCGCAAGTGACCCCTTAATGACCTTTGACCCCAAATCTGTGTACACCACATAGACACTGGGTAATAACAATGCATGTGTGCAAGTGGGGCCGCTGTCCTACGTAAGCTGTGGGAGAAGATGCATCTTTAGTTAGAATCACGTTTTTGACCCCTTATGACCTCTCTGTGACCTTTGACCCCACGAGTTTCATGTGACATGTAGGGGCACGGTCAATGATCATTGTGACCAAGTTAGGTCAAAATCGATGTAAGCATGTGAGTGCTAGAGCAAATGTAATGGTTGACAGAAGAAAGAAGAAGAAGAAGAAGAAGAAAGAAAGAAAGAAAGAAAGAACCTGTAAGAAAAAAGACACAGCCGTGAATAACGTCACGGCAGTGTAGAAAGAAGAAGAAAGAAAAAGAAAGAAAGAAAGAACCTGTAAGAAAAAAGACACAGCCGTGACTAACGTCACGGCTGTGTAAATACCCCTTTTTTGGAAATTGGGAACAATCATGCGTTGTGTTAACCCAATGTATATGTGGTATTTTTATTTGGGTCAAAGGTCATTAAGGGGTCACTACCGGTATAAAACGAAATACCAACAAATTTTATCAGCCAAGAAAAACAGGTAAAAGAAAAAGGTGATTAAGGGGTCACAACACGGCTGTGTTTGTGGTCTTAGACCACAGCTAAGTCTAGTTACACAGCCGTGACGTTAGTCACGGCTGTGTCTTTTTTCTTACAGGTTCTTCTTTCTTTCTTCTTCTTTCTGTCAACCATTACATTTGCTCTAGCACTCGCATGCTTACATCGATTTTGACCTAACTTAGTCACAATGATCATTGACCGTGCCCCTACATGTCACATGAAACTAGTGGGGTCAAAGGTCACGCAGGGGTCATAGGGGTCAAAAACGTGATTTCAACTCAAAATGCATCTTCTCCTACAAATTACGTAGGACAGTGACGCCACTTGCACACATGCATTGTAATTACCCAGTGTCTATAGGGTGTACCCAGATTTGGGGTCAAAGGTCATTAAGGGGTCACATCCGATATAAAACGGAATACCTTCAAATTTTTTTATTAGCTAAGGAAAACATAGGACAGTAACGGTATGTTCACATATGAGTTGCAGTTACCCAATGTATATGTGGTATTTTTTTTTTTTTATTTGGGGTCAAAGGTCATTAAGGGGTCACTTCCGGTATAAAACGAAATACCTTTAAAATGCATCTTCTCCCACAAATTACGTAGGACAGTGACACCACTTGCACACATGCATTGTTATTACCCAGTGTCAATGTGGTGTACACAGATTTGGGGTCAAAAGTCATTAAGGGGTCACTTCCGGTATAAAACGAAATAACTTCAAAAAACTTTATCAGCCAAGAAAAATATAGCACAGAGACGGTACATTCACACATGAATTGATGTTACTCAGTGTATACGTGGTATTTTTTTATTTGGGGTAAAAGGTCATTAAGGGGTCACTTCCGGTCCGAGACAAGAAAAACCTTCAAAATGCCCCTTCTACCACAAATAACATGGCAAAGTGATGCCACGTGCACACATACATTGACATTAGCCAATGTCTATGGGGTTTCATATATTTTGGGCTCAAAGGTCATTAAGAGGTCACAACACGGCTGTGTTCGTGGTCTTAGACCACAGCTAAGTCTAGTTCTTTCTTCTTTCTGTCAACCATTACATTTGCTCTAGCACTCAAACGCTTACATCGATTTTGACCTAACTTGGTCACAATGATCATTGACCGTGCCCCTACATGTCACATGAAACTTGTGGGGTCAAAGGTCATGCAGAGGTCAAAGGGGTCAAAAACGTGATTTCAACTAAAAATGCATCTTCTCCACGACTTACGTATGACAGCGACGCCACTTGCACACATGAATTGTTATTACCCAGTGTCTATGTGGTGTACACAGATTTGGGGTCAAAAGGTCATTAAGGGGTCACTTCCGGTATAAAACGAAATACCTTTAAAATTTTTATTAGCTAAGTAAAACATGGGACAGTAACGGTATGTTCGCATATGATCTTCAGTCACCCAATGTATATGTGGTATTTTTTTTATTTGAGGTCAAATCTCATTAAGGGGTCACTTCCGGTATGAAACGAAATACCTTTAAAATGCATCTTCTTCCACAGACTATGTAGGACAGTGACGCCACTTGCACACATGCATTGTTATTATCTAGTGTCTATGGGGTGTACACAGATTTGGGGTCAAAGGTCATTAAGGGGTCACTTCGGTATAAATCGAAATATCTTCAAAAATTTTTATTAGCTAAGAAAATCTTAGGAGAGTGATGGTATGTTCACACATGAATTGTGTTTACTCAATGTATATATGGTATTTTTTTATTTGGGGTCAACGGTCATTAAGGGGTAATTTCCGGTATAAAACGAAATACCTTTAAAATGCATCTTCTCCCACAAATCACGTAGGACAGTGATGCCACTTACACACATGCATTGTTATTACCCAGTGTCTATGGGGTGTACACATATTTGGGGTCAAAGGTTATTAAGGGGTCGCTTCCGGTATAAAACGAAATAACTTCAAAAAGTTTTATCAGCCAAGAAAAATATAGCACAGAGACGGTACATTCACACATAAATTGATGTTCCTCAGTGTATACGTGGTATTTTTTATTTGGGGTAAAAGGTCATTAAGGGGTCACTTCCGGTCTGAGACATAAAACCTTCAAAATGCCCTTCTGCCACAAATTACATGGCAAAGTGATGCCACGTGCACACATACATTGACATTAGCCAATGTCTATGAGGTTTTCATATATTTTGGGGTCAAAGGTCATTAAGGGGTCACAACACGGCTGTGTTCGTGGTCTTAGACCACAGCTAAGTCTAGTTCTTCTTTCTTCTTCTGTCAACCATTACATTTGCTCTAGCACTCACATGCTTACATCGATTTTGACCTAACTTGGTCACAATGATCATTGACCATGCCCCTACATGTCACATGAAACTTGTGGGGTCAAAGGTCACGCAGGGGTCACAGGGGTCAAAAACGTGATTTCAACTAAAAATGCATCTTTTCCCACAACTTACGTAGGACAGCGACCCTACTTGCACACATGCATTGTTATTACCCAGTGTCTATGTGGTGTACACAGATTTGGGGTCAAAGGTCATTAAGGGTCACTTCCGGTATAAAACGAAAAACCTTCAAAAATTTGTATTAGCTAAGTAAAACATAGCACAGTAACGGTATGTTCACATATGATCTGCAGTCACCCAATGTACATGTGGTATTTTTTTTATTTGGGGTCAAAGCTCATTAAGGGGTCACTTCCGGTATAAAAAGAAATGCCTTTAAAATGCATCTTCTTCCACAAATTATGTGGGACAGAGATGCCACTTGCACACATGCATTGTTATTACTCAGTGTCTATGGGGTGTACACAGATTTGGGGTCAAAAGGTCATTAAGGGGTCACTTCCGGTATAAAACGAAATACCTTCAAAATTTTTATTAGATAAGTAAAACATGGGACAGTAACGATATGTTCACACATGATCTGCAGTCACCCAATGTATATGTGGTATTTTTTTATTTGGGGTCAAATCTCATTAAGGGTCACTTCCGGTATAAAACGAAATACCTTTAAAATGCATCTTCTTCCACAGATTCTGTAGGACAGTGACGCCACTTGCACACATGCATTGTTATTATCCAGTGTCTATGGGGTGTACACAGATTTGGGGTCAAAGGTCATTAAGGGGTCACTTCCGGTATAAAACGAAAATCTTGAAAATGCTTCTTCTTCTTCTACTAATTACGTTGGACAGTGACGCCACTTGCACACATGCATTGTTATAACACAGTGTCTATATGGTGTACACACATTTGGGGTCAAAGGTCAGTAAGGGGTTACTTCCGGTATAAAACGATATACCTTCAAAATATCCCTTCTGCCACAAAAGCATAGCAAAGTGATGCCACGTGGACATGTGCATTGACATTAACCGATGTCTATGGGGTTTTCATATATTTTGGGGTCAAAGGTGATTAAGGGGTCACAACACGGCTGTGTTCGTGGTCTTAGACCACAGCTAAGTCTAGTTGGTATTACTATTGAGGAGACCCATATAACTATGCATCGCTATAAAAACTCCATGGAGTGTTTGACTTAGAAATACAAGGGGGGGTGAACCAACCGTTAGAAAAAGGTGTCATCATCATTAATTCAAATGGGTATTCCCTTTCTGTCATGTTCTTCTTATTTCTTCCTTCGATTCGGGCCTCGCTTGATCATGTTGATATACAGTAAGCCAAAAAATTAAGGTACCAGTTACGTTCGCCTCCTGTATATCCTAAACAAAGGCAGATATGTCATAATTGGAACCAACAACCAATAGCTGCATCTTTTAGCTCGAATTTAAGACCTCATTCGTTGACATTATTCAAGAAATAAAGACACGAGGATCCAAAAACCCAGGGAAGATGCAAATTTAAAAGCTTTTAAAACCGGGATTTAAAAGTTGCAGTTTGCCACATTGCATGCCCCTATTGATTTATACACATGGCGTTCGCGAACAAGATAACTAGCGCTGTGCTTTCATTGATTAGCACAAAAAACTAGCGTCGTGCTTTCATTGATTAGAACACAAAAGTACATATTTTTATTTCGTATCTTCATCAGGTTTTGGACTACCGTTTCTTTAGTTCTCAACCAATTTCAACAATAAGATCTTAAATCAGAGCTAAAGTGTACAGGTATCGGCTGCTTGTTTTAATTTTGACACATTTGTCTTTATTTAGGATATACAGGGGTGAACACAACAGCTACCTTAATTATTTTGCTTACTTTATGTGACAAGTAGTTTTTCACATCGAAGTTTTTAAAGAAATTTTGTTTGGTATAGCACCACCTCTTGTTTTGTAATTTGAGAACTAGTTCCAAAGTGTCACATTACCCTCTTCTGCTACGTGGATGGTCAGCCCAGGACAGTGCACACCCCACTTTCACTGTGCTAAGATGGATTGTACTTAAACTTGACCATCAACATTATTATGGAAATAATTATGTGTTTTGACGATGACGATGTGTTCTACCTTTGATATAATCAGGATATATTCAGCCTAAGTTGGGGTGAGTTGATTACAATCGCAAATTTCCAATTTGCGAGTGTTCTGTTTTTGGTCAGTTCTTCTTTCTTTCTTTCTTTATGTCAGGCGGATTTATCCGCCTGATATACTGTGAAGCTCTCAAATCTTCTTCTTTCTTTCTTCTTTAGTAGAACCAAAATTGCTACTAGTGCCAGACGCTTGCACCAATTTTGACCAAACTTGGCCACAAGAAGCACTGACCCAAGCTTAATATAACTTCTACACGGATAGGGGTCAAAGGTCACATAAGGGTTATTAGGGGTCATTTTGTGAAAATCTTACAAATGCTACTGCTCCTTTAAATGACATGCTATGACCACCAAACATGGTCAGCAAGAACCGCTGGCCCAAGCTTCAAATAAGTTGTACCACAGATTGGGGTCAAAGTTCATGTAAGGCTTGATAGGGGTCATTTGTGAAAATATTTGTGTGAAATGTAATGAAGCAGCTATCATTAGAGGCAGCAATTTGGCAGATAACTTATAGGCAGGGAGACAGCTTGTCTGCTGTTTTGATAAGGAGAGATAAGCATAATAAATATTTTGAAAGTCTCAACATATTAAATCTTAACCACAGTACTAGACCAAACTGAACATGTCAGAGATTGTCTAGTGTAGGGGCAGTGGTGTGGTTTTGGGTAGATAGCTGACAGTGGATCTCACATGAGATTTTCTTTCTTTTTTGGGAGGGGGTGCTATTTGCTATATGGACCAAGTAATAGGCACGAGGAACTGTGTTAGGAATGCACTTTTGCTTGGTTATATGGGAAAGTGCGGGAGGGCAGCGTGGGTAGGGGAGGAGGGGGAGTCAGGTCAAATTCAAAGTTAATCCGATGGGGCTGTAACTCCGAGAAAATGATCACTGACAATTGAGGAATATGAAATTGCAAAGGTCATCCGAGGTCAAAGGTCAGGTCAAATTTAAAGTTGCTGCAATTGGCCTGTAACTCAGGGAAAATAATCCCTGACACTTAAGGAGTATAAATCCGTAAAGGTCATCTGAGGTCAAAGGTCAGGTCAAATTTTAAGTTGCTCCGATTGAGCTGCAACTCAGGAAAAATGATCCTCGACACTTCAGGAGTGTAAAACCGCAAAGGTCATTTGAGGTCAAAGGTCAGGTCAAATATTAAGTTGCTCCAAACAGCCTGTGACTCAGGGAAAACAATCCCTGACACTGGAGGAGTATAACACCGTAAACGTAATCAGAGGTCAAAGGTCAGGTCAAACTTAAAGTTGCTCCGATTGAGCTGCAACTCAGGACAAATGATCTCCGACATTTCAGGAGTATAAAACCGCAAAGGTCATCCAAGGTTAAAGGTCAGGTCAAATTTAAAGTTACTCCGATCAGCCTGTAACTCCGGGAACACAATCCCTAATACCTCAGGAGTATAAAACCGCAAAGGTCATCCGAGGTCAAAGGTCAGGTCAAATTTAAAGTTGCTCCAATCGAGCTGTAACTTGCAGAAAATGATCCTTGACACATGGAGAGTATAGCATGAGTTTACCCGAGGTCTAAGGTCAAACGATGCTAATCAGAATCAATCACCGCCTGACATTCGTGGCTCGTGAGCCACAGTAGCTCTAGTTCTTTCTTTCTTTCTTCTGTCAAACTTTTAACGAGCCATCGTAGCCATATGCTTTAAGCCAATGTGACCATATTTGGTCACAAGGACCATTGGGTGGGGGCACAAATGTTACATGACCAACTCGGGGTCAAAGGTCATCCAAAGGTCATTATGACCAAAATGTGATTTTCACTAAAAATGCTTCTTCTTCCACAAATTACATAACACAATGTCGTCACTTGCATACCTGCATCGCCTTTAGCCAGTGTCTAAAAGTTGTACAACGAATTGGGGTCAAAGGTCATTAAGGGGGTAACATCTTACAATTGAATACCTGAGTGGAAGAAGGGCCCAACTCCATAAAAACTGTTTTTGAGATATTAAGGAAAAACTTAATATTTGGAAAAGTTTTATAGGCAGAATGTTTTCATCTTCAGTGGACCTTTAATACATGAATATACAATATTACATACATTCAAAATTAAATATGTTTCCATGGCAACGATACAGGTCTTAATACGAGCTGGAGTTGGGCCCTTCTTCCACTAATATACTGCAAGTGCCAGTTTCGTAAGCAGATGTGTTATAAATAGAATAGAAATTTGGTAATTATCCATTAATTGCACAAGTAGAAGCATGTCAAGAAAGTTTATTGTAGTAAAAAGCAGATTTCATGGATGAACAAAATTCCTGTTTAACCCAATATTTGTGGAAGAAGGGCCCAACTCCATGGAGTTGGGCCTTTCTTCCATGAAAACCATGATTAAGTGCACTTGAAAGACTATTTGGAGAGTTGATTTTGGCTCATCTTTCACACACAAGGAAGAACAATCTGCTGACAATAAAATGCTGGGTCTAACTCATTTTTGTAAAAAATTGGAGTTGGGCCCTTCTTCCACTCAGGTATTCAATTGCATTATCTCAACATCCGTAAGGGGTATGGGGCTCAAACTCAGTGACAACAAATCTCATGACCAGGGGAACATTTTACAGGGGTCAGGTCAAAGGTCATGCAGAGGTCAAATTTAAGAAATGCATTTTCTGTACATCTGTAATGGGTACGGGACTCAAACTCTGTGACAACAAACTTAAGGGTTCATACCACTAAATCCGCCTGTGAAGCGGTTTCCGGTAAAAGTTTATCACGACTATAGTCCCAACTTTGCATAAAAATTGAAGAAAATCGGTACAATATTAACAATTTTAATGTTAAAAATCGTGTTTTACTAGATTTTGTGAATGTGATCTCTGCAAATTTGAAAAGAAAATGCAAAAATTTGAGTAATGTTTACGATTATGGGCGCATGAACACACGAGGTCAAAACGCGGTTAGCAGTCGGATGTAAACACGGGAAAATCTGGCCTTTTTATATAACGCTAATTTTTTCAAAAAGTAGACGGAAAATGTTGTGTCATTTTCAGATATGTTATGCAAAAGTTTGTTCTGATTAAGATGATATCAAATATATATTTTAAAGTAAGAGGTAACTCGACTTATGGCCTAAAACGCAACCCCTATTTTGCACGTAAAGTCTATGGAAAGCTATTTTGTGTTATGTACCCTTAATGACCAGGGGAATATTTTGGAACACTTTGCAGGGATCAGGTCAAAGGTTATCTTGGGTCAAATCTTACAATTTCCTTTTCTGGACATCTGTAAGGGATATGGGGCTCAAACTCAGTGACAACAAATCTCATGACCAGGGGAACATTTTGTAGGGGTCAGGTCAAAGGTCAAATTTTAGAAATGCATTTTTGGACATCTGTAAGGGGTACGAGGCTCAAACTCGGTGACATCAAACTTAATGACCAGGGGGAATATGTTGGAACACTTTGCAGGGTCAGGTCAAAGGTTATCTGGGGTCAAATCTTATACCGTAATTTCATTGTCTGTAAGGGGTTTGGGGGCTTAATTTCGGTGACAACAAACCTCGTGACCCGGGAAACATTAAGGTCAAAGGTCAGGTCAAACGGCCATTAAAGGGTTACATGCCTTGCGATTGTCTGCGCTCTGTGAGCGCAAATTATCTCTAGTTTCTTTTGTAATTATAATGTGTTAATATGATCACTATCAAGCGGGATAGTAAACATAGTAATGGTTTATGTAGGTTTTGTGTAAAAGTTGAATTATTATGTTGCTGATGCAATTTATTTATAAACTTTGGGTCATAATGAAATATCGTTCATACTAGTTATGAGTGCGCACAGGAAGTATCAGTAAAATGGTGTTTGGTAATTATTGTTTAAAATTAATTCGAGCACTTGATTAGGCTGAAGAGTTAAGCTATGAATGATAAGGTATGTGATTTTTGTGATTTTAACGACTGGATGACTGAGAATATTCACTATTTTGTCAAGAACAATTTCGGGCAGGATTGCCTACAAGAAGTAAGAACTTATGAGAAGACGGCTAGAAAGATCGCAATTACCGCAACCATTTGAGATTCAATTTACGTTGTTTACATGAGCATATAACACCACGTAGCATCAAGCTCAAAAGTAATGTTAGCGGCCACAAAGCTGATCAGATTCTAAGAAACGCTGAAAGGAAACTTCTAAATGAGAGAGTTAGACAGGTAAATTTCACGATTGATGTTTTGAAACAAAAACAAGACCAGTCATCACAGAAACTTTCGGCTTCGTTACCAAGAGACGCTTTCGACAGAGTTGCCGAATTCACCACCCATGCGCAGTTAGCACAACATCGGAAGGTGAAAGGTCGCCATCTTGAAAAATTCCAAAAGTTGATAAGTTCGCGAGCGGATTTGGACAAGGATTGGAGGAATAGCGGCGACTCTGGACTCGGTTCTAACTCAGAAAAATGGGTGAAAAACATCTCCGATCGCGATTTAACGAAGGATGAAGTCAGTGTTCTCGCCAAAGGTTTAAATTACGCCGTCGTACCGGAGAGCGTACCGGTTGCTGAATTCGTCACCGTTACTGAATCTGCCGTGTCGGTAGGTCGTTTAAATCCATCGGACGCCGAAACACTTCGTCATAAGATCTGTGAAACGCTATGTAACACTGAACTACCTCAATCAAACATCACCAAGGATGAGAGGAAGGCTCTGTCGGAATTAACCAAGGATGAAAACATCGCCATAGTCCCGGCAGACAAAGGCAAGTGTGTAGTGGTTTTGAACAAGTGTGACTATGATGACAAGTGCAATGATCTGCTAAAAGACGAAAAAAACATACAAGCGAGTAGGATATAATCCAACAAGTGGTTACAGGAAAAAGGTAACAGAGTTTACTACTAAGATACTTAATGAGAAAACCATAAACATCGATGACAAGAGACAGTTAGATTCCCCCTCTGAGCCAGCGGTACCTGCGTTTTATGGACTCCCGAAAATTCACAAGCCAGAACCAATACCTGTAAGGCCCATTGTGAGTAGCATCGGATCTGTAACGTATAATCTCGCAAAGTACGCGGCTAAAATCTTAGGCCCCCTTGTTGGACAATCTCCGCACCACATCAAAAACACTCAAGAGTTTGTTAACCGAATTAAGGATATCACTTTAAGCGAAGGCGAAACAATAACATCGTATGACGTTACCGCTTTGTTCACATGTATTCCACCAGACTTTGCGCTGAAAGTTGTAAAGGAGTGTTTGAACAATGATACCACCTTGAGTGAACGGACAAACCTGAATGTTGATCAAATCGTGGAACTCGTAAGCATCTGTTTGAATACCACCTATTTCTCATACCAAGGCAAATTTTACAAACAACAACATGGAGTTGCGATGGGATCCCCGTTAGCCCGATAGTTGTTAACCTGTGTATGGAAAGTTTCGAGCAGCAAGCCTTGCAATCATACCCGGGTGTTAAGCCTAGACTCTGGTTACGTTTTGTCGATGATACCTTCGTGATCATTGAGCGCACCGAATTAGAAGGTTTCTTTCAACACATCAATAAGCTAGACGACAACATCAAATTTACTCAGGAAAGTTGTAAAGACGACACGCTAGCTTTCTTAGACTGCCTGATCAGTGTGAAGAACGATGGTTCGCTAACGTCAAATGTTTACAGAAAACCCACGCACACTGATCATTACTTACAATTTGGATCACATCACCCATTGATACACAAGTTGGGAGTAATAAGAACTTTACAATACAGAGCTGATACCATCATAAGCGAGAACGAACTTATCCCAGGGGAGAAAGACCACATCAAAGAATCGCTGAAGAACTGCGGTTATCCGAACTGGGCTTTTCTAAAAGCCAACAAGAGCAGGAAAGACCAAAAACAGCCTGATGGTGGTGGTCAACCCAACAAAGCTCGCGTCACAATCCCATATATAGCTGGACTGTCAGAACGTGTAAAGAAACACCTCAAAGCTTTTGGGATTTCCTCGTCGTTTAAGCCAAATAACACCCTTCGTGGCAAGCTCGTTCAAGTAAAGGACAAACAATCAAAAGAAAAACGCTCAAACTTAGTGTATGGGTTAGTGTGCGGTGACGCTGATTGTTATGCTGCCTATGTTGGCGAAACAAAACAAGCCTTGAAAGCTAGACTCAATCAACATAGGAGGCCCAGTTCAAACGAGGCCCAGAACTCCGCCGTGTACCTTCACCTTAAAGACACTGGTCATAATATTGACACCGAGGACGCAGTGATTCTCGATAAGGAGGAACAGTGGCATAGGAGAGGCATCAAGGAAGCCATCTGGGAGAGAGTAGAGCAGCCGTCACTTAACAAGAAAGGGGACTGAGACACAACTTATCTCACGCATGGGACCGGGCCATCAAGACGATCCCTAGCCGTCTCAAAGTGTCACATGACCAGCCCAGCGGGTCAGTTGCCTGATGAAGTCTGATGGTTTCAGACGCAACGTAGCAAGTTGCAAAAAATGTAAGTTCCAGTATTTGATTTAATTCAAAACTTTGTAATGATAAGGTATGTTGAAACATGTACCATGAGATTGTGGTTATATTCCTGCTTGATTGTTGAACATTGTAGAGTAAGAATTTATATTATTTTTTGGACCATAATAATAATATTCTCCAAATTGTACCCTGATATTAAGATGCACCAATTTATCTTAATACAACAGTATATAGGCATATTTGGCCCTTGAGCTTGACCTGTAGGTGAGGCCAAGTTCGCAAATTCTGTCCCTGGCAGAAGTTTTAATCGTTAATCTCTCCTCACCATCCTCCTCTCATTCAACATTTGCTGAGAATCTTATGTCTGTGATAAATATGTTTTATTGAGTATACATCAGCATGACCAATAGTGTGTTTTGAGGTCATAGGATTCACATGCTAAAAACTTTTACCATGGCAACCTATTTTGTGTTTTGATATTTTCAAGTGTATTATACTCCATTCATTGTAAGCAGTCACTTGAACCTCACTTTAGTTGGTATAGTAATCTTCTGAAAGAGTGTTTAGTTTGGTTAATAACCTGTGAGATGAGTTTCAAGTTATGCTTAATACGCTTTGGTGTAGTTTTCCAGTTATGTACAGGTTGAAATCTTAACTTCAAAGTTTTGGAAAGTTTTGAATTGATAACAGACTGCTAAAGGTTGAACGATTTGTCATATTATAATGTATGCGTGAGACAAAAGTTTAACTTGTGTTTAGAATAGTTTTAATGTAAATAGCCATGTATATTTGTACCTTGTCTTGGTAATATATTATTATCTATAGTCCAAGATTAATGCATTCTATCGTTTACCAATTGAATGTAGACTTTTTAATGGTTAACTATTTTCGTTTATCATTGATTATTGTAAAATTGACCATCAGAAGTAGTTAGTGTGTTTTAGGAAACAGTTTCATGAACTTGTTATTCTTTTTAAGTAGTTCATGCATACTTCTGACAATCTTTATTATTTACTCTTTCAATTATTCTTTACTCAATTTTTAGACTCATAGTCATGGTTTGTAATGGATTAATGCCAGGAGACGTAGTTTATATCATGTGAACAATTTGTTAATTGTGTTACTGATATTGTTATACGTTCAGGTTGAGAAAGTTAAATTGTTTTGCTGTGTGCTTTCTAGTGGTGTTTCTATTTACATTCCAGTTTGAATCTATATTTGTATTTAATCTTTTATTTTATATTATATTCTATATTCAATTATAATCATATTTTGATCTTATATATCTCAAACTCCAAAATTCAATTATGTTTTCTAGTAATCTGAAGTTTCAAACCATGCAATTACTTTAGTAATTCGTTCAGCATAATTTCTGATAAACCAAAAGTATTTCTTTTCTGTTTAATGAATTTGATATTTGAAGTGATTAAGTCTGTTAAACATTTGTTTGTTTGCGCAACTTTGTTTAATTTACATACTAAATCTGGTGTTCAATTTGTTTGTTTTGTTATGCAGGGTTTTTTATATGGTGAATTCCACTTTTATACAACAAATAGCCGACAATAAACTGACATGTTTGAGAAGAATAAACTCTTGCATCCCGTGTCCAAATCCTGTGTTACATGTAGATTGGTTTTGACAAGTTAAATCTAAACGAATATGTAACCATAGCTGAATATGAAGTTACCTGGACCAATAAGTACTATTATTGATAGGTGACAACTAATATTAATGATGTCACTATAAATCTGCCTTTCGACCAAATTTGACAAAAGAAGGATGTTTTGCTAACCTTGGTATATTAGATTAATTCAATTATTGCTGTTTATGAATAAACACAATGGTAACGAACCTTTACTGTTCAGAGTCAAAGCTTTGTACCTTATTCTTATTTCTCCGCTTGTACCCATACACTTGTTTAAATCACGCGATATACCATGGCTATTGAAACGTAATGCAGTAATACCAAATAAATTCAATCCCAGACTCAATTTTTGTCTTGCAAATGGTCTTGCTTGCATCTTCGGGGTAGTGATAGGCAATTAAGCAGGGTATCGTTGTGCGCTGTGGGTGCTATATTATAAAGTCTCCACTTATGCTTGTGCCCCACTCCCATATCAGAAATATGACACGGTCCAGCGTTTGAAATAAGGCGCGTCCTTGCGTCAAATTGAATCAAGCAAAGATCAGAAAATCCTAGTTTAGTTGTTCCACTGGAAAATCTGGTTCACATAATACGTCCAGCTCCCTGGGTACACTTTCATTTTAGTTTCCCATCAAGTTTTCAACCCAGGTTTTCAATTTTCTTGATAGTGAGGACCCTTGAAATTTCAAAGACCCTTGGAATTTATTTCTTATTTCAAGGCCTGATGACGCCCCCCCCATGGTCGGTACTCCCCAATTGGCTGACACACGCTACGCAAATGTCTGCGACTGCGTATTCTTTTAAGTCTAGTAAAGTAGTTAGTTGTTGTGGCAAAATTTGTGTGGTTATTTTGACTGAAACGGGTTTGACGAAAAATTCAAATACCACAATTACACTTTTGTATGTGTTGCGGTTCTTGAGTTATGATGTAAAGAGTATCGAAAATTCCTGAAAGTGTATGTTTTGCATTTCATACCCATGCGATTCTTAAAGCTATAAAAATCTAAACTTAGATGATTTTTACGATCTTCCGGATGAGAAAATCACCCAAATCACTAAGTAAAGCTGGGGTTAAAATGGGTATACATGTAGAAATATAATGCTATCTAGCTGTCAAAATAAGCTTCGAATGATCTGTTTTCAAACTCACCCGTATATCAAGTAAAATATAATTATAGCCTAAGAAATTTTACCGTTAATTGAATCCGTTAATCTGAAAGTCAATACGAGTCAATACCATAGTTGAAAGCACATGATCAATATATCTCACATACAAAGAAGATATAGAAAATCTTACAATTCGGCTTTAAGGGGGTACTACACCCCTGGCCAATTGTGTGCCTATTTTTGCATTTTTCTTACAAATTATAGCGCATTGGTGACAAGTAAGATATGTATATTATAGGGGCAAGGACTACAACTACTGCAGTGAAAATTCAGCAACTCAAGTCAAGTAGTTATTGATTTATTGATCAAATATTGGTTTTCCCTCATTTTTGACTGTAACTCCACAACTGTTGTCTGTGCTGAAATAAAATTTCCAGTGCAGTAGTTGTAGTCCTTGCTATAATATACATATCTTACTTGTCACCAATACGCTATAATTTGTGAGAAAAATGCAAAAATAGGCAAAAAATTGGCCAGGGTGTAGTACCCCCTTAACCAATTTTGTCAACGTCAAAATTTCTTTACATGTTGTCAGTATACAAGTCATATATAGTTGAAAATTGAAGGTCATTATGTTTATGTATTCCATATTGCAAATAAATACAATTGTCCAACCGTAAAACCACGCATTTGGCCATTGTTATCTTATTATATATGGAAAATATCAGAAGTAGACCAGTTTGATACATTTGATTTTGTGGCTTTCTGGTAAGGTCAATTTAATTAAATATGTGTGTTAAAAATTACTACAATAATGTTATTGATAACGACGGATCTTCTTTTATTTTCCTTTGATTGCTATCATTATTTTACTAGTATTAATAGAAGAAGTAGTATTAGCTGTAATAACTGAGATAGCGATGTACGACGTACATGTATACGACTACTGTTAATATACACTAAGCCAAGAAAGAAACTTATAATTTTTCAAAGAGGTCATATCTTAAAATCCTGTGCATCAAAATGAACCAAAATTGTGACTATCCACATCGAAACGCTCGTAAAGTCGGCTCCTGGTCAATTTTGTTTTCTTCCGTATTTAGAAAATGTATATCGAAAGCTTTACAATGATATATCATTTGACTTCAAACGATATCCAGAAGCGGAGTTATGGCTTGTTCAACTTTGCTCCTTCAGTAAAAGGGTACATTATTTTGGTGCTACAATATTCCTCTTTTTCTACACTGCTGGTATTAAATATTAACTTGTGATAATTGGCGGTCACTTCAAATCATCCCCAAGTCAGCGAGGTTCAGGAATGTCCTCTCATTATTAATTGTTGCTTAACCCACCACTTGAAAAGGATTTAGCTATTGCAAACAAAGACTAAAGCTATTTACTATAAGTATAAGCTTATTATCCTCTTCAACAATAGGATTAAAGATTGATGTGCGGACTGGACTGAAATGAGAAACTTGTAGGACAATTATTGGGTACATTATGAATACAAGCTTGATGCACATTTTGGACTGTAACTCGAAATACAATTTGCCGACTTTACGAGCGGTTTGAGATGGATGGTCACAATTACACAAAGGATTACTTCAATACTCTACTCTAAACACATGTCAGTAACCAAGCAGTTGTGCAACTGACGCAACAGCAAATTAATGCACTGATATTGAACAGCTTCCTGAACAACATTCACAGCACAATAATTGGCACCTAGCACAAGAAATCTGTGAGAATGCGTATAAGATTCTTACACAGATAACGATTTCTTAGGTTTTGTGGGCAAACATTTCTCAATAACCAAAAATGGTGTCAAGTTACTGCAGTACACGTAATTGATGTAGAAAAATTGTTTTAGAGAGAATTCGGCCAAATAACGAATGTCGCAGAGGTCGCGTTTTAATGCGTCATTGCGTCTTGGACGAAAAATATGGACGCACTGAATTTCTAAATCCAAGGGGGTTAGGGGGTCCAAAAAATATCGAACTGGACGCATCCAAATCGCAGCCTGATTTAGTTTGTAGAAATAAAAATCCTCCCCATTTAACAATGTTAACTGTTTATTTACATAAATGTGTCATTAATTTTTGTTAACTGTTTATTTACATAAATGTGTCATTAATTTTTTAATCGGCCACAAAAAAATTGTTGTTTTTCAGAAATTCCAAGGCTGGGCGCAGTCAATTTTCAGTTCATACCGTCGCCGGTCGTTATTTTAGCCTTCCAAAACTTTCAGAAAGTCCGGCATTCTGGGCCCCAAATTGCATAATATTCACATCATGCACTGAACCCCTAAAAATTTAGGGATGACCATCATAATTTCATGTTGCCCCTATTTTTTTTTTATCTTTTGACATAGTATGTCAGGCAAAATGCCTTTTATTCACATTAAATACACTATAAATATTATAACAACAAAAGTTATTGCACTGCACATAATCCATATATAATAGTAGATGTTATAAAACAAATTTACATACATGTATATAATAAGAAAATCAAACAAAAAATTTAAGCAAAATGACAGAGCCAAGAACAGACACGGAAGTCATCCAAGTAACTGTTCATCTGCGATCAACTAGCTAAAGTCATCGCAGACCAAACCTCTCATACGAAGTTCCTGCCTAAAGAGGAACAGAAGACAAGGATGATCCCCGTATCTGTATTTGCCAATGCACATTTTGCCAACACATATAACATAATTGATATATTTTGACCGATCACTGGTAATGTCATTATGATAATTAAATAAAACATTTTCAACAGAAAGCCTAAAGTTCTTACCAAGCCTTTGTGTAATAACCCTGTTTGCAAATTCCCAAATAGGAGTGGTCTTATTACAATGAAAAAGAAGTGCTCTGGATGATCAACAGCATTACAGGAATTGCACAAATTTGTATCTTCTTTCCCCATTTTACATAATAAAACTTTTGTAGGATAAATGTTATGAATAATTTTCCAATTAAGTGAAATAAGTCTGGCCTCACTGGTACAACATGGTATTGAACCCCAAATCTTTTCCCAATCAAAATTGTAATTGGGGAATCTTCTACACCAATAGTTCATACAAATTGGTGGAACATAAATCTTATCAACCATGGCATGTCTAAAAACTTTGAAGAACAGGCTTCTATAGGGACTGCATTAAAGACAATTGATTCAGTCTTAATTTGGTCTAGAATTGGTGCATTCTTCCAATCATTCGGCAGAGCATTGCAAAGAGCGAAGTACTGAAAAAGAATGTTGCCAGTGCGCGGAATGCGGTGCCTAAAATACTCAAGTGAGTAGATTGAACCATCATCATCAAAAAGATCTTTTATCAAAATAAAGCCAGCTTCAATCCAGTCTCTATAGAAAAGTGTTTTCTTGTTAACAGTTACAGCATCATTGTTCCAAATGATTTGATTGTAGTAATCAGATATGTCAGCTTTATTTGAAGTACATTTAGTATTGAACCAGACTTTAAACATGTTGTTATAAAAAACAGGAAAGGTGTCAATAACATTCTTGCATACAGTGTTGATTTGGTTGAAGCTACAATTACAATTAAACACATTCATACCCAAACCAAACTTGTTGACATAGTAAAGTGGAATGTTCTTCCAGCAAGCAGGACTAGAATTGTTTAGTTTTTTGATCCAAGACATCTTTAAAGCATTGAAAAACATCTCAACCTGAAATATGTTTATACCACCTCTTTCATAATCTGCAATAATGGTGTTCCGCTTCACCGCTTCCACTCTATTCCAAATAAATTTAAAAAACATAGTGTTTAATTTCTTTACAACTCTCTCAGGAAGGTCTACAACTGGAGCAATGTATGAAAGTTGTGAAGCCAACAATGTTTTCACGATCAAGTTTCTACCAACCATTGATAGGCCTCGCATCTTCCATGCACGGATTGAACACTCGATCTTATTCATTTTATCCTCCCAATTACAAGACAAATGATTTATTGAGATACTTGGGGAGAAATACACACCAAGGATTTTAACAGTGTTATTTGGCGTTAATTTCCAGTTAACATTTCCGATGCCAAAATTATTATTTTTCAAGGACCCAATCCATACGGCATCACTTTTGGCATGATTTACTGAAAGACCAGATAATCTTGAAAAGTTATCAAATACATCCATAACCGTTTTAACACATTCAGAGTATTTTACAAAAATGGTAGTATCATCTGCAAAAGTAGAGATGCGAATTTCTTTACGCTCATAGTTCTCAAATGGTAAAGTAATACCCTGGATTTGCTTGGATTGACGAATTTTACAAGCGAGCAACTCCACACTAAGGACGAAGATCAAAGGCGAAATCGGACAACCCTGACGTACGCCACAATTTACATCAAAGGAACTTGAGATGTGACCATTATTAATAATACAATTAGTGGTATTGGAAAAATAACTGAAATCCATTTTCTGAACATCGAACCAAAATTCAATTTTCTGGGCGCATAAAATATAAAGTCACGTTCTATACTGTCGAATGCTTTTTTAAAATCAATACACATCATAACACCAGGTAAATTATTATTATCAACATATCTTAAAACATCTTCAATAAGGCGGATATTTTCGTGTATACTTTACCCTTAACAAAACCATTCTGATCAGTATCCACAACAGACTGAAGAATGTTTTTAATACGAGCAGCCAATGCTTTAGTGGCTATCTTATAATCAATATTCAACAAAGCAATTGGACGCCAGTTATTAAGGGAATCCCGGGGAAGCCCTTTACCTTTATGAATGAGGGAGATTATGCCACGATTCTGACAGGTGGTAAGTGACCCAGAAAGATACGCATCATTAAGCGCTGTAACAATGTTGCCCCTATCGCTACAAAGGAAGTATCAACAGGAGTATTTTGGTGGTTAAATGGTCAAAATCGGTCAAAAACTTTTCGAATTATGAATTTTCAAAGTTTCCCATTCTGACCGGTCATTGGAACGAAATAAATTGACAAAGTCTAAAAATAGCAATGTGAGCATAATTAGTATAAGCATATATATATTTACCTTTTTATATTTCTTTATTTTAATATATATGCAAACATGAAACAAGCATATTGTGAAAGTATCAAAGGGTTTCTTATGAAATGGCACTTTACTAGTCAATAGCATTAAGTATTTCTTCAAACCGAGGCACTGAAATCATGCTTTTAGAAAACATTTGCCAAAAATCATCCATAAGGCTGCGATCACATAGAAGTATACTATTCGGGTATACGGTGAACGTTTTGCAGATGCACGCGTATAGCTTAAATCGAGCAAGGCAAATTCATAGTACCGGGTCACATAGGGCTACGATCACATAGAAGTATACTATTCGGGTATACGGTGCACGTTTTGCAGGTGCACGCGTATAGCTTAAATCGAGCAAGGTAATTTCATAGTACCGGGTCACATAAGAGGGCACTATTGACTATTCGGAAAGGCCGTATACCTGCGTATAGTATAGTATAGTGGGAATCGTGCGTGTTCGATTTGAGTGCAGCGTATACCGTCCTAATTTTAAAACTAAACCATATGTGGGTAAAAACTCTTTGTTTTTAATAGATGCACTATCTAATTCTGCACATTATGACACCTCATTGAATGCAATGTGACCTCAAGAAGTAAAGTTACAAGCATTTGATTAGACGAAGAAAATTGTTAACTGACCTATACTCGCTATTCGCTATACGAAATACGCTCATTCGATCAGGCTGAGTTCACATAGTATACTCCTATATGAACTCAGCCTGATCGAATGAGCGTATTTCGTATAACGAATACCGTATACCGTATACTTCTATGTGATCGCAGCCTAATGGCCGAAGTGGCACAAAATCAAAAGTCCAGGTGAACTTTTTTTCCACAACAATATACACTACACATAAGAAAAATACTAATGTACTACAAGGGATTTTCAACATAGGAATCCAAACAATCAAGTACCAACATGCACAGCTTTGTCCTGATATCACTTCTGGGGTTTTAACAAAATGTTTAACCTCTATTGTGATTGGCAGCAACATAAGGTATCTCTTTGATAGCTGATCATTCCCAGCCATTCAGCAAGTGGCTAATAACTGACCTTGATAGGCTTGAATGAATACTGTCATCTGCTACAAAACCATCACACTCTAGGACCTGGTCACTCCATATGCTACAGGGAGCACAGTACTTTAACAATGGAGTGAAAGACTCATTATTGATTAGGCGCGTATTTTAAAAGTACAGCTCCTGTGCGTGTATAAATATAAGAAAATGTTTAGGGTTGTGATCAGGTGAAAAATACAACAAATGAGCACGAAATTTCACATTTATGTTCAGAAAGGTGTCTATTTAACATGATTCGAAAGGTGTATGGAAATTCCAAAGGAAGCTGGTTATTTAATTTTTAACTCGAGATCTACTTGTCCATTTTTTTAACCTTTTTACAGAGGGTACGATAGAGGTCATAACAACAACTCTGCCAAATTACAGCTCAGTAGGTCAAGGTGTTCACCTGATCTTATTCATCTGAATATTTTGTGCCATTCTGAGCAGTGCTGCACTTGGCCACTGGCAATTAAGCGCACTGTGGCGATGGACCAATTTTGACTCACACTTACAGAAAAACCAAATAAGTTATGTTGCTGTAATTTGCAGGATAGTTACAAAATGTAATTGGCATTAACATCTCCAATTTTTACAGAAAAATTATGAAAAATAAAAGAATGAGCTCAATTTAGAAATGTCTGTGCAAGCAGTGCACAGTTGAGTTCCCTGCATGTCTATGGGAGTGTTCTAATCAAGTTGATGGTTCATTGGTCACTAAAATGGTGAATTATAGACTAATTTACTTCAATAATTAATATATCACACAGTAATACCGATTTGTGAAGTAGAATTTACAGTAACTTCAGCCATTTTGGCCGTATCGCGAACTTTATGAGATCGAGTCCACCATCTTGGATTTATGATAAACAAAAATATACTGCCCTCTATACACCTATCCGACTTCGCCATTACTGCGGTGTCCCCGATGTAAAACTGCGGTGTCCCGAGGTCGGGGGTTCTATCCATTATTTATTGTGTGCTATACAGAATTGTACCCGGGAATTGTACACAACAGTGATATTCAATACACAATCATGAGTATTGAATTACGAATTAAATCTCCCGCTCTGGTACATCTGTGTTGCCGTCAATAGAGGGCCAAATACAGTAAACGCTTCTCGGATTGGTGTATAGGCAGTATAAAATAAATTATTGGCCAGCAGGCGGTAGACATTGAATATAATTATAGATAATATAAAATGAAATGAAGTCACTGTCAAAAATTCACTTTTTTGGTGGTCACAATTTTAAACAAATTTTTTAGTTGGTGCAAAAATGATCATGTAGTTTTAAAAGATGCACAAATAGAAATTGCACAACTGCTTATGTGAAACAACATAAACCGAAAGTTTTTAATTAAAGAAATTGCTACAAAACGTTCATAATAATATGTCTAAACTGTTGGTGTCATTTGATGAAACACATGTATCAAATATATAATAGCAAAGTCTCAACATTCGACACTATCTGGGTCCACAAGATTGAGATATAGCAGTCGATCCAATCACAGATAGGCCGGTGCATCATACGTCGTGTCGTTGCATAACCTCAAGAATTAGAAGACTGTGGTCAGCAGTGAATCTCGTCGGTATACCAGTTCCTTAAAACAGATAGCACAAAGAAGGGAGTAAGCGTCTGCAAAGCACTGTCTGAAATGTCTTACAGCCATATTGTAACATTTGCTGATGAGTTCAATGTTTTTCAAAGTAATGTACTTGAATACTAACATAATTAGGCTCAAAAAATCAAGGCTCAGTACAATCGGAGATGTTAAACAAATGACGTGTCCCGTCGTTTTATTCATACGATCAAAATATTAGTCGAGCGCATACACGATGCTCATAACATTGTAAGCGTTTGGGATGGTCATAACACATCAACCGGTCTCAGTCACGGCCGACGGAGTGGCACGCATGGGCGAGATAGGCGCTTTGTTTTGCCTCATTTATCCGGTTCAAATATAAAAGCGGACACTTTGTAGAGTGAAAACTTACAAATCTATTTCTTTTGTTACAGTATGGCTCTACGTGTCAAATTTAAAAGTTACAAAGTTGAATTGATCAAAGTCTCCTAAATTTTGCTCAATTTTCAACAAACGAAAAAGCTCCACAATTATTATGGCCCAAAGTGTGAAAATGTGAAATCACGTTAGGTCCAAAATGATTAAATATGAATCCGGTTCCAATTGCTTGTTTTAAGTCTTTTCTGTATTTCTGTAAACATGGTAAATAACATGCCACTTTTCACATTTCGAAACAATGATATTTGCCCGAAAGGTATCGGGAGATTCCTTTTTACAGGTGTGCACCCTAGAGATATAGATATCAAACGTGTACATGTTATATCATATATCATAAACTTGGATACTGGTAAACTTAAAGAGACTGCTTTGTTTCCAATTTAATGTACCTTACCTATGCAAACAAGCTAATTAACATGGTATCATTTTAAGTATTTTTTTGCCATCTACTGCTGATAACAATGACACATTACAGTTAACTAGCTCAATGCATTACCACATTTGTTTCACTTTCTGTTCCATTTGCAACTGCTTTAGGCTTATACATTGATTGATTGAAAATTGTGCACTCACCCACATGTTGTATCCTCCAATTCTCAATTACCGTTGGTGCATCCAGCTCTTCCCTAATTAGCGACTCCAATCCTCATTTTCGCCATCCATCCAAGATACCACAAAAATAAAACCGCAAAGAGAAATGTTATTACATCTAAGAGAATATAATGTGAACACCACCAAATCAAGCTCCTATTCTTTCACATGTTAAAAGGTACAGAGGAATGCGTCATTTTCTTATGATTAAAAATCCCTGGTTCATTCAAAACACCAATTTACCTAATGTTTATGATATCTTCTACCATGACACCAACAATTTTATGGTAGATGCGACTCGATTTTTCATGGCGGTGCATCGCAAACTATGCACGCAGAAATGTTACAGCACACCGTCTCTATGTAGTGACGTCATCCATCAGGTGGTGAACAGCCAAAAACGTGCCTTAAATTTCCTCAGAATTGTAATATTTTTATGCTTAGATGTTGAGAAAACCATCCACAAAGTACAGCTATCACACACAAAAAGCAGGCACATCAGCCTTCTTTTCACACCTTTTCCATTAAATCAACCTGGTGTGGTTCTCAGAATGAAAACACTGTATTTTTCTTTACCAGCCATTCAGCTCGGACCCGATTTGGTGGCGTGAGATACAACCATGTACTCTTCCTAGATTTGACCACAAAACACCAAATGAATTACTTCCCAATCTGTGAAATTAGCTTCTTAATTACATACTTTAGTTTCTAGTTGAACAGCTGTTCAACATTTACCTCTGGGTGTTGCCTGCAGACAGACAAGCACACACAACATTGAGCTTCCAATATGACAATCGGGAAGGATAGGAGGAACTTGGAAAGGAAGAAGAATGACACCCAAACGGAACCAACATGTGTACCTAATTTGAGCTTTAATCTATATAATAATACGCTATATCCGAGTCCGTCTATGAGTCTGTCCGCCTTTATTTTCGGAACGGACAGGCCGCAGCCCCTCAAACTTGGTGGGTAGATGTGACATGGGCCAAGTCAGAGCAAGTTTGCATTTGTTAGTATATTTAATTCTGCCACAGAGACCCCAACCTGGGGTCTTGTCGCTTGCTACCCATAGGTTGCCATGGCCATGTAACTACTACCGTATACGCTTGGTGGGAGGATGTAAGTTAAAGAATGGCCATTAAAATAATGTCACAGTCATTTTAGGGTCATTCGGGGTCAAATCGTCATAGATTGTTGCAGGTTAATCAAATTTGTGAGAACGACCACCAAAGCGAGACTAAAAATGTCAAGGTCATTTTTTGGAGCCAGTGACATTTTGGGGTCATCTGGGGTCAAATCGCCATAGATTTGTAGTTTCATGAATTTGGTTGAAATAACCTCTGACAGACAATTTAAACTGACTGAAATCTTCCACCAACCGCCTAAACCAGGAATGTTTCTGATTTTAAGAACCGCGAAAGCCAGGTGACCGCATTGTGCTCAATAATCATGATTATGGTCAGTGTTTAGATTTTGACCACAACACGCCAAATTACTTACTAATCTGTGAAATAACCCTGTAGCTGTGTCTGGTTGTCTGACGAAGCAAGGCTGCTTAACATTTAGCACTGGGTGTCGATGGTTGCACAAACAAGCAATCAGGTGAAGCATCGGCTGCACAACAAGCAACCAACCTAGTTGCAGTCTAACAAGCAACCAGGTAACCATGGCTGCAATACAAGCAACCAAACCTGGTTGCACAAGAAGCAACCAGGCGAGGCACGGTTGCACAACAAGCAACCAGCCTGGTTGCAAAACAAGCAACCAGGAGGCACCGGGTGCCTCTGTCTCTGATTCTACTTCAGTCCGCAATCCGCCAACAATGGACTGGTTGGTGTCATCATCAATGGTTGGCGTCATCATCAAAGGTTGGTGTCATCATCAATCAATGGTTGGTGTCAACCAGGTGAAGCATCGGCTGCACAACAAGCAACCAACCTGGTTGCAGTCCAACAAGCAACCAGGTAACCATGGTTGCAACACAAGCAACCAAACCTGGTTGCACAACAAGCAACCAGGTGAGGCACAGTTGCACAACAAGTTAATCCTTTCATTTCATTATAACCACAAAATGATGGTTTCTGATTTCCGAGGTTTAAATAGCAGTATACAGGTGCCTATCCCTTGTACAAATGTTGTAAACAATAAAATAAGATTTTAGATAAATTGCGCCATCAGTGTTCACATGAAGTTAATAATGACTCCAGATCTACGTGCATCAAACAACCGTAGGAAAAGACCACACAGGATCAGGGCCGTCGCTAGAGGGGAGGGGTATGGGGTGTGACCCCCCTACACATTTTTTGTCGGCAAAAATTGACTGTTGTCGTTAAAACCATGTGATTGTCGGCAAATGTAATTAAAGCTATGTTATTGTCGGCATATTGGAAGAGTCATATAAAAGATGAATGTGTTACGAAATTGTGCGGTTGTTACGTAATTGGCCTATTGTTAATGTTATAGTAGTTACTAATTAAAGGTCAGGTATATTGAAAAACAAGTTTATCTCTATTCCAAGAGAATAATTATTACATTTCAATGTGACACTTGTTGCAATTTTTTATGCGTATTTCTCCTGAAAAAGGAGAAATTACATAGGAACACGTGACAATATTTTTTAGTTTGTTAATATAACGGTATTACACGCAAATCGATAGAGAAAAAATTAATTGTGCACATTTCAAATCACATTATTAAGTATTATTGAGTATCGATTCGCGTGTAATACCGTTATATTGACAAACTAAAAAATATTGTCACGTGTTCCTATGTAATAGCATGGTAATATTCGTATTGCGCGGACTTGGATGTCGACCTTTTCCCATGATACATCACGATTACATCGCAAACCGCTGGCGGCGCCCTTATTGTGAATAGCGAGAATTGTACACTATTCTATACCCAAATCAAAGTCTTTATCATAAGGCATATCTAAACAGTACTGAGAACAAGGAATATTATTTTCTTTTTCTTTTTGAGTTATCAGGAGGTAATCCCCCCCTCCCCCCCCCCCCCCCCGGCACGCCACTGACGGTACCAATCAAACTGAGAATCAGTAGACGTATGGCCAATACTTTAAACACAAACAGCGCAGTGATTTATAGTGCGCTACGTACAGGCACAACGCCTAGACGTTGTTCCACACGCCTCAGCACACTTTACAGGTTGTCGCTGACCACTACAGGATATTGCATTGCATTGAAGATAACGACGGATTAAAACAATTCCTACTTATACATTTAATTAAAGTGTTATTTCTTCTTTGAAACGCGTTCTAAATAATTATATTTCTCTATAAATTCCTTTGATATAAATGTATTAATACGCGCAAACATTTTTGTTAAAACATTTTCTTCTTAGCCTATAAATAGGTTAATTAAACATTGTTGTCTGTTAATTGATATAATAAATAGGTTAATTAAACATTGTTGTCTGTTAATTGATATATTGAAACATAGTCTGTAGACATTTGAAGTAAAAAGATATACTTCAAAGAAAGTTAAAACACCTGCCAGTACATGTCGTGCGTTTATTTGTATCTATAATACTTTATCCCTTGTTTGTGAAAAAATAACGAAAAGCAACTAATCAAGAAAGTTTAGTCTAGGTTACAAATCTCAAGTAGCGCATAATTTGTTTGTTCGTAGCTAGTAATTAAATACTTGTTACCCAACGCATACATTACACAGGTGGTTGAACGAAGAGTACCTGCAGGGCGTTGTGAAACATACCATTGCAAGTAAGCCCCCCGGTAAGCCCCTAATTTTAAATATGCTTAAAAGCTTACTTAAAGGCTCTATAGGAAATTTAACACACACAGTATAATAATGTGTAATATATTCACATTCACGCATGAACATAATCCAATTAAAGAAAATGTCAGTCAAGTGGAATTTGTAAATGTTCACAAACTTGTGTTGGATTAGCAGCTATAAAAGGAGGTCGCATTCAAATACCATTCAAATTTAATCCAACCAAAGTATCTACAAATCAGATTTGGTGTTATATTTCTTTGTACGTGACAGTGATCAATGCAAAAGCATGTGAACGATTACTCATCTGAAGTGGTCGTGCTATTCATTCAACGGGTGAGTTAGTGAGAGAGTGACGTTGGAGAGAATGCACGAAGGCGCTATACTGACAAAAGCAATTTTTGTGTGAACATCGAGGGCGCTATTGATATATATACTGCGCCAATAAAGCATCCTTACAGTTGGAAAAATAATCACAATTTCAAAACTGAACAATATTGGGGTAAATTTGTTTTAATAGATGCACTCTCTAATCCTGCACATTATGACACCACATTGAATCCAATGTGACCTCAAGAAGTACAGTTACAAGAGATTGAATAGACGAAGGTTTTAAAAGTGACAAACTGGCCTATACAAGTCACAAAAAGATTTCAACAAGCGAAACAAAGAGACAACACAGTTTCTTCAATGAAGCGTTATTTAAAGCAGTTTTAATTTCAGTTTTTACTTCTCTGTACTTTTCATAACTTTAATTTTATTTGTCAGTTCTTTTGTTTCAGTTTTCTTTTGTTCCTTTTCAATCAACAACCCTGACAGACAGAAAAAAAGCCCAGTGAGCATTTAAATATTTCGGTCCAATTTTATCCAGTATATCTACAGTTTCATACTATTTGAAGTGAAAGCTGATACCCATTTGGGTTCAATTTGTTTGAAGCGAAAAGTTGCAATTTTACACAATTTTATACCAAGATCAAAACGTGTTTACTGAATGTGTGCATATCTAAACAGTACTGAGAACAAGGAATATTTCTTTTTCTTTCTTTTTTCTTTGAGTTGTCAGAAGGCAATCTCCCCCTGTCCCCCATCGGGCATGCCACTGATGGCACCAATCAAACTGAGAATCAGCACACGTATTATAGCGAAGACGTTGAACAAGTCAATAAATCCACTCAGGCAGTACTTTTCACACGCATCGCTAGATGTGTCTTCAACAATATGTGACTGGACACTACGAATCAGCCGTAAAGTCGCCCCCCCCCCGTCAATTTTGTTTTATTTCGTGTTTAGAAAATATATATCATTAGCTTTAAAATAGTATATCATTCCACCTTAAAATGATATCTAGAAGCGGGGTTATGGTTTTTTGAACTCTGCTCCTTCAACAAAATGGTACATTTTTCGGTTCTACATGTGTCTCTTTTTCCACATTGCTTGGTAACAGTCATAATTGGCGGTTATTTCAAATCATCCCCAAGTCAACGAGGTTCAGGAATGTCCTCTCATTGTTAATTATTGGTTATACATACCTAGACAAAATGCAATACGTTGTAACCCACCACTTGAACAGGATTTAGCCAAAGCAAACAAAGACTAGAGCTACTTAAAGAACAGAAATATGTAGAAGATTATTATCCTCTTCAGCAATATGATTATTGATTGGTTTAAACGCTATCAAATGAGAAACTTTTCGCACCAAATTGAGGTACCTATGAATACGACCTTCACGCACATTTTACACTATAACTCATAATACAATTTGCCGACTTTACGGCTCATTCGTAGTGTACGGGCACATATGAGGTTCTTTTGGAAGCAGAAGTATATACATCAGTCTTGGGATAAAGATGAGGGCATACCGTGACATAGTAATACCCACTCTACCCATTCTATTGGAGGAAAATCCTGGGCACTCACATCACACACCATCAATGGCCTTCTCATTCCTAACCCTCACACAAACTCGTATCGGAGATGTCAGTGGGAATCGTATAGTGAAGTGTTTCGGGTTACATCATCATTTACCTTGTGGTGTTTTGAACAACGCTTGAGATGAAATCACTCTTAGAGGACACATTTGAGCAGACACAATACGACATGAACTACGATAGTTCATATCTTGGTGTAGATTATTCATCCAGTAGTTCAAAACATTATTTTGTAAATTTAATTTAATACTGGAAATAAAATTTGCAACTCAGTTTGCTACGTTGCGTCCGAAAGCATCAGACTTTGATTGATGATGTTGTGACGTCAGATGTGATGACGTCGTAAGCAACACAGGTGTCCAAGTTCTAGCGAAGCTCAAAACTCCGCTGTGTATAACCAATGTAATAAGAACACTGAACACTTCAACCCTGAGGAAGCCGTTATCCCAGATAAGGAGGAGAGATGGTTCGAGAGAGGAGTTAAAGAATCCATATGGGAGAGAGTGGAGGAGCCCGCCATTAACAGAAAAGGGGGACACCGCTTCCAGTTGTCACACTCATGGGACCCAGCGTTACGAGACATTCCTCGCCGTCTGACGTCATCACATTTGACGTAACAACATCATCAATCAGATGCCTGATGACGTCCGATGCTTTCGGACGCAACGTAGCAAAGTGAGTTGCAAATTTTAGATCCAGTATTAGATATAATTTACAAAATAATATTACGATAGTTCATGTTAGAAGAAAGGACCTCAACAGAACACTAATAAAGATGCTTTTCTACACAATGCCGACTCATGTCCCAAGGTAAGATTCAAACCAAGATGGGGCAACGTATTACAAAAGGATGTTAAGGAATAGAAACTGCAAAACTGGTGGAGAAAGAGCCCGAATCGTAATGACTAGAGGGACATTCTATCTGTAGCTGGAACGAGTCCTACTCCCAATTTCAGAAAAACTATTTCTAACTAATTATTTTTGGATTAAAATAAATATTATCTTGTTTTGCCAAATGAAACATAGCTAAATCCCAATCCTTTAGTTCAATCGTAACTGGCAATGAAAGTCAAATTAAAAATTTTGTCAATTTTGAGAAATAAGGGTCAAAAACATGCGTTTTTAGGGCATTTTGCGTATGCTGTGACAATCAAGCCCTAAGACTTGTACAAAGACTAATTTCAAGTTATGCATTCTAATTTTTGGAAAACACATTTTCTAAACTTTCAAAACCATTTAGCAAAAATAACCTAAAATATTAACATTATGAGCTATCTCTTAGATACTCAAGATTTTGAGTGCTTAGACTTGTGCCAAGTCTTGGCATTTTGTGACTACAATTGTAAGAAAACATGCCAAATTGCATGTTTTTGGCCCATTTTCCCCTCAAATTACAAATAATTATATGGGTCATTTATAACAATAGGTCATATGCTAATTTAAGTACCTCTTCCAGGTTTTATGTTTCTTGCTTCCGCCTCGGAATCCCAGCAATCTATCGGCCGTAAGAAGACATTTTCCCATGATGCACTGCGTATTTTGGCCTCTCCCCAGCCACCGCTGGAGGTGCATCGTATTGTGAATCGACCGAATTGGTGTGGATGGTACGATAGTAAACTGAACAACAGTCTGAGATTTCAAAGAACCTGAATAATATTTTGCACGTTTATTAATTTTCATTCATTCATTTTGACCACTTCTTTCACAACCTAATTACTTTCCTAGCTTGGCTCGTGAAATATATTCATAAAAGAAATAAATCCACCCCCAAAAAAAAAAACCAAAAAAACAACAACCAACAACAACAAAAGAAACACGCTGTAAACCCCAAAGAAAACAGCAAGTTTCAAAAAGCACCCACTCATGGGCCTTTTTAAAAACTAAGACAGTACGCTATTAAAATAAACAATATTTATGATAGAATCCCAAATAAGTATCATCAATAAACTGTTCCCCTTCCCTTATCCTGGATAGAGATAGTTGGCCATTCTTATGGTAGACTCTAACTCTATAACCTCATTAGAGAATGGATTTGGAGAAAACCTTCTGATAATTACAAACACTCGCTGAGCAGCAAGACCTTCTTTCTAAGCTTTTAATCCGATAAGCTGATTATCTATTTGTTTTCATGAATTGGAAGACATTCTTTGATGTATTACTGAGCTCAATCATCTGAAATTACTGGAGCGTGAGCCACCCAGGCTGGTGGCTCAGCATAGTATTTTATTAACAGAAAGTTTTCTCCAAATTCGTTTCCTAATGTGTAACTTTTAACATTTTTAAAAGCATTTTTCTCAAAAGTAGGTCTACCGACAAGTTCTGCGGGAACAGTCAGATCTGATAATGGAATTTTAATTAAAAACTATAAAAATCCACTTCGCCAACAGATAAGTGAATAAGACCACTGCTTTATCACCACTTTGTTTTATCTCTACATGTATAAGTGAAAGAGTGAAACGAGAGCCAATTCCTTTTACAGGTTTAGTTCAGTTCATTTTTTTTTAACTGAACTTTACAGGTTTAGCTAGCTATAGGTTTTTACAGTAGTTAAATTCTGTTCTATATAAATAAAGTGACAGTTAACTTGTTGAATCTCAAAAAAGTAGAATACTTCTACGAATTAAACAGTCCCTTGAGGCGACTCGTAGGACATGGGTTTCCCCTGTCGCAACGGGGGAAACCCTATTCTACGAGTCTGACTGACCTAGATTTTGCATTTTCAGGATTTCTTTTGAGAATCGTGTGGAAACAATAATTTGTACAGATATTTTAAAGATTTTGGTGACTTTTGTGGTTATTGGCGAAACAAAAACATACAGACAAAACGAAAATGCTGATTATTCGCTGCAAAAAGAGCTGTTTCTAATCATATATTTCTTTTTTTTTTTACATTGAAAGCACTCCATCTGAAGTACAGTTATCATCGACGTCATATCTGTGCACGCTATATCAAGTGGTCATAAAAAATCAGATCTGGTTTCAGGTGCAGATTAAAGGCCCATTCGGTGATACCAGCGAAAGTGTAAAAAGGAATTGTGTATAAATTGCCTAAAAGTGAAGGATAAGTCATTAAAGTTGTCATTAGATATTTGTGACGCGATCAAGAAAAATCAGTCGGAACTCGAAAATATTAAATTTTGAGTTTCTTATAAGATAGTAGAAAGAATTTACAAAGCTGAATTTTGCAGAAAACCCCATTGAAATTGAACAGCCCGTTCGAAAGATATGAGCAATTAAAGAGTTGCCAAAACAGCAGGAAACAAAAGGAAATATTACTTTTGTTTGGCTATATCTCAAAATCAATATTCCCGAGTTCCGACTGATTTTGCTTGATCGCATCACATTTTTGAAATTTGGGCAAAAAACAAAACAAAAAACTACGAAAACAACAGTTTTGACAAAGTTTAAGCCTCGATATTGCAGATTTGTGTAAAATGTCTTCAATTCGCCGTAGAAGTGATGATGTACCAGGATTAACTACCATAGCAATAGGTGAATACAATTTTTGAATATATCGCCCTGCACTACAAGCAGGTTGCACTCATCGCCTGTGTATGTCTGCAATCAGGATTGAATACAATACCGCTCTTTTCAAAGATACTAATCTTATACAGTTACTGTGCGAACAGTGGTGTAACCAGACCTGACCATCGGGGGGTGGGGGTGGGGGCAAGATTTAAAAATGTCCCAATTTCTAATCAAAAGTTGTAGCATTTATGTGCGAGTGGCTTGCCGCGAAGCGTTAAACGGGTGGGGCCCAGGGGCCCGCCTGAGGGCCCATGGTGGGGTCCAGGGTCCTGGTTATTGGCATATTAGAAGCTAAAAATCAGTGTTTCAGATACAAATTTCACAATGAAAGTAGTATATAGATTTGTTTGAAGCTGGACTAAAATTCTTTCCTCTTGTTTCATTTCTTATTTCCCCTTTCTCTTCTTCCCTCGTTTTACTTTCCTTTTCTCTTCTTTCTTCCCCTTTCCTCTTCTTTCCTTTTTTCTTTTTTCCTTCTCCCTTCCCCTTTCTCTTCTTCCCTCTTTTTTTTTCTCTCCTTCCCCTTTTCCCCATTCCCTATTTCTTGTTCTTCTTCCCAGTTTTTTGTGTCCGGGGGAAGCTTTCCCCCCCCCCCCACACACACACCCACACCTCACCTGGTTACGCCACTACGTGCGAGTGATCAGCAGGATATGAATATTCTATATAATTATGATCCAGTTCTTTTTGACATCTATATTCAAAAACTGTTTAAACATATTGCTATGGTAGTTAATCTTGTTACATCATCATTTCTACGGCGAATAACTAGCAGGCTATGTTAGCACATCTACATGTATGTCAGTAACAAAATGTGATTTTTGATGATTTTTACGATCCTCCGGATGTGTAAATCACTGAATGGGCCTTTTAAGTAGCCTAGTTTGGTCAACTGCTGTATTTTCATCAGGGATTCATTGCAGGAAATAAACCATATTTAGGTTGGGTTATGAAAATAAGGTTGATTGATATTTCTATAATTATACTGAATCAAGAATGATATGCTCGTCATTCGATATGCCCTTTTGTTCCACGTGAGTGATGGGGATTTTCAACTTAGAAAACGTGAGTTGATTGATGAGGGGCCTTTTCAAGTTTCTGGTTTTAATTAGGTTTGTTTCACGTTGTTTGCTATATCCACCTCGCGGAAGCTGTTATCGATAGCTTTGTCTCTTAATTTTGTTATCAAAAGAATCGAATTCTTGAAGAATATCGGTTTCACTTTTTTATTTTCTTACGCAATCGCCGGGCGTTATCGTCTGACCACGAATCTACCTGGTTTATTATACATCTAAATAACATAGACAAAATATTAAGTCGCTGTGCAATACTCACGAGTAAAAGGACCATCTCCAGAACCTCAAAAACAGTAATCAATTAAGGGCATCCAAATGATCTGCAACAAGAGCCGACAGCGCCCTGTTATCTCTGCTCCTGGCATTCCCCAGGCCAGAATGATGAAGAGGCAATTACTGAGGCTATTAACCAGAACTTTGCTTCTGTTTCCCAAAGTAGGCCCACTTTGGCCCCACACTGTTGTGCCTATCCCTAAAGAAATGCCAGCAACGAGTGCTAAACTCAGACCTATCTCCCTAACTGCTCTACTGGTGGCTAAGGTCAGTGAATTTTAAACTTTGCCCGATTGGGCTAACACTTGGTGAATGGTGAGTGGAATCATTTTCGAGGTCAAAAGTCATAATGGAGATTATGTCAAAGCTTCAGATTCATGTATGGGAGATGTATAGAGAATTGAGACAATTGAATGCTAAGAAATCAGCCGGTCCTGATGGACTGCCAGGGAAACTTTTAAAGGCGTTTACCTTTGAGTTTAGCACCCCTCTTGCTGACATACTTAGCGCATACTTTGCTGAAGGTCATGTTCACCAAATATGGAAGGATGGTACTGTTGTGCATATCACTGAAGAAATGCCAGCAACAAGTGTTAAGCTCAGAATTATCTCCCTATCTGCTCTACTGGCTAAGGTCAGTGAATTTTAAACTTTGCCCGATTGGGCTAATACTTGGTGAATGGTGAGTGGAATCATTCGAGGTCAAAAGTAATAATGGAGATTATGTCAAAGCTTCAAATTCATGTATGGGAGATGTATAGAGAATTGAGACAATTGAATGCCCAGAAATCAGCCGGTCCTGATGGACTGCCAGGCAAACTTTTATAGGCGTTTGCCTTTGAGTTTAGCACCCCTGTTGCTGACATACTTAGCGCATCCTTTGCTGAAGGCCATGTTCCCCAAATATGGAAGGATGCCACTGTTGTGCATATCCCTAAAGAAATGCCAGCAACAAGTGTTAAGCTCAGAATTATCTCCCTAACTGCTCTACTGGCTAAGGTCAGTGAATTTTAAACTTTGCCCGATTGGGCTAACACTTGGTGAATGGTGAGTGGAATCATTTGAGGTCAAAAGTCATAATGGAGATTATGTCAAAGCTTCAAATTCATGTATGGGAGATGTATAGAGAATTGAGACAATTGAATGCGCAGAAATCAGCCGGTCCTGATGGACTGCCAGGGAAACTTTTAAAGGCGTTTACCTTTGAGTTTAGCACCCCTGTTGCTGACATACTTAGCGCATCCTTTGCTGAAGGTCATGTTCCCCAAATATGGAAGGATGCCACTGTTGTGCATATCCCTAAAGAAACTGCTGTACTGGCTAAGGTCAGTGAATTTAGTTTGCCCGATTGGGCTAACACTTGGTGAATGGTGAGTGGAATCATTCGAGGTCAAAAGTAATAATGGAGATTATGTCAAAGCTTCAAATTCATGTATGGGAGATGTATTATAGAGAATTGAGAAAATTGAATGCCCAGAAATCAGCCGGTCCTGATGGACTGCCAGGGAAACTTTTAAAGGCGTTTGCTTTTGAGTTTAGCACCCCTGTTGCTGACATACGTAGCGCATCCTTTGCTGAAGGTCATGTTCCCCAAATATGGAAGGATGCCACTGTTGTGCAATGTGCATATCCCTAAAGAAATGCAAGCAACAAGTGTTAAGCTCAGAATTATCTCCCTAACTGCTCTACTGGCTAAGGTCAGTGAATTTTAAACTTTGCCCGATTGAGCTAACACTTGGTGAATGGTGAGTGGAATCATTCGAGGTCAAAAGTCATAATGGGGACATTTGTCAAAGCTTGCCAGATTGGGCATAAACTTGGTAAAGTAATTATAGCAAATTTAAATTTAAATAAATACCAAAATGTGTGTTGTCATGAATACGGGTAAATGGAAGTAGTGCAGATAATTTAGCTTAATGAGTGAAAAAAGTGTTATAGCTATAGGGATTTACAGTGTGAAAGAGTTTTACACAATGGCCGACTTAATTCTCTTTTTGGTCTATTTTCAGGATTCAATTTGCCAAGTTCGAGTTTCTTGATCTGATATTCTCAGCGGTTTAAATAGATGGACGACTTTGCAAGTTTGCTCCCTTTGGACATTTTGCGCTCTAAAATACCTGTCCTCCATACTCCCTCTATTCTCGTCCCATTCTCATAGTTGCGACTGTTCTCTAGCTCGCCATCGTAGTTCTTCTGTTTCTATATCACGAGCTTCTCAAGTTCTTCCCCTGTCGCTTTTACTCTTCTTGAACTTCGGCCGACCGTGTCATGATTTTACTGACGAAGTGACTGATTGCCACATCCCAACTTTTAGTCCATGGCTCAGTAGCACAGTTTGAGAGAAAATCAATCAATTTTGCATCAAAAAACGTGTCTTATTTACATGTATATAAACTCTATCACTAGTATAGGTGCAACTTAAAACCTTTTTTGTCCCTCATTGTACCCTCTTTTTCTCATATTTCTGAAAAGTCAATAAAATCTCAATAGGCTCACAACTTTGGAAGATGTGCTCTTTTAAAGAAATGTACCCGTTTTTCACTCTGTCCACGGAGGAGGTTTGGCTACTTCAAAGATTGCAAGAAATACACGTGCCATGCATGAATATCAAGCACTCCTCAATGATATTATTAAATAACGAATTTTATTTAGGGAATGTTCTTTACCGATGGGCCTATGGGCTATGGAATGTGTTTGGTGTCATTAACTTGTCGGCAAAATGGATGTGAGATGGGCGTCTCTTGATATACTTGCAATTAAACTTATTTTTTCTTGGTTATTATTGCCTTTTTGTTTTATTATGTTTCTTACTTTGTTGTTTCTTGCTCTCTTTTTATTTACATGTCATTTTCTCTTTTGGGGATAAAAGGTAGCCTGAAAAGGGCTGTTTGGTATGTCCTTGGCTCTTCTGAAGTGAGTTTACTGTGCTGCTTTGCCCTCTACGTGGTTGCCTCCTTGTACGCCGTATACGGTATGCTTGCGAATGCAGCAGTAATACGGTTGTGAAGATGTTGGAGGCTAACTAGTGATCCTCGATCATAGCATAGTGAATGCGTTCCAAAGCCTAATGCTATTATCTATCCACGTCATTAACCATGTGTTTCGTTTTAATCTTTGATGTAGCCAAACCTCATCCGTGGAAAGAGTGAAAAACGCGTACATTTCTTAAAGAGGGCATATCTTCAAAAATTGTGAGCCGATTGAAATAATTGTTTTGGTTTTTTAAAACTAACGATTTAAGGTTTCTTTACATATCACAATACATTTGATCAACATTTCAGAAATAGAAGAAAAAGAGCGTGCAATGAGGGTTCTGTTTTTATTGGGACACCCTGTGTAAATCCGGTTAAGTAGCCTCCTTTAACAGTCTACTCCCTCCCCCAATATATGTGGCAAAGGTCTCGATTTCGTCCTCTGTGCACTCTTTGCCACGAACTGCTGCAAAAATGATAAAAGTTATTATTCACCCTACCTCAATCAAATCGACCGAGTGATCCCCGGAGTGATTGTCACTTTGTTCGCGATTATAGAACAAACGAAAAATTACACTTTTGACGTCAGATTTTATTTGCCTTGCAATCCAAATTCTATAGAAAAACCTGACAAAATAGAAATATATGAAAAATTACACTCAGTGACTTTCGTTTTGTTTGAATAATTGCAATCTCGAGTTATATTTCTACTATAGACACCCCTCGCAAAAATGAGACTTGTATACATAATACTTGTCTCAGACACACACAAAAAACGGGGTCTCACTTCGGGGAACTTCTAATCAAACATCTCCTGGAACTTAATCCTTGACAAACTTCTTGCACAGGATAAGTTCCATGCAATATGACTTATTTTTGTCCATTCAATAATGAATTTTAACTTTTATTCAAGTTTGAATTGAGCTTTGTTTGATCTGGCAAAACCCCGGCAGAACAGAATAATATTTTTTGTACCCGGGTGCATTGAAATCGCAATATTTTGTATTCTTTTTAATATCATCTAAACAAAAACACCGATCATGGTACCAGAGGCACCCATCATCTTAAAACTTGAAATAAATCAAAGAAAAACTAACAGCTGGAACTACGAGGGGCAGTCAGTATGTAATGAGTGTTGACTAGTAAACCCCATGAATTATTTTCATGGCATTTCTCTGTGATCACATAAACACTGTACATTTGTCTTTCAAACAAAAATTATATCACACACTTGTTATACGTAACAGCATTAACATAAATCAATGGTCTACTGTCACTGAAGTCGTTTTTGTAAAGGAAATTAAGAGTCTCCCCTGTTAAAACCTTTTCAAGTTCAACAGATGCCGCCAAATAGCTACCAAACGAGTGGTGAGACTGACATGAAGAAGCGGAGCTGACGTTTAATGGTGAAGGTCTCACCAATGCAAAACTTAACATCATTGGGCAACTGGCCTACAACAACAAGGTTAAAATCATCCTCCTGCAGGAAACTCACTGCCGGACAGACGACAAACTGGTCCTCATGATGCAGTCATGTCTACAGTAGAATTCATCTCGACCTTTGCAGGACTTAACCCCATTAAAAGCTATTAAACCAAGATAACACTCATTGAAACAGCTCAACTGATTAAATCGGATCTTCTCTGGCTGTGCACATGTGACTGTTTTCATGTGCGATATGGCAATAAAGTTTGTATTATAGCTTCAGTTGGGTAACCGATTATAAAGGAAACGAAAGGAAACAATGGTATGTGTACGCCATTGTCTCATTTCGTGAACAATGGTGTGCTTTTTGTAAACCAGCATTCTTGAAAATGAGCAACATAATGATTGTTGACTTAACACGGTTTGGAAATAATTTCTTCATATTTTTGGTGTTATCTGTCGTTTACATATCCTTCCTAAAACACAAAAAGTACGACCCTCTCCAAACACCTAAATTAGCTAAAAATTTAGGACATGTTACAAAACTATATTGTCTAGAATTTTAGAAGAGTACTTTTAATATTGGCCGGTTATTTTTCACACAGCGACGTTAACTAGGCAATGTACTATTACCTATAACATTAACTAAAACACCAAAGTACGAATATTTCCAAACATCTAAATTAGCTAAAAATTTAGGACATGTTAAAAACTATATTTTCTAGAACTTTAGAAGAGTACTTTTAATATTGGCCGGTTATTTTTCACACAGCGACGTATCCCCATACTTTTAACGTAGGGCTATTTGTAGAGGTCACGCGTCAATGGGAAAGAGCACTGTGTATTGTGTATAGGAAAACGGACAGTAACTGCAGTATGTCCCAGAACTTGTTCTTGCTGCCTCCACCCTTAGAGCTCTTAACAACCACCGTGGCCTGGCGACTTTCGTCAAGAAAGACATGCAATGGTCACTTGAATGGCTGGCTGTCAAGGTCCAGGATACACTTCATCAGGGAATTTCAATAACTTTTATTCAAGTTTGAACTGAGAATTTCAACTGCCACCACACAGATTGGGGATACTCCATGCAGATGTACACAGGATGGGGAAAGCCTTAACAACTGGGTCTCTGCAAATGATCTTACCCTTCTGTACAACCCGAAGGAACCTGGCAGCTTCCATTCCCCGCGCTGGAACACGGGTCCCGGATCTCGCCTTTGCAAGCACATCCTTGGGCCACCAGTTTCCTACAAGGCGAGTCCTTGACAGATTTCCACGATCTCAACACCGACCTTCGCTGATAACATCTCCATCTCTCGTAGCATCAACTACAAGCAAAGCAGTGAAGCGCTGGAACTTTCGCAAAGCGGTTTGGGAACAGTTTCAACGGATAGCAAACGAGCGGGTCTCAAGGCTACCACTCCCAGACAGTGAAGACCTGGACTCATCATACAAGGCCTACTGCAACCTGCTCATCCATGCAGCATAGCAGTCAATCCCATGTGGCTACCAGAGGAGCTACATCCCATGCTGGGACGATGAATGTCAAGAGCTGTATGACGATTACATCGAAGCTGGACCAGGTCAAGTCCAAGTCCAAGTTACAAGCAACTGCTTCCACACTGCTGTCACGCCTAGATGAGAAGCGCCAAGAACGCTGGGCTCTAACTGTTGAGTCAATTGACTTCACTCACTCCTGGTCCAGAGCATGACACAGAGCCAACCAATGGGCTATTCCAGAAATTAATGGCACCCCCTAAAGAAGACACGTTTTTGGGAATTCTCAGACCAACATTTTATCCACAAAAAAAAAATGGGAATTCCCATTTTGACAATAAAATGATTAAAAATTAGAATTCCCAGTGTCCCTAAAGAAGACAGTCAAATTTTTGCCAACATTTTTGGGAATTCCCAAGCCTAAAATAAATAACGTGTCTTTTTCTTGGGAATTTCCATGTCATAATGACCATTTTGGGGGGAATTCCGAGAGCAAAAAATGGTGAAACATTTTGGGAATCCCATGTCTTCTTAAGGGGGTAGGGTGTGTTTAATTTCTGGAATAGCCCAATTAACTGGCCGTGAAACTTCATCTCCAACCAAGTGCCCAGTTCGTGCTAACTCCATCGCATCTCAGCTAGTCCAGAACGGCCGATTCAATAACCCAGATCGGGATTTCTCAAGATGCTTTGCCAAGGAAGTGGCCAGTCTCTGGAAGACGGACGCCCATGAAACGGGGCTAACCAATCAGTTCAGTTCACAGTGGAGGAAATTTCATTATAGCTATCAAACTGCTAAAAGCAGGCAAGGCCCTAGGACCTGATATCATACATCCCGAGTTGCTCCTTCATGCTGGCAACGCCGTTACCAACTGCCTACACCTCTTTCTGTCATCTTCGATGAGCCAATGTAAAATCCCAAAACTCTGGAGCTCTCTGGCGCTGGGTTGGATGATCCAAAGAGTTGCAGGCCCATCTCATTGCTGTGCATCCCCTACAAACTTCTTGAGCGACTAATCCACGTACGGATCAACCCCATCATTGACCCTCAGCTGCCCCATGAGCAAGCTGGCTCCCACGAGGGTAGATCAACTGTAGACCAAATGACCCTCATTACGCAGGACATTGAAGATACATTTGAGAAGTAAGAGAAGGCAGGGGATGTCTTTGTGGATTTAAATGCTGCCTATGACACAGGGGACTCAGGCACTGCAAAAGCAACTTCGTATGATACCGGATAGATGGTTCATTACATCCTGAACCTGATCTCAAATCGGAGCGTCGTACTAAAGACCAGTGACGGACATCAAAGCAGATTTTGCCGCCTTAACTACGGGGTTCATCAGGGATCTGTACTGGCTCCTTTGCTATTCAACATCTGGTTGATTCTCTGAAAAGGTGAACTTTTAAGTCCCGCGACTTTCGGCGCTCATAAAAGTTTTAAAAGCGGATTTTATTTTTATTTTTTGGCTTAGTCATGGACTTTTGTATGTATAAAAATAGTTAAGAACATCCAAGTGGGGAAAAATAAATTTCTTGGAGTCAAAAAATTCTTCAATATCTGACGACCCCCCTGAAAACCCCATGTCCCGATGTCACGCACCGAATTTTAGTGATTTTGTAGTATTTTTGTAAGCAAGTGCGGGAAGTGAAAATTACCACTGACTGGGGTAAATATCATGTCTAAGAAGGTTTAAATGCTTAAAACCACTTCTAAAGTCAATTTTATGGAATATTTCAAAATTTGTGTCAAAAAATTGCTGTCCCCTAGTTTTGCATCATTGCCGTCACATTGCCATCAAAACGGCTGGGGGTGAAGACCAAATATCAGAGGTCAATAATTTGACCCTGTACGCTGCCGTTTACAGACGACGAAAAACATGAACCCGAAATAGCTGCACATTGGCACTCTTTTCTTGTCAATTTTGAGGGTATCTTCAAGTATACAGGCGCGTACCTTTATTCAACATCATCTCCAAACGTTTCTGATCAATTTGATATAAGTGTTATTGTTGAATTTTTCCGGAAAATAATGATGGTTGAATATGTCCCACAAACTGTTGTGGTGATATGTAACACGTGGGTAAGGCCGTGTAAAATTAATATTTTGGTTCTCGTCCCCTCCTCCTCAATTTCTGGGATTTGTCAGATTTTTTTTTTTTTTAGATTTTTCAATTTTTTAGACTTTGGAATGATTTATGAAATCTTCATACATACAAATAAGTTTATTAGAGAACAAGCATCACTTCCAAGTCTTTTTGTGTTACTCTAGGGGTTTTATCCCTCAGAATCTCACATTTGAAAAAAAAAAAAGGGCCTCAACGAATTCCTCAATCACTGTTGGAAAAAAAAAAAAAAAACAATGCTAATTTTACATTGAAAAAAAAAAAAAAAAAAAAAAAAACACCTCCCTCCTCATCAATTCATGAAAATCCTCTGGACGAGAACCAAAACATTAATTTTATACGGCCTAAGCTTTAAGGGACCATTGAAAGAAAATATGATTTGGTATCAAAATAAAGCTAATAACATATAGAATCCATTTCTAAAATGAAAAATGCAATTTTCCTTCATTTTACCCCCCCAAATCAGCAAATAAAGACAACGCGCCCAATATTGCGTCGTTCCGCCCAATTCATATGTTCAGAGACACGTGGCAACCCCTGTGACGTCAAAGTGGTTATCCTTTCCGCTGCATGGCAACACTGCATAGGCCAGACTTGGTCCTAAACCAACGCGTGAACGTGTTTACGGCAATGAACTTTTCTGTGGCTTTTAGACCTAACATTACAAGTACATATTAAAACGGATATTATAATATAAATTATAAAGCTACAATGACTGTTGCAAGATGCCGACCATGAGACGGACAATAGACTGGTAGGCCTACTATGATAGGTCTAGTTGCAAAATAATTGGCCAACAACGGGGAAACACAATATTAGGCATTGACAAAATCAAAGCTGTGCTAGCTGCTCGGCTTTTGCAAGAGAGTAGGCCTATCATTTGTTTTGAGGCATTCTGATATAGCAACTCTTTACTTATTTCCTCTGAAATATCTGGTGAGGATAGGAAAGAGAAGGCCATGGTGTTTCGGGTTAGCCCATGCGACTTAATTTCTTCAGGCCTAATGACCTACCTCCCGGGCGTGTGGCCTAGGTTTAGGCCTACCACCGCCGGGCCTAAAACGCAAGCCGATCCTGACTCCGAAGTTTAGAAGCTGAATTGCGAATGTTTAAAGTGTGATTGTTTGTTTCTTTAAACGGTCGCTCCGTGTACGTGTAGAGACACACTTACGGGACCAGGGAGAGCGAGTTGGCGCAGCGGTTGTTCCCTCGCCTTGCACCACTGAGGTCCCGGGTTCAACTTCAAGTCCCGGCGCGCGGCTGAAGGACTCATGTGAACTTGGTTTATCCGGATCGCGGGATCCCGATTCAATGCTCGCTCTCGCAGGTTTTCTCCGGGATCTCCAATTTCCTCCTGCTCCTTCTATATATAAAAGCCGAAATTTATTTTTATTTATTTTTAAAAGCCTATGAAAAATGAGAAACAAATTTGAAGATAAAGAACCACGAGAGGAACATATAAAGGCCACTCCAAACAATCAAATGAACAATATTTACTGTCAGCCTTTAGTTTGCGTTATGGAAATGCTTATAGGCCTAATCCAATCTCAACTCCCACTGAAACTTGAAAGTGCAAACTGCAAAGTGTCCGAGCGTTTTATCAAAGGTAGGCCTACAGTTCCAAAGTTTATGTTGATTGGGTAAATGTTGTAACTATATACAGCGTGCCCGGCTGGATTGTTCGTTTTTAGAAATGACTGACATCAATTTCGCATAGCCGCCTAGGCCTACCCCGGGCCTAACCACCCATAGATTAAAATATTAAAAAAGTGTAGGCATATATTACTCATTTGATGTTTGTACTTTTATTTTTGTAGCATAGGCTTTTTGAAGGCCTTATAGGCCTATGTATGTTTGTAGGAGCTCCTCGTAATTTATTTCAGGAGCTTGCATGTCAGGTTCTTCATCTGTCGTTCAGCTACTGCCCCAGTGCCAACGGCTCAAATAATAATGAAGAATACTTTATCAAAAATACTTTTGATAAAGTACTTTTGTACGAAACGTCAGAATATAATTTTATGTCAATTAAAACATCGTTGAACACCACCAATTTGTTCAAACTACTCTTTACTTTAACCATGCGATGTTACGTGGGAATCTTAACTTTTATCTGCATCAAATAATATTGGCTAGTGTCCATACACATGGTATAGGGGAATAAATATGCAAAATCGGTAGGGCCTACTTTGGCATGTTGGGGGTATGAAAATAAGCACTTTTGAAAGTTTAGATAACTTATGGAAGAAAGGCTTTTTACCAATTGTCAGGTTTTGGGGAAAAATAATCATCTCTTGAATATTTTAACATGTTTAAGGTATAGGCCCTACGGAAAAATAAAATACATAGGCCTATAATAATACCCATGGGGCCCAGCTAGGCACGAGAGGTGCTCGCGCCGGCACAGCATCTGCAATTTAGGTGTTGCTGCAAATCTCGGCAATATTCCCTCGCCTCGTCATCGTCACTATCAGTATCATACTCATTACACAGCCGTGACGTTAGTCACGGCTGTGTCTTTTTTCTTACAGGTTCTTTCTTCTTTACCTAGCCGGGACACCGGCTAGGTCTTGTGATGCTATCGGATCTTTCTTCTTTCTGGCAACAAATTTCAAAATGCTTCTTCTCCTACATGTTACATCCTACAATGACGTCACTTGCACATATGCATCGGCTATATCCAGTGCCTATAGGATATTCACAAATTTGGGGTCAAAGGTCATTAAGGGGTCATTTCCGGTATAAAACCAAATATCTTCAAAATGCTTCTTCTGCCACAGATAAGATAGTACGATGATGTCACTTACACATATGCATCGGCTATATCCAGTGTCTATAGGATATTCACAAATTTGGGGTCAAAGGTCATTAAGGGGTCATTTCCGGTCTGAAAGCTAAAAATATTCAAAAAATCACTGTTTTTACAAATTACATAGCAGAGTGTTGTCATTAGCACACATGCATTGCTACTAACCAGGGTCTTTGGGGTGACTACAGTTTCGGGGTCAAAGGTCATTAAGGGGTCGCTTCCGGTCAAAAACCAAAAATCATCAAATATGTTCATTTTTTTAAAACTCAAAACGTAACCAGACCAGAGTGACATAAACTTCATATATACATTAGTGTTACCCGATGTATGCACGGTATTTTTATTTTTTTTCGTCAAAAGTCATTTAGACGTCATTTCCGGTTTTAAGCTAAATAACTTCAAGAATTTTTATCTCCATAACTAAGCATAGTAGATTTTTTAAATTGAAACTGTAACAATGTATTTTAGCGGTGTATATGAGGTTTTTTTGTATTGGGGTCAAAGGTCATTAAGGAGGTCAAAACGTCAAATTTGCAAAAAATGTTTAAAATTACGGAAAAGTAGCTGTATCTCAGCCTATGGAAGACGGATAAAGCCCCTACATGCTACAGTGATGCACCATTAATGGTGTGAGATGTCCATAATAGCCGGACAAAGGTCAAACTTTAAGTTAAGACTGGCATTTCCGGCCCCGGCTAGGTCCAGATCTGTAACCAGATCTAGTTCTTTCTGCCGACCACTACATTTGCTCTAGCACTTACATGCTTGTACCGATTTTGACCTAACTTGGTCACAACCATCATTGACCATGCCCCTACATGTCATATGAAACTCGTGGGGTCAAAAGTCAAGCAGGGGTCATAGGGGTCAAAAACGTTATTTCAACTCAAAATGCTTCTTCTCTCACAGATTACGTAGGAGAATGACACCACTTGCACACATGCATTGTTATTATCCAGTGTCTATGGGGTCCTCACAGATTGGGGGTCAAAGGTCATTAAGAGGTCACTTCCGGTATAAAACGAAAGACCTTCAAAAATTTTTATTTGCTAAGAAAAACATAGGACAGTAACGGTATGTTCACAAACAAAATGTAGTTACTATGTGCATATGTGGTATTTTTTATTTAGGGTCAAAGGTCATTAAGGGCTACTTCCGGTATAAAATGAAATTCCTTTAAAATGCTTCTTCTCCCACAAATTACGTATGACAGTGACACCACTTGCACACATGCATTGTTATTACCCAGTGTCTATGGGGTCCTCACAAATTTGGAATCAAAGGTCATTAAGGGGTCACTTCCGGTATAAAACGAAAAACCTTCAAAATGTTGTATTTGCTAAGAAAAACATTGGAGGGTGATGGTATATTCACACGTGAATTGTGTTTACCTATTGTACATGTGGTATTTTTTCATTTGGGGTCAAAGGTCAGTAAGGGGTCACTTCCGGTCTGAGACGAAAAACCTTCAAAATGCCCCTTTCTGCCACAAATAACATAGCAAAGTGGTGCCACTTGCACCCATACATTGACATTAGCCATTGTATATGGGCGTTTTATATATTTTGAGGTCAAAGGTCATTAAGGCGTCAAAACACGGCTGTGTTCGTGGTCTTAGACCACAGCTAAGTCTAGTTAGTTTTATGGTTTTATACATGTCATGTAGGGCCTACATAAAGTAATTGGAATCATATCTTGGTCATGTTGACCGGGGGTTGAATTTATGAATAAGTAAAATAAGAAGCTGCATACTAGATAATGTAAAAAAAATAATAATTGATCGTCCCGCCCGCTTCCTTTTGTAGGGCATTGCCATTGAGGGAGTCTGAAATTTTCTTGCGAAAAGTCTTTCTTCTTTAATGTTTCAAAAGTTAATAATATTGTCAATTGATTAGATTTGCTTCTGCCCAATAAGCATTTTAATATTTACAGGCTTTGTTTTAATCATCCTCTCAGAGAACCATCAAATAACAAGAGCCTCGATCCTATCATCCTCCTCTACAAGTTACCCAACTAATAATGTCCGGGAATAATAGGCCTACATAAATGATCGATTTGCATTGTAAAAAATAATAAATGATAAATAAAAAGGCCTTCCACTTCCTCTTTTTTATAACATGTGGACAATCAACTGGTATTTTGCTTTTACTTGACCTTAAAATATATAAGTGGTGGTATAAAATATTGCATCTGATATTTAGATCGCGATCGCTGTTGTCAAATCGTCCCGGCACATGGGCAAAAATGTCAACACAACACAAAACGCGTAACCACAATGACGTCATCGGGAAAGCGCCCAATTTTCTATTTTTGATAAATGACGCGCGATGTAGCGTCGGAAGGGAGTAAATCGAGTACGTTGTTTTCATTGTATTTTTATTTCTAAAAAAGTTAGTTCTTCAATTGTTTTAGATATTGATTCTATATTTTATGGGCTTTATTTTGATACCAAATCATATTTTCTTTCAATGGTCCCTTTAACCCTCATCTCCGCTACATCAGTTGGCGTCACAATTTGCCGTGGCGGAGATGATTCTCTATAGGAATTCGTGTTGAAATATCATCTCCGTCACATCACCATCATCTCCATCACAGCACCGGATCTTGAAATACAGCGAAGTCCAGTTTAGTTTATCAGAAAATGCTTACCAATTCTAAACCTTCTAATCTGTATGAATTTCATTTTCAAGTAGTGTGAAAACATTACTGAAATCAAATGTATCGGTGCAATTATGACGGAGATGATTCTCTATAGGAATTTGTGTAGAAATATCATCTCCGTCACATCACCATCATCTCCATCACAGCAATGTCATCTCCATCACAATTGTTGTTGACCTTTATTTGACCTTTGACCCAGACAACATGGAATTTACTATTTGGAAATGTAATTGATATTGTATGTGTTTACTATGTCAATAGAAATTTATTTATATAGTTATTTCAAGCAAAATTATGAATATACTTAAGTTTGTATAAAAAAAATACCAACAGACATGACTTTTTTCCGTACAGCCTGCCTCTCATTGTCCCAACTAAATGACGAAAGTACAAAATCATATTTTTTAATGAAAAAAGCAAACATGAATCAAGCAACTTACAAGTTATCCATAAGGGAGCGATCGTTATTTATGGCAGGGGGGGAATGGGTAAATTTAGGGGAACACGAAATTTTTTGTGATCTTGAGGGGGGAACCTGAAATTTTAGTTGAACCAGGAGGGGGATTGTTAAATTTTAAATGGAGAAAATTGGGAAAACACGGGGGAACGCGAAAATTTTGAGCGGACGCGAGGGGGGAACGCGAAATTTTTGGTCGATATTTTTGCCAAAACACCCATTCCCCCCTGCCGTAAATAACGATCGGTCCCTAAAACTCATAATTAAGAGTTTTAACAATTTTTTTGTCCTTTTTTCCTTTTTGGCCTAAATGTGACGGAGATGATGCTCACCTGGCACAACGTGCAGATTACGCCCTCTATAATATAGAGGGCGCCCCTAAAGATTGCGCCAAATATTGTTTTCATGCACTAGAGACTTACATCCTTACAGATATGTAAAGGAAACATTTTATAATCATTTTCAAATTCATATTTGCCTATCTTCCAATAGTACACCTTTTCAGAGAAATACCCGTCTACATTCATGACCTGCCAGAAACAACATCAAAGAAGAACGGCTACGCAGACTACATAGCCATCCTGGCAACGCACAAGATATGGTCAAATATCGAGAAGGTCCTCAGCAATGCCATGGATACCCTATCAACATATCTGAGGAACTGGCGTCTTAATCTCATTGAAGGTAAAACAGTTTCAGCAGCTTTCCACCTGAACAACAAAGAAGCTTAAGCGGGAGCTAAACATCGTGGTCGATAAGAGTCGACTTGCTTTCCAAGTTACTCCTACCTACCTTGGAGTGAAACTTGACAGATCGCTTACCTACTGACAATTAACACCTGGCAGGCCTCAGCGACAAAGTCACAAGCTTAATTATTAGACGCCTCGCAGGAACAGGTTGGGGAGCCAGCGTTTCCACCTTACGCACTGCAACCCTGGCTTTGGTTTACGCCCCTGCCGAATACTGCGCACCTGTATGGAGTAGGAGTGCCCACGCACACCTAGTGGACACGAGCTTGAACAACTCTCCCCGCACCATAAGTGGTTGCCTTCGCCCAACCCCAGTAGAACAGCTGCCAGTACTAGGTATTCCATCGGCCGATCTGAGGAGGAGGTCGCAGATCATGAAGTGGTCAACAGAGACTTCCGGCAACCTCGACTGAAATCGCGACACCCATTTACATCGGAGGCACATGCTTTGATCCATCAGGCACAGATCAAGGAGACGTCGGCTCACTGGACTAGCAATTAATGTAATCAGAGATGGTAGTCGTCATCTTCGCCCATGAAGAGATACTTCGAAATCCGCCCTGGCTCGGATTTGCCACGCCATGCATGGGTGAAACTCAACCGTCTGCGAACAGAAGTGGGTCGATTCAGGGCCAGCATGCATAGATGGGGCCTCACCCAAAATCCATTGTGTGAGTGCGGAAAGGAAGAGCAGACGGCAGAACACATCATCAAAGCTTGTCACCGTGCACCTTCATCGCACCAAAAATGGAGCCAAGGGAATCTCTGAAGTTGATGTTTCCACAGGAGAATGGCTGCTCAACAGCAAACTTGGGATCTGAATCTCAATCGTTAGGAGCATACGAAAGAAGAAGAGGCTGAAATGAGGTATTGTGGTATATTTTAGATTTTCTCAGGAAGTAAAGAATGGAGAGCGGGGAGCGCTGCCTGTTGGAAAAGTAGTGTAACACAAACTTCTAGCTCATAAAACCATCTTTGTTGGTCTTGAAAGGTTTCAGTTCATTTATAATGTGTGGTCAAACACAGTATGTGGGTGTTTTTTTTTTGAGATCATCAATAAAAAATCACATGAATTATTACACAGCCGTGACGTTAGTCACGGCTGTGTCTTTTTTCTTACAGGTTCTTTCTTCTTTCTTACACAGCCGTGACGTTAGTCACGGCTGTGTCTTTTTTCTTACAGGTTCTTTCTTACACAGCCGTGACGTTAGTCACGGCTGTGTCTTTTTTCTTACAGGTTCTTTCTTCTTCTTCTTCTTCTTCTTTCTTCTGCCGACCACTACATTTGCTCTAGCACTTACATGCTTGCACCGATTTTGGCCTAACTTGGTCACAATGATCATTGACCATGGCCCTACATGTCACATGAAACTCGTGGGGTCAAAGGTCAAACAGGGTCATAGGGGTCAAAAACGTGATTTCAACTCAAAATGCTTCTTCTCTCACAGATTACGTAGGAGAGTGACACCACTTGCACACAGGCATTGTTATTAGCCAGTGTCTATGGGGTCCTCACAGATTTGGGGTCAAAGGTCATTAAGGGGTCACTTCCGGTATAAAATGAAAAACCTTCAAAATTTTTTATTTGCTAAGAAAAACATAGGACAGTAACGGTATGTTCACAAATAAATTGTAGTTACTCTGTGCATATGTGGTATTTTTTAATTTAGGGTCAAAGGTCATTAAGGGGCTACTTCCGGTATAAAACGAAATTCCTTTAAAATGCTTCTTCTCCCACAAATTGTGTATGACAGTGACGCCACTTGCACACATGCATTGTTATTACCCAGTGTCTATGGGGTCCTCACAAATTTGGAATCAAAGGTCATTAAGGGGTCACTTCCGGTATAAAACGAAAAACCTTCAAAATGTTTTATTTGCTAAGAAAAACATTGGAGGGTGATGGTATATTCACACGTAAATTGTGTTTACCTATTGTACATGTGGTATTTTTTTCATTTGGGGTCAAAAGGTCATTAAGGGGTCACTTCCGGTCTGAGACGAAAAACCTTCAAAATGCCCTTTCTGCCACAAATAACATAGCAAAGTGGTGCCACTTGCACCCATACATTAACATTAGCCACTGTCTATGGGCGTTTTATATATTTTGAGGTCAAAGGTCATTAAGGCGTCAAAACACGGCTGTGTTCGTGGTCTTAGACCACAGCTAAGTCTAGTTCTTTCTTTCTTTCTTTACACAGCCGTGACGTTAGTCACGGCTGTGTCTTTTTTCTTACAGGTTCTTTCTTCTTTCTTTCTTCTGCCGACCACTACATTTGCTCTAGCACTTACATGCTCACACCGATTTTGACCTAACTTTGTCACAACCATCATTGATCATGGCACTCCAGGTCACATGAAATTTGTGGGGTCAAAGGTCAAGAAGAGGTAATAAAAATCAAAAACGTGATTTCAACTCAAAATGCTTCTTCTCTCACAGATTACGTAGGAGAGTGACACCACTTGCACACATGCATTGTTATTATCCAGTGTCTATGGGGTCCTCACAGATTTGGGGTCAAAGGTCATTAAGGGGTCACTTCCGGTATAAAACGAAAAACCTTCAAAAAATTTTATTTGCTAAGAAAAACATAGGACAATAACGGTATGTTCACAAATAAATTGTAGTTACTCTGTGCATATGTGGTATTTTTTAATTTAGGGTCAAAGGTCATTAAGGGGCTACTTCCGGTATAAAACGAAATTCCTTTAAAATGCTTCTTCTCCCACAAATTACGTATGACAGTGACGCCACTTGCACACATGCATTGTTATTACCCAGTGTCTATGGGGTCCTCACAAATTTGGAATCAAAGGTCATTAAGGGGTCACTTCCGGTATAAAACGAAAAACCTTCAAAATTTTGTATTTGCTAATAAAAACATTGGAGGGTGATGGTATATTCACACGTGAATTGTGTTTACCTATTGTACATGTGGTATTTTTTCATTTGGGATCAAAAGGTCATTAAGGGGTCACTTCCGGTCTGAGACGAAAAACCTTCAAAATGCCCTTTCTGCCACAAATAACATAGCAACGTGGTGCCACTTGCACCCATACATTGACATTAGCCAATGTCTATGGGCGTTTTATATATTTTGAGGTCAAAGGTCATTAAGGCGTCAAAACACGGCTGTGTTCGTGGTCTTAGACCACAGCTAAGTCTAGTTCTTTCTTTCTTCTTTCTTCTGCCGACCACTACATTTGCTCTAGCACTTACATGCTTGTACCGATTTTGACCTAACTTGGTCACAACCATCATTGACCATGCCCCTTTATGTCATATGAAACTCGTGGGGTCAAAGGTCAAGCAGGGGTCATAGGGGTCAAAAACGTGATTTCAACTCAAAATGCTTCTTCTCTCACAGATTACGTAGGAGAGTGACACCACTTGCACACATGCATTGTTATTATCCAGTGTCTATGGGGTCCTCACAGATTTGGGGTCAAAAGGTCATTAAGGGGTCACTTCCGGTATAAAACGAAAAACCTTCAAAAATTTTTATTTGCTAAGGAAAACGTAGGACAGTAACGGTATGTTCACAAATAAATTGTAGTTACTCTGTGCATATGTAGTATTTTTTTATTTAGGGTCAAATGTCATTAAGGGGCTACTTCCGGTATTAAACGAAATTCCTTTAAAATGCTTTCTCAATCTTCTCCCACAAATAACGTATGACAGTGACGCCACTTGCACACATGCATTGTTATTACCCAGTGTCTTTGGGGTCCTCACAAATTTGGAATCAAAGGTCATTAAGGGGTCACTTCCGGTATAAAACGAAAAACCTTCAAAAATTTTTATTTGCTAAAAAAAACATTGGAGGGTGATGGTATATTCACACGTGAATTGTGTTTACCTATTGTACATGTGGTATTTTTTTATTTAGGGTCAAATGTCATTAAGGGGTCACTTCCGGTCTGAGACGAAAAACCTTCAAAATGCCCCTTCTGCCACAAGTAACATAGCAAAGTGGTGCCACATGCACCCATGCATTGACATTAGCCAATGTCTATGGCCGTTTTCATATATTTTGGGGTCAAAGGTCATTAGGGGTAACAACACGGCTGTGTTCGTGGGTTAGACCACAGCTTAGTCTAGTTTCTTCTTCTTCTGCCGACCACTACATTTGCTCTAGCACTTACATGCTTACACCGATTTTGACCTAACTTGGTCACAACCATCATTGACCATGCCCCTACATGTCATATGAAACTCGTGGGGTCAAAGGTCACGCAGGGGTCATAGGGGTCAAAAACGTGATTTCAACTCAAAATGCTTCTTCTCTCACAGATTACGTAGGACAGTGACACCACTTGCACACATGCATTGTTATTATCCAGTGTCTATGGGGTCCTCACAGATTTGGGGTCAAAAGGTCATTAAGGGGTCACTTCCGGTATAAAACGAAAAACCATCAACATTTTTTATTTGCTAAGAAAAACATAGGACAATAACGGTATGTTCACACATAAATTGTAGTTACCCTGTGTATATGTGATATTTTTTTATTTAGGGTCATAGGTCATTAAGGGGCCATTTCCGGTATAAAACGAAATACCTTTAAAATGCTTCTTCTCCCACAAATTACGTAGGACAGTGACACCACTTGCACACATGCATTGTTATTGCCTAGTGTCTATGGGGTCCTCACAGATTTGGGGTCAAAAGGTCATTAAGGGGTCACTTCCGGTATAAAACGAAAAACCTTCAAAAATTTTATTTGCTAAGAAAAACATAGGACAGTAACGGTATGTTCACACATGAATTGTTGTTACCCAATTCATATGTGGTATTTGTTTATTTGGGGTCAAATGTCATTAAGGGGTTACTTCCGGTCTGAGACGAAAAACCTTCAAAATACCCCTTTTGCCACAAGTAACATAGCAAAGTGGTGTTACGTGCACCCATGCATTGACATTAGCCAATGTCTATGGCCGTTTTCATATATGTTGGGGTCAAAGGTCATTAGGGGTAACAACACGGCTGTGTTCGTGGGTTAGACCACAGCTTAGTCTAGTTAAATTTCTATTTAGCATTTTGAAGTGTTTTAATCCCAATTTACATGAAATTTTGCAATTTTCATACATTATCAGACGTTGTACCGGTCATCCCACGTGCATGCGCAGTTTGTTGGTTATCATCGTACTGAGTACTATAATAGCTCTCACATGTGACCAGTCATTACACAGCCGTGACGTTAGTCACGGCTGTGTCTTTTTTCTTACAGGTTCTTTACACAGCCGTGACGTTTAGTCACGGCTGTGTCTTTTTTCTTACAGGTTCTTTCTGCCGACCACTACATTTGCTCTAGCACTCACATGCTTACACCGATTTGGACCTAACTTGGTCACAATCATCATTGACCATGCCCCTACATGTCACATGAAATTCGTGGGGTCAAAGGTCACGCTGGGGTCATAGGGGTCAAAAACGTGATTTCAACTAAAAATGCTTCTTCTCCTACAGATTACGTATGACGGTGAACCCACTTGCACACATGCATTACTATTACCCAGTGTCTATGGGGTCCTCACAGATTTGGGGTCAAAGGTCATTAAGGGGTCACTTCCGGTATAAAACGAAAAACCTTCAAAATTTTTTATTTGCTAAGAAAAACATAGGACAGTAACGGTATGTTCACACATAAATTGTAATTACCCTGTGTATATGTGGTATTTTTTTTTATTTAGGGTCAAAAGGTCATTAAGGGGCCACTTCCGGTACAAAACGAAATACCTTTAAAATGCTTCTTCTCCCACAAATTACGTCGGACAGTAACACCACTTGCATACATGCATTGTTATTATCCAGTGTCTATGGGGTCCTCACAGATTTGGGGTCAAAGGTCATTAAGGGGTCACTTCCGGTATAAAACGAAAAAACCTTCAAACATTTTTATTTGCTAAGAAAAACGTAGGACAGTAACGGTATGTTCACACATAAATTGTAGTTACCCTGTGTATATGTGGTATTTTTCATTTAGGGTCAAAGGTCATTAAGGGGCCACTTCCGGTATAAAACGAAATATCTTTAAAATGCTTCTTCTCCCACAAATTACGTAGGACAGTGACACCACTTGCACACATGCATTGTTATTACCCAGTGTCTATGGGGTCCTCACAGATTTGGGGTCAAAGGTCATTAAGGGTCACTTCCGGTATAAAACGAAAAACCTTCAAAAAATTTTATTTGCTAAGAAAAACATAGGACAGTAACGATATGTTCACACATGAATTGTGGTTACCCAATTCATATGTGGTATTTTTTTATTTGGGGTCAAATGTCATTAAGGGGTCACTTCCGGTCTGACACGAAAAACCTTCAAAATGCCCCTTCTGCCACAAGAAACATAGCAAAGTGGTGCCACGTGCACCCATGCATTGACATTAGCCAATGTCTATGGGCGTTTTCATATATTTGGGGTCAAAGGTCATTAGGGGTCACAACACGGCTGTGTTCGTGGGTTAGACCACAGCTAAGTCTAGTTATATTTTAATCCGTTTTATTTTGGAGATATAAATGCTTTTTCATTTTCGCCATTTTTGCAGAATAATCAAGTCCTAAAGTTGTTGAAGTTCAACGACATCCCACATCCACCCCGCATAGGCCTTAAGGGTGGTGCAATAATTATGTGTACCCCCGGGTGGTGAATTACAGGGGGGGGAGGGGCAACGATTTTTGGCAGGCCAAAAGGAGGGGGGGGCAAGCATTTTGGCAGGTCGAAAGGGGGGCAAGCGATTTTGGGCAGGTCGAAAGGGGGGTGGGGAAGCGATTTTTGGCACAGATATTTTGGGCACCGTTTCTATATTACGCCCTAAAAAGGTGTAGGAAAACGTTAGGTACACATTCAAATATACAAAATTTCCTGCTCGCACTATATGATAAGACAATTAAGGTTTTAAATACGGGTTCCCCAAAATCTTGCATGTGTAAGGGGGGGGGGGCAACGAATTTTTGGCACGTCAAAAGGGGAGGGGGGGGCAAGCGATTTTTGGCAGACCATTTTGAGAATTCACCACCCGGGGGTACACGTAATAGAAGTCTCATATTTTACCCTAGTTTTACCTAGTGTTTATACCTGCCCAAAACTAACTATCAACATGATTGTATTTTTGCTGTTCTGGGACGTTTTTAAAAACACATGCCTTTGCTGTTATTTAAAAGGCCCGCCTTTTTGCGTGATTTGGCAGTGTTCCTAGTCTATTGATTTAATGGTAGGGCCTAATGCTGTTACGTAATCAAGTGTGTGATAATTTTTTACATGTGTTGTTTGAAAGACAAAGGTACAGTGTTTACGATTTGTGATCACAGAGAAATGCCATAAAATAATCCATATGTGACCATCCAGCACAACTGAGCCCTGAAGTCGCCAATCATCATTTTTGAGATATTCAACCAAAATATTCTGCTTGAAATTAGCTTTAAAATGATGTATATCATGTCAATAGTACTTGACATTTAAGTAGTGAAAAATCAATAAAACAGTCAATAAATATCCTTTGTTTCCTATTGTTTATTGTTAAGTTCAATGGAGCATATCTCAATAGTGGCACTGGCACTCTCTATGAGTCTTATACTGACTGCCCTCGTAGAAAAGCTGTATGCATATTGTTAAAGACATGAAAGAAAGAAAGAAGAAAGAAAGAAAGAAAGAAAGAAAGAAAAAGAAAGAAAGAAAGAAAGAAAGAAAGAAAGAAAGAAAGAAAAAGAAAGAAAGAAAGAAAGAAAGAAAGAAAGAAAGAAAGAAAGAAAGAAAGAAAGAAAAAGAAAGAAAGAAAGAAAGAAAGAAAAAGAAAGAAAGAAAAAGGAAAGAAAGAAAAAAGAAAAGAAAGAAAGAAAGAAAGATAAAAAAAAGAAAGAAAGAATGAATGAAAGAAAGATTAAAAAGGAAAGAAAGAAAGAAAGAGAGAAAAAAAAGAAAGAAAGAAAGAGCTTCTACCACCCCCTGATACGTGCGACGTTTAAAATAACGCCCTCTTGGGTTCATGATTTCAAATCCAAAATGGCGGACGACGATGAGGAGCAGTGGTTGTACGGAGGTAAGTTTATCGTCATTTTTATGTTCATAGAAATGACCAATCAATAATCAGATAGAAGATCTATGCTTTTATGAAGCATTTCAAGTAAGTCTATAATTTTGAGTACAATCTGACCTCGACCTCATCGAAAACTTACGGCCTGAAAATCGCCCAACAAGCGTGGTTTCAAAATTCCGCAGACTTGCCGGTTTTCTCATATTCATCACTGCACTGCACTCATGCACTTCAATTCCCCGGTTCAATTCATGCTATTATAGTACCATTCAGCCAATTACTTCAACGGTGTTTGTCTGCCCTGACTGATTATCGCGTAAAAAAAACAAGTTCACGCGTTGCTACCCCCAGCTAGTGCCGTCATCTTACTATAAATAATAGGGGAATGTATATCTGGTTCCATACAGCAATACGCAGTATTGCTGTCTGGTAAGCAGGTACGAATTGAGACGTTGTGAATTGAGACGTCGGAGCCGGTCAAACACAGAGGACTAGCCTACATCCCGTATCCTACTATCACTCAAACAAGCAAATCTCTTCACGAATTCACTCACCTTGCGATCCTACATCATCAGTTTCAGAAACAAACATCTAAGTTTCCAAAAACAACTTTGTCATTCCTCAAAACTACAAGTAACTTCATTAATAAAAATTGAAATCATACTATTACCCGTTATTGAAAATTTTGTTCGATTTATATGAACCAAAAGAAGCACGAGTCGAGTTCAGTTTACCAAAATGGTAGCTCCTGCCTCCTGGTCACCTCAGATATGACGTCAGTATCAAGCTGCTGCTTATTAAGCGGTGGATCGGATTGGTTGAAATCAACGCCACGTTTTTGCCCTTACATGGGTCAGAGATATGCATATTCATGTATGAAAACAGCGATGCGGATATAGTATCATCACCGAGAACTGAGAATTGCGACATTTTCGATGTTTGTACCGGGAATTTCAGACACGGAGACTCAGGAGATTTCAAAAATTCGTCCAAAGGTAACCAAAGGGTTGGGGATCGCATTTTTAACTATCACTAAATGTTTGAATTGAGGTCGGCTAAAAAGTAGACAGTTTGGGGACTGTAATTGGTGTAGATGTCACATTTTGAACAGTGAGCGATAAGTGACCAATTTCATGCTCAGCACAAGTGACTATCTTTACACAGGGTAAGGGGAATGTTGTATCATGCATGTATGTAGGTATGCTAGGTGAATTCAAATGTGCCATCAAACTGCATCATTTTATATATCAAATTAAAGCCCTTGAGTAAACAAAGCCAAAACTGAAAACCATTTTTTTCATAGCACTTTCCGTAGCAAAGTTACATCTTGTCAAAGATTGACTTTCATCAAAAAGTTTCAGCTAGCAAAATTACCCAAAACGGCATTTCGGGGGTGTTTCTACTCTTAGTCTCATTATGATAGCAGCTTTTTTTAATGGAACTGCCATCCAAATCCCTCTAAAATTCCATGTTCGAGTGACTTATCACCATAAAAAATCATATATTTGGGTCAAGTGAAGTATAGAAAACATATTTATGTAGGTTTCAGTTGTTTTAAATTTCTATGTAAATTTGCATTGACATTGTCGGCGAATTTGACTGACTAGCAAATGTGTTAACTAAGGTTTGCCTGGGTTACCTAATGTATACTGTATGTATGTATGTATCGTGTATAAAGGCTCCGTCAGTTTCGATCCAAATGTCGCCAAATTCATACGGGACATTGAACTATATAGGCCTACCGAGACGGTTATGCGAAACTTTGGTTGGAAACGGTCACGAATTGGCTGCAAAAACAGTAAAAATATGGGTAAAAGCGGGTTTTTTTGTTATGAAAATCGGTTACCAGCCTACGCGTCACTGCAGCTGGCCGAGAAGCAGCGTCGGCGCAGCGATGCATAATCGCGATTACGCCAATGCGCAGCGAACGGCACAGAGCCACACTTGCGACCCAGAGACCAGTGGACATGATAATACGGAAAGAAGGAAAAATAAAGGACAAAAAGGTACATGGCAGACACGCTATGAGAGGATATAATAAATACGGGAAAAAGATGTGTGTTGTATAAACAACATGAAGCGGTACTATAAAGAAAAATAAAATTAAAATGAGGACAAAAAGGGTACGAGTAATTAGGCCAATGGGTTAAAGTAACTAAATGAAACGGGAACGAAACAAAGAAGGAAAGAAACTAATCAGGAAATGTAAGACAAAAATAAGCTAAAATAATGAGAACAGAATTAAGTAAAAAACATGGAAATGGGAAATCACAAGCAGCAAATAAGAAAAGATGAAAAGGGAAATGTAAGAAAGAACAGATTTAGAAAATAATGGGAACAGGTTAAATAAATAAATAACATGGAAACGGAAAATCACAAGCTAAGCAGAAGAAACTAAAAAAGAAAATGTATAGAAGAGACAGATTTAGATATAAATAAAAATGTACCTTTTCAATGATTCTATCTGTTCAGTAATTCTTCCTGTTATACTGAACGATTCCATTTACTCATCTAGCGGGGGCGCGGGTATCCCGCTAGTTATAATAATATGGGCCGTATTCAGACATGGTCTAATTCTGCATAAAACCAGGCAGCCTTATTTCTATAGATCTGCTGCGCATTCAAATTGCATTGTATTGCATCGTAATTTCATTTGTGTCTATGCTAATTATGTTTACACAACATGAACTCACGTGTTTTCAAGCAAATTCACCGATAATAGGTGATCAAAAGCGATCGGAATGTTACAAAAGCTTTATACTTCATATGAGGTGATCTTTGGAAAAATACGCCATAATTTGTCTTGGTGCTTTCGGAATGCCATGCAGTAAAATATTAAAACATTGCGGCAATTCATGATTGACAACTATGGCTATGCGTGGGAAATACAACCCAGAGCTGCCAACTCTCCCTCTTTTCGCAGGAGACTCCCTACTTTTAGCCCTTCAGAACCCTTAATTTTTGGTCATCTCCCTGACCCTGAAAAGGAAATGGTTTCGTCCATTAAGATGTACACTACTACACATTTTGACAAATCTCCCTGATTGCAACAGGAAATCTCCCTTTTTTCAAGATTCAAATGTTGGCAGCTCTGACAACCAATACAAGATACAACAGAACAGGCTTTTCCATACAGTGAACAATAAACAAGAAATGGAATTCAATGTTAACATATATCTGCACAAGCGACTGATAGCCTATCTTTAGTATTGATGCTTTCAGGCTTTAAATGATAGCAAGAAATGGAAATCGCCCAAAGGAAAGATTTTAATCGTGAAATTGATCGCCACATCTTATGGATTCACATTATCCTCTGGCGGAACTGTCAAACTGTCAATTACAACGTCTACTAGTGGACTGGTTTTTAAATCCACTCTCATCAAACTAATCAAAACTGTAAACTACAATTTTATCGAAAAAATCAAAAGAAGAAATACTAAATTTGCTTAGTTTCAATGATGCTTACCGATCGAGTCGCCTTGATGGTGTATTTCCGATCATTTTGCAACGTGGTTGAAAAATATTTCCAAGACGCGAGTATCGCCATTAGGCATGGCCCGGTAACCTGGTTAAAATTTAACGCAATCGATCATCCAATCCTAGTTCACCTGAGTGATCACGTGGTTTGCCGAATGAAGCCGAATGACCGATATCGGTGTCGGAACAAGGATTGTTACTTATAAACAAATCGTTTCGCCGGCACGTTTTAAGAAGTTAAATTTACGATCTTTTGATAATTAGTTAGGGATCGTTTTATTTTAACCTCTGGCATGAGAGATTGAGAATGTGGGTTAAAGATAAGCCACTCTGTGTTCTCATTTTGCAACTAAAATAGGCTTCTCATAAAGCTTAAACTTGCAGGCCATTATGCTGGCCATTAGGCTATTGAAACTTGATGTTGAGTTTAGCGTCTCATTTTTTTAAGCTCATAATGAGGCAACTATTTCATTATTCATTATTTTCAAGGTTTCATATCAGCGGCCTTTTACCGATGCTAAATGCGCTTTTGTTCATTTTAATTGGGTATCGCCAGTCGCAATATAATGTCATAAACACACATATACATTTAAAAGTATAGGCCTAATAATTTATCTTGCTTTTTGTTTTTCAAGTTTTAAAACAAACTAAATGTATTCCAAAGTATACCATGCATCTTCTTCACTCCAATTTGTACTAACCTCTCCATATACATTTGGGGATAGAGGGAAATGGGGAAGGGGGAGGATTGACTCATTTATACAAAAATAACAATCATGCAGAACATTATGAAATAAATTTTTGGCACCAATTTGTCAAAACTAGGGCTTTCCTGGTTTAAATTATTTACAACATCAACAATGTCCATCTGGTAAAAACATTTTGGCTAGGTTCTCTTCTAGTCTACATCCCAAAGGTATAATTGAAATAATTGGATAGAGCAAGGGTCAAAAACCTGTATATTTTTAATGCTAAAATATTTAGATGGCTTCATCTAATAGTTCTCAAGGCTTTCTATACAATAAAAGGGGTTTAAAAATTTTGCAGAACAAATTTTCTTTCTGGTTTTAGTAGTAATTTGCAAAATAATGAATTATTTTCAGATTTTACATCTCAAACGCGGCACAAATTTCATAACGCGGGCGGTGGACGCTAAACTCAGAATCAAGTTTCAAGTGCCTTATGCTGGCCATCCATGTATTTGAAACATGGCGGATATACCAAGTGAGGGTGCTCGACCAGGCATAATTGACAACTAACAATCGGTGTCACGGTGTGTCCTTCGTATCCTCCGCTGTCAATTTCTTATCCACTCACTAATCCTCACAAAAGCTTTGTGTTGATTAATACGTAATGTATGGAGGCAAATTGCATAAGTACAATGAAATAATGAGTAGGGCGGGTTCTGAGGCGGGTTTCTTCTTCATCTTACGTTTAACAGTATTGTTCTAAAAAAAAATCGGAAGCTTGTCGTCTGGCGCTCTAGCTGAAATACAGCAAGATAATGTAAGATAGTAAATGTAAACCTGTATTTTAGCTAGAGTGTATCTCTAGCTAGCTGTATTCATCTATAGAAAAATTACATAATCATGATAATTCGTGTACATCGTGGAACATACTCTTTGCGTGGCTGTGCGTAGTAAGTTGTTGTACGCAGATAACCTCAGTGATATGGACGCGTAGAGTAGGGGCCTAGCGTTGTACGCTCGTGTATTAGCATGATTAGGCGTGGAGTAACAAGCGTCTACAGTTGAGTGTTCCACGATGTACACAAATTTTTCTATAGTATTACGCTGACTTTTTCCATTAAGGGGGTACTACACCCCTGCCCAATTTTGTGCCTATTTTTGCATTTTTCTCAAAAACTACTGCACTGGAAATTTTATTTCAGCACAGACAACAGTTATGGAGTTACAGTCAAAAATGAGGGAAAACCAATATTTGATCAATAAATCAATAACTACTTGCTTTGAGTTGCTGAATTTTCAGTACAGTAGTTGTAGTCCTTGCCACTATAATATGCATATATCTTACTTGTCACCAATGTGCTATAATTTTTGAGAAAAATGCAAAAATGGGCACAAAATTGGCCAGGGGTGTATTACCCCCTTAACCATATTTTGTAGTCAATTAAGAGGATTTTTGTTGTTGTTTGTTACAGATAACAGCGATGAACAACCAGCTCCACCAGGGTAAGTAATTCAACATACTTTATGGGGGCGAACAATATAAATATCCAACTGTATACAGTGCAATATATTGTGCTGAGTATTGTATTGTATTGCATGTCCTTTTACAACCTTTTGATCTGAGCCGTTGGTATTTATATCATTAAACTGGATTATAAACTCTTGTCACCTGGTTTATATGATGTACATAGTCTGTTATAGGTTATCTTTTTAGTAACAACTAACATACTTTTTAAGCTTGTATATCGTTCTGATACTAATTATGCTTGTTTATAAATTTGTTTTTGCTATGTCGTATAATAAATGTACAGCGCTTTTGGCATCAAGCGCTATATCAAATGCAGCTTTATTATTATTATTATTATAAAAATATGTATGTATACATTGTAAGTTCTATACTCTTTCTATAAATTGTTTGTATTAATTAATACAGGAATGCTGCAGGCAATTCTTTGTCATCATCAGCAGCAACAGAAGCAGCTACAGCAGGAGGAGTGGCTACTCAGCTGTCTGCTACTGCACAGCCATTTGTCAGCAAAGTGACCGTCAAGCAAGAGCCACCTGACAAACCTGAGGGTGTACCATCTGTACCAGGTGATGAAGGAGAGGTACATGTAAGTATTGGAAGCTTAACATGAGAACTACCTGCTAATTGGTCAAAAGAAATATTGTGTCCAATTTTGAACCAATCAAGGAGGGTATTAATAAGATCATCTGCAAATGCAAGTTTGATCATAAATAGTTTAAAGCCTAGTCATAATTGGCCATTTAAATGAGCATTTCAAGTTATCAACCAATCAGAAATGTTGTTAGATGACCAGTACCGGTTTTCTAATGTTTTTTACATGAAGCTGTATGAAATTAAAAACAGCAGTTTTTTGACCAGAGTGGATTGATTTTGATCAATTTTTTTTTAATGTGTTTCCAAAAATTATCTTTTTTTTTTAAGCTTCGTGATTTTTAGGATCTTTTTCTGTCAGGGGACTCAGGGAACCACACTTTCTCTTCATTTTGCCTTTTTAATTTTCATATTTTTACAGAGGATATCCTGATGTATCCAGATCAAAATGATGAATTGAAATAATTAAATATTTAATTTTGATAAATAATGTCGAAATCAACAAGAAATTTTTGTGATTTGTTGATAATTTTTTTTCTCATAATAAATATGGAGTAAACATTAAAAAGAAAGAAATCACTCACAACTTTTCATGATGAATGTCTGATACTACCAGCCACCTTTGGCCCAAAGACAACCCGTATACATTGTGACTATTCCAGTGGAAATACATACACTCCTATGGAAACCCTGACCTAAATCTTCCACATAGGGAGTATATATTTCAAATGGGGTTACCTGAATGGCGACTTCCATTTTAAATCTATATGTACACCCCTTGTGTGGGAGATTAACCCTAACGGACCCATGGGTTTTGGTTTTTTTTAAAGGAAGGGAAAGAAGAAACAAAGGAGTGAAGATGATCAAAAAAGTCATGTGGTTCCTCCGGGATTTAGAATTTTGGACCTCTCTCATGCCAAGCAGAAGATCACCGATCGGTTAGCCACAGGGGTTTCGCTGACCCGGCCCGCGATTCTGTGGGTATACATATATACGAAGTGGTTATTCTAGTGAGCTTTAGTGACTTTCAGTTGTCTTAGGATCAAAGGTTATGTCTTTCATGGATTTCAACTGTTAGATAGTTATGTTACTGACTCATCAGAGAACATCACTAAACCCTTTTTTAAATAAGATTGCCTCATAAGTAATCAGAAACCCAATGTTTTCTCTACAGGAGACACAGGAATCAACAGATGTAGGGAGTAGTGTGAGGTCAAGGGTGGATAGCAGAACTCTTGATGATGAAGAGAGCGATGACGACAGTGATGATGATGATGTTCAAGTTACCATCGGAGACATCAAGTCAGGGCCTCCTATGTATGGGTAAGTAGGAGTACTGCCAACTTGGATTTTTTTTGTTTTTTTTTACTTTCCTAGAATTGATGATATTGCAGCATTAAAAGAGGAATTGAAATTTCCTGTAATTTTTTACTGCATTTATCCAAAAGTAGCACCCAAATTCAATACAACAATTGTACCAAACTGGCATGCATGCCTTAAAACTCTTTAAGTCACATGTGTAACACAAAAAATAGGCAAATAAACATACAAAACATAAAAGTAAGCATAGGGAAAATGCGCGATATCTGAGAGCAAAATGCGCGCGCCAGTTTTCGGAAATGCACATTTTGCGCTTTTTTTCCAAAATGCATGAATTTTCTCCACAGAAAGTTTGTATTTGCAATTATTAAAAATATTTTTTAAAAATTAACTTTTTTTCTTGAATTTCTTGCATTTTGTTTGCGACGGTCTATATTCTATATTTTTTTAACATGGATTATATTGCAGATCATTATGGATTCTTTTGAAAACTTCCAAGTTTTTGGAAAATGAGTACTTGAAAATGGTTATTTTGGGAATATTTAAAAATTTGCGGTCAGATCTATAATGTGCGATTATATCCAAAAGGCGCTAATTTTGGCGCTTTTTGTGATTTGCGCATTTTCCTGCATTCAAAGGAAACACATAGAAAAGTTTTGTGATTTTTATCTCCGATAAACAACTGGTCTGATATATGTAGGCTAGCTATGAAATCAGTACTACTGCCTTGTTGGCCATTGACCTTTTAACTGCTCCTCATTGTAAATTGACAATGGGAATAAAGTCAGGCCGTTGCAACTCATTTACCAGCGCAATACAAAAAGGTGTGGACACTGTCGGCTTCCCCCGTGTATTATCCGCCGGAGCCATTATCACATGACTGAAGAAAAATGCTGCTGCCACCACAGAATTAGAGACAGAGAACCGGGACTCGACCGCCATCTTGATACATAATGAATATATAATTACAGAAAAATGCTGCTGCCACCAACGATAGCTAGCGATATAGGCTACGTAAATTGCGTATTTATATAAGGACTTATTTTTTGTCACTGTCCTCACGTCAGTGAACGGAGTCTCAAGTCCATCGCACTACGTGCTCTATATTCTTCGTCCATGATAAAGTTGATTGATTGATTTTTTTGTGAACACCCATTGATTAAGCGTGTATGGTAGAATTTCAATGACATTTGTCAATTTGTTTGTTTGTTTGCAGATCATATGGAGGGCAAAGTGTAAACCTAAACATAAACAAATCTACATCCTATCACAGAACACCGTCTCAGACACAAGGTTTGTATTTTTTTTCTATTCTACTGATTAATCTACGGTGCTCCGTGGGAAAAACCTCATTTGTAATTTCAACCGTCAAAGGCAAAACTTTGTATGTAAAAAGTGGGCCCCGGTATCAAAATTTTGGTTAAGTTCTTATTTTGTGTGTCAACTTGAAGAAAATACCTCTGAACACCTATTGACACTTCCCTTTCAGCTGCAAACTATAAATGTGTCAGTAAATAACAAAATAACCAAGCCATTTTCTATGGAAATCCTGTTCATTATCAACATTTTTTTTTGCATCTCGTTCAAAATGACAAAATCGTTACCTTTTTTACAAGGTTTTGCATTTGAACCTTGAAAGTACATAATTAGGTTTTCCCGCCCATCGACAACGTATTGTTTTCATTTCTAATTCTATTCCATTGAATATAAATCTACTGAATTTAGACGTAAACTATTGTAGAGGGCGCAATGATAAAACTTTGACTCAAAATCACTTGGTAATTTTGAGGTTTGTGGGCTCAAGAATCCCTGAAATGCCAACATGTTGTGCCCTTGGTCAATGGGCTTAAACTCACTTGTCCTCACACAACCCAGGTGTAATGGCAAGGATAAGGATACATTTAAGGATACATTTATACAGAGTTGGGTGGGCACAAAGTTTTTTTTTCAACAAAAATGAATGTGCCCCTATTCATCAGTGGGGTGAATTTCTTTTTTCTTCTTATTTATTAGCTTATTTGCGCTATTTTTCTCATTACTATCCTGAAATTTGACGCTCCAAGTCGATGTATTTCCGGAGAAATCATGAATCACAGCGGTTTTTACAGGTATACCAGTTTGTAAATACTAAAACTTCGTCGGAATTGTGGGAGCGGAATTATTGCGAATCATCAGTCTCCTCAATAGCTACTTTGGTTTCAGGCGTCATACACATTCTGTGAAAAAGCGAACCACACTAACTGCTGAGGAGACGGTACGCCGTATATAATTATACATTTCCAAGATGGACGAGGTGGGCGATTTAGCTCAATCGACTAGCGTGTTGTGTTTTACCTGAAATATTCCCGGTTCAAAATACGGTATCGGAAGTTTTTTTTTCCTCTCCATTTTTAACCCAAACTTTTTATATTCATTTGAAATGTACATATTGCAAGGGGAAATATATTTTGTTTCCTTTTTTCTGAAATGGAACGAAAAAAACAAATATTTTCCGTTCAATACGGGCCGGGCATTGTACAGCATTGTCGTCATACGAACGGGAATTGTTGTTGTTGCTCGGATGCCCATAATGCAATTCACGTATACCAAGGTATTGGATTGCAAATTTGGCTATTTATTCACATTTACGCTGAAAATGCTCTCGTTTTCTCACAAAGTAGCATAAAGGGGCAATATTTGATATTGTTATGTAATTTTAAAGACAATCCATATCCAAAACCAATAGGGTTACCCCCCTTTAATGGAAATGCTCTCAATGAAATAATTAATATATTAAACATTCATTTTGTTTTGTCAATGATTTTAATTCAGAAAACATTCAATTTATTCAGAAAATGCAAGATTGGATTGAGTAATCATGCAGTCTTTTTTATTTAATTTGCTTGTAACCACTGTTGTAACTAAATCCTGTTATCTACCCAGCAATGTTTGCTTATCTTAATTGGAACACTAATGGTGTGGTATAATCTGTTATTAAATAGGCCTTTGATAGACAGTGAGTCTACTTGTTACGAGTTACTTGCTGGTGACTTATATAAGCTAGAGTCGGGATGTTGGTATCATTATGCCTCAAATCACTGATTTATTGTAAAATCAGTGCAGAGTAGATTAGATACGAAAATGGAAAGTTAAGACAAATTACTATACACCTGATCCATGAACTAATACTGATTTTGAGGTTTGAGAATACTTAAATGTGTTTTTCAAAGTTGGCAGCCCTGTATACATAGCTATACATGGCTATACATGGATATGACATGGTTACAGATGGCTATACATAGCAATAGCTATACATACATGTAGCTATGCATGGCTATACATGGCCATACATTAGCTATCCATGGCTATACATAGCTATACATAGATATGCATGGCTATACATAGCTATGCATGACTATACATAGCTATGCATGGCTATACATAACTATGCATGGCTAGATACATAGCTATACATAGGTATGCATGGCTATACATAGGTATGCATGGCTATACATAGCTATGCATGGCATTCCTGACCATAACCCATAACAAATGAGCTACAGCACCATTGGTGCTCTTGTTTTATTTTTTTGATTGGATAAACCGTACTAGAACATGCACATAACATGCACAAATGGATTTTGCCCAGTTTATATTTTAAGAATTTTTATTAGAGTTACACATGATTCAGATTGACCTAAGCATGTTTTTTAGTGATCTTGACCATCTTTATTTTACTTTCTTTTTCCCACTTTGTGTTTGCCTACAGTTCCAGCACCTACAATTCCAAAGCCAGCAGCCTCCAAAGGCATAGATCTAGAAGCAGAGGGCACCATCAACGGTGTAGGCGTCTACTCCTATGACTTGGATGAACATGCAGAGAAACCATGGCTTAAACCAGGTACAGTGATTAGCATTTTATTTCCAGGAGAGGTTTTGTGTTACCCCTAAAGCATGAGGGTGGAAATACCATTTGGAATGTCTCCAAACATTTCTATGCTCTTTTCCTCCCCACATCCATAACAGGGCCTGGATTTTATCTTGGTTTGCAAGAATCAAAATCCATTATAGTCCTGCACTTACTCTGTATAATACAATATCAGAAGTTGATTCTCGCAACCGAATCTTTAATCATTACCAGAATCGATTCTGTGATTCTCATCAAAATCTAGACTCTGCATACACAATAAGTACATGTTACAATAATCGTGTGAAATAAAATCTGGAGAAGTATGCCAATCTACCATGGGTCTTATATCATCTTATATATATATCTTATTATATTATCTATTAACTGTGTATTTCACAAATCAAATCAGTTGAAATGCATACATCCCCTATGGAAGACATGACCTTATAATCTCACACACTGGGAGTGTGAATTTCAAATGGGAGTCGCCCATTCATGTAGTCCCATTTGAAATTCCTACTCCCTGTGTGGAAGATTAAGTCATATCTTCTATAGGTAGCATAGTTTTCATGAAACTAAGTCCAATATGCATTGTCACACTCCAAAGCATATAAGTCAAACAGTACTGATTAAGTTGGTGGGACTGCCTTTTCAAGAAATGAAAAATATGCAAAAAGGAGAAACTTTCACGGAACATTAATTTTAACAAAATCGACACAAAAATTGAAAACACACATATTCTTTTATGTAAAGGTCTGTGTAAGAAAACAAAATTGTGAATTTAAACACAAGCCAAGTATCACAAAATTGGCAATGCGCTAAAAATTATGCATATGGAAATGGTCTTTTGCAGAAGACCATTGTGGAAATAAATAAGCAATTATAAATCCAAGCATACCAGGTTTGATTATGTGAAGATTTTTTTACAGATCATTATTGCAAATATCAGGCACACTGGCTTTGAAATTGGGCTATTCCATTTGCAATTCTTACATCCTCTATGGAAGACACGTTCTTAATCTCCCACACAGGGGGTGTAGATTTCAAATGGGGTTACTTGAATTGGGTGACTCCATTTGAAATTCACACTACATGGGAGATTAAGGCCATGTCTTCTATGGGGGTGTATGACTTTCAACTGGATTAGCCAATTGGCAATTGTCTCAATATTGTGCTATATTTATCTTTCTCTATACAGGTGCTGACATTACAGATTATTTTAACTATGGCTTCAACGAAGACACATGGAAAGCTTATTGTGATAAACAGAAGAGCTTTAGAGGTGAACCAGGATATCCTCCTAGAATATATGTAAGTATTGTAACTGGACAGTACAGTGCAAGGCTCCCGCTGGACGCGAATTCTTGCGTCCAGATGCATTTTTGCATTGCTGGACGCAATGTTCAACAAATTTCATTAACCCGTTGCGTCCAGTCGGACGCAAGTTGATTCAGCCCAAAAATTAGTGATTATAAGCTTACCAACTTCATCATCATAAAAATCATGAAAATTACGTTGACTGATCACTCCTAATTCTCCTAATAAAGCTTAATTAATATTCATAACCAATGGACCAATCAGTAAACGAGTTATTGACCTTTCACATTTAACCACTCCCATTTTGCAACACTTCCGGGTCGAGGTCACCAGTCAATGAATGAACAATTCTTATGGCAGTGAGACATGATAAGCTTTTGAAAATACAACTTTCTAAACTATCGTACATTGTCAGCAAGTTTGCATTCACGTAATTTGTTATTGACAATAATATTTACACAAATCTTTAAAATCTCATCAGGAATCTGACAGGAAATAGTCAAATATTTGCATCAAACTGCGATGTAATGCGATGCAATACCAGGAATCGGGGGCTTTGTAAAATTGTATTCCCTGTTGCCCAACACATTTAAAACATACATGTACGGGGACGCACAAACATTTTGTGGGACGACATTTCCCGACCAGGTTTTACAGTTGTGCGTCCGATCGGACGCAGAGTTTTTGAAGGCTAGCGGGAGCCTTGGGACAGTGGCAATGGGCTATTCCAGTTGAAATCTATACACCCCCTGTGGAAGATATGACCTACACACTACCACAGGGGTGTAGATTTTAAATGGAGTTGCCCATTCAAGTAACCCTATTTGAAATTTATACTTCCTATGTGGGAGATTAAGGTCATGTCATCCATAGGGGGTGTATACTGAATAGCCCGTTTACAAAGAAAGTGAAAAGAGGGTGAAATTATGCGCATAAAAGCTGGACGTTTTTTAATTAAATTTGATTCATTAGCCATATTTTTGGCTTAAACTTTTAATGCATTTTCATAATTATTTTGTCATTGTTTATAAAGTTAGACTAAATAATATTGTGAAACTAGTATTTTGTATATAGAAATACAGATAGTGACAGAATTTATCAATAATTTTTGATTTCCAAAAATGTTTTGCATTTCATATGTCATGAGGAAACTACAACGGAGGGCTCATCATAAAAGGGTGCTCATCATACAATGGAGGGCTCATCATAAAAGGGTGCTCATCATACAATGGAGTGCTCATCATAAAAGGGTGCTCATCATACAATGGAGGGCTCATCATAAAAGGGTGCTCATCATACAATGGAGTGCTCATCATAAAAAGGGTGCTCATCATACAATGGAGGGCTCATAAAAGGGTGCTCATCATACAATGGAGGGCTCATCATAAAAGGGTGCTCATCATACAATGGAGTGCTCATCATAAAAAGGGTGCTCATCATACAATGGAGTGCTCATCATAAAAGGGTGCTCATCATACAATGGAGGGCTCATCATAAAAGGGTGCTCATCATACAATGGAGGGCTCATCATAAAAGGGTGCTCATCATACAATGGAGTGCTCATCATAAAAGGGTGCTCATCATACAATGGAGTGCTCATCATAAAAAGGGTCAAATAAGGCTCAGAAGGTGACAGCCAGTGCTGTACGGTGCGACCAATTTAGGCGCATTGGCGACTAGATTTTTTCTGATGCGACTAAACCTTCAATCCTTGGCGCCAATGGCGACCAACTGTTGAAGCTTTTATTCGCCAGCAAATGCAAAACGTGTAAATAATGTAGTGTTCAATAGTACAAATGTACGGCTATGAATATCATGACATCTCAATGGGGACTTTCTGGAAAACATATCTATACATGCTGTGTATGGAGTATGTTGATTGAGTACAGCAGCTATGATTCATTCAACGCAACATGTGGCTGTGACAGGGAAACCCCCTTAAAATTGAACGTAGATATAAACATTGTGGCAGAATGACTTCGAGAAAAGTTGGAATACGGTGCGTTGACGCCTCAGTTTTTTTACTTGGGAGCAAAATTTGGGCGCCTAAATTTATAAAGTTAGGAGCCATTGGCTCCTCAATCAGTTTTTGCACCGTACAGCACTGGTGACAGCACTGGTGTTCTTCCATTGAATAACTTCTCTACCCCAGACCTACATGCTCAGAGACTAACACAAGTTTTAATTAAAGTAAAGACAAACCAAGTAATACAATTGCCCAGTGATAATATGAAGCCAAAAGGACCCGGTTAATGTTTCATAAGCCCAAGCTCAAAGAATTCAGTATATCGTTTAGTTATTGCCTAAAAAAAGATTTGTATTGTTCTTATCTGCAAATCCAAAAATCTGACAAAATAGGGTCTCTTTGGTTTTGTTTTTTTCATATTTGAATTTTTATACATTTGGTATATAATTTGCAAAATAATTTGCCTGTTTGTAATTTGTACCACCTCAAATCTGATATCATCATAGTTTGTGTCGAACTTTTAATATTATGTGGGCGTAAAATTAAATAAAAAATTAAATAAATAAAAGCATATTTTTTTATTTTTTGCATTTAATATTTGACAGAATCAACACCAACATGCTGGTATGAAGGATGACAGAAAACATGAGAGACCTAGAGATGGTGAGTAACAATGGCAAGCAATATCAAATGTAAAAGGCGTGCAAGACCTACAGTTGATCCACTTTGAAGTACAAAGTAAGGTACCATATTCATTCCAATTAGCGCCCATGCCCCAATAAGTGCCCACCCAGGGTATTTTCAATTTGCTAAAGGGTACCATTAATGTTGACGTGACAGATAGACGTCGATACAGTGAAATAGCTGAAGGACTACAAGTCCTGTGTAAACTTGCAATACATTTTCTGCATCAGAAAAGCTACTAGAACGTCTCAGGACCCTTTTATAACCTACGCCGATTTGTCTCTAATAAACGCCCTTTAAAAAAAAATTAGGTAAACCAGGTAAAAAATATGCGCCCACGCAAACTGACTTTGTTAAGCGCCCTAGGCGCTTATTGGAATGAATACATTTTGCGTAAGTGTATCGTGCGTCGCATATTAAGATGCTCATGCATATGTGTGTGCCTAGCAGTGTGTTAATTACTTTTGACATTGTGGCGTAATTTACTCCGTACTTTATGTAATTTACTCCATACTTAACTTGGTACTTCAAAGTGGACAAACTGTAGGTATACCTTTCTGCATACACCCATCAGATTAATGTGTGTGTGGGCTTGACCAATCATACTAGGGATACGCATGTACCGTTAAAAACTTTTTGCAGTTGTGGTAGACATGTACACACATACCTTCTACCATGTGTACCTTCAATTTTCCATTCTTCAGTGCTAAACAACAGTTGAAAGTAACAAAATCTGAAGACGACCTTAATAATTTACATGAATCTTGCTCAAAACAGTCATTCTTTAACAATATTACAATTCACATGTACGGCATCATTGATACTAGTATAACCTGTTTTGTGAAGTGGACGCACCTATTGTGTACTCATGAAATCTTACTGTTAGACAGGACTGGATTGATGCGCAGGGTTCGAATTCTTAAAAAAAAATTTGCGTAGCAGTTTTTGGCTAATTCAACATAACAGGATACTTCATATACTAAAGCACTATAAAAATTGCTATACAAATGTAAAATTGGGTAGCAGTTGCTTCAAAATAAGGAGCAAACTGCTATGCGATACAACCGAATTCGAACCCTGTTGATGCGTGTTAATACGTCAAATGCACGCATCACTAATGCGTTTAACGTTAGAGAAAAAAACCCGGAATAACACATCCCTAAATCATACACAATGATAATCATTTACATTTTTATTGTATATTTATTATACATGTATTTACAGCCACCTGTGTTTCTAGATGAGTATTTATAACATTAAAATGCAGTGAGATGGCAGATGGCAGTACTATGAAGTTCTATAGTTCCAGCCACAATATTGCATGATGTCTAGTTGTGTCTGATTACCCCTGTGTATTTTTTGTCATTACCAGTACCCCCTCCTATAAGGCATCCTAGGGAGCAACACAGTACTACAGGTGCAATAGGTGTGATAGGTACAATAGGTAGTGTGGAGTCCAGAAGGAGAGACTCGGAATCTGATGGCATGGACCAAATGAGCAGTAATAATGGCAATGCCACTAACCAGGTCACCATCAAACAAGAATAGTAAGTCATTATGTTATGATTGAGTACAGGGTTGGCTATTCCAGTTGAAATCCATACACCCCCTGTGGAAGACATGACCTTACTCTTCCACACAGGGGGTTGTAGATTTCAAATGGAGTCACCCATTCAAGTAACCACTGTTGAAATTCATACTCTCTGTGTGGAAGATTAAGGTCATGTCTTCCATAGGGGGTGTATGGATTTCAACTGGAATAGCCCATTTTGTCAGACTGCAAGCACAGTATCAGTATACATGGGTAGCATTTTATGTTGCCCAAATTCTTGTCGGAGAGTTAAAACTAAATTCATTTTTGAGTCCTTTGTAGCAAAGAAATCACCCAACTTCATTAACCAGCTGTGTATCATGATGAAATAAAGATATATTGCTTTTAAAAGATCTCTTCTCACTCCTGGCAATTACAACAAGGTACAAAAACATTTTCCAGGGTGTTCAAAAGCAACTCAATTTTGGGGCTGATGAGGTTGTACAGTACCCCTGATCGGATATTACATATTCATGCATGATGTTCAGAGTTCTATGTGAGTTAGGCATTACACAGTTTTTACTGGTTAGTGTATCTGCAATACACTGGAAGTGAAGGTTTTCTTCCATGTTGTGACGTACTAAAATATAAAACATGTTGAATTTATTACTACTTCTATCATCATCACACGTCATCTTTTTGTATAATATCATCACTAATTGTCAGCTTAAATTCCTTTTAAAACCATTTTTATTCAGACATCTTTTTCTTTCACCTGTGCTGAAGTGAACATTTATCTTCATTTCAGTGAATCACAGAATATATATTGCACTTGTGGTGTTCCCCAAGGCTCGATTTGGGGTCTTCATTTGAGCTGTGTGGTTTAGCTGTGTGATATCCGAGCTTTTGTTGAACCACATTGTGTACATACTTGGGTTTTTGTGTGCATGTGATGCATGCTTACCAACTACAATTAAACTGAAACACAAAATTCCTTTTCAAAAATACTGCTTGGCCATATGCATACAGCACAATATTATTTTGAACAAGGTCAGATGGAATATGCTTGATGTTGCAAGCGTACTACGCGAGGACTAAGCCTGAAAGGAATGTTGCTTTGTAGTTTAATATGCTGTGTAATGTATCATGTTAATGGCATGCAACATGAAGGGAAGAGGTTTAACCCCAAAGCATGTTATTTTGTTTTTATGTCAACATATTCTCATTGAACTTTTTTCATCTGTATTAGCCCTGTTATGAGGCAGCCACCATACAATCATGGGTGAGGATAAAATTTACTTCAATTTCTGCTTTTAAGAAATGTGGACATTTTACAGTTATTGATTTCTTGATCAATGCACAAGAATTACAGTTGAAGACTTGCGAGTTAATGAAAGATGTGCCATTTATATTCACAAGATAAATTTTGTAATTAGTGAAAGATGCACAAGTAATCAGTTGCTGAGATTTCCACATTTCTACCACAGCGTGATAGCAAGGGTAACTTACGCCAATGCAGAATTTATGACTACAACATGCTTTTGTGTGATGTTGAAGAGCACGTTGGGAGATTCCAGTTGAAATCCATACACCCCTATGGAAGACATGACCTTAAATCTTCCGCAGACATAGTGGGAATTTCAAGTGGGGTTACCTTAACTCCCCTGTGTTGGAGATTAAAGTCATATCTTCTATAGGGGGTATATGGATTTCAACTGGAATAGCATATTAGGGAGGATTAGCTTTTTTGTTATGTGTGCACAGTCCAACCTCATTTATCCAGACCTGTTTTGTACAGATCTCAGAAAACATGTTCTTCAGTGCCATGACACCTGATTTTCATGCTCAGATATGAAGCAGTGGAAGGACATCTCTTTGTAATATAAGGCGACAGGAAAAAACACCCTATATAAGGCGACAGGAAAAAACACCCTGCAGGCGGACAGTCTTTTCAAGCAGGGTCGATCAGTCATGATTTTTTTTGGCCCAAAAATTATTTTGGCAAAATTTTAAAAAAACTTCCCAAAACACAAAATCTGGGTCACTCGGGCCCTTAAAGCAGGGGGGGGGGGCACCTTATCCTGTCTTTTCCCTTAAATGGCCAATGCTTGGTCCCATCTTGGCAAGATAACAGAGGTTGGACTGTATATGGTGCTTGTATGTACAAGATATCAATGTAATTGATTCATTGATCAGAGGAATGTCAAATTATGTACACATGGGCCACATACAAGCATGAAAACCTAATCCTTCTTACTATACCTATGCAGTCTTTCTTTTCTCCCTTTCTTTTAGTTACAAGTACATTTTATGAATGAAAACAAGGGCAGTATAAATACCAACTTATTTGGGAATTTTATAAAGTTTTTTAAAGTTTGAGGGGAAATAGAGTATATAAAAATATAAGAGGAGCTAAGCCTACAGTTTATCCACTCTGAAGTACAAAGTGACAATGCGCGCGTAAATAGTGCGTACGTAGTGCTGCGTCTCTGCTGCAGGTATGCGTGCCTTCAAAGTCGGTACAATGTATAACGTCCGGCGTCCATACTTTGTACTTCAGAGTAGACTGACTGTAAATAGGAGAGTTCTATTGATAAGCTGGGCAGGTTTCTTGCTGGTGAACTTTGGTGTATCAATGCTTTCTAGGGGCACTATCCTGTAGTAGTTTGTAGCACTATGCTTCGATAAATTGTATATCGCTGTTTTAACCATGGGTTTCCAACTTGCTGGGCCAAACCCTTAAGTCAATAAAGATTAAATTAACACCATGTAATGGGAGCATCAGGGCAGAAGTTCCTCAAAGAAAAAAAAATATGGCAAATATGAGTCTGGAAAAATCAGGGGTGTAGCTAGGATATTTTAGTGCTAGGTGGCATTTGATGAAAATCTTATGATTTGGCAATTTCTTGACTAATTCAATAAAAAAATTGTGCAATTTTGGATTCAGGAGTGGTGGGCTCCATTGCTAAAAGTGTAGGTAAATGGCTCCAAAACTGGGTGGTGGGCTCTGCCACCCACCACTCCCACTGTCGTTACAACCCTGATGGCAATATTTCACACTTTCCTCATCAATACAATAGATTACTTTGGGAAATCCTGAAAGCTATTGCGATTTAACCCTACATATGTTACACTGATGCACAAATAATTACTGCGCAGATTAAATGTGCGCAGTGACGGTGTTCGCTAATGATTTGGGCATCGGCATGGCATAGTTACGGTTAAATTGCAAAAGCTTTCAAGGTTTTTGGAAATGGTGCATTGATTCCATGAACCCTTGTCAAAACAAGCACAAACTTTAACAAATGGTCCATCAGGTTGGATGCCCATGGTTTAATGAGATGCCTTTCTCCTCAGGAGCGGCAAGCAGGGCCCAATAATTTTTTTTTTTTAACAGACCATCTTCTCATGCTTTAATTACAGTTATCGTGCCATATCCCGTGAAACATTGGGTTTTCAGGGTTAGATTGTGGAAAATTGTTTTTTGAGTATGTTTTCACACGGCTCGAAAAGTACAGTCGGTCATCAAGACTATTTTATTTTGGTTATTTTGCTGCCCATCACTCTCTGGGACACCATTAGTACTTGAAGAAACGGCGTTAGGAATTCAAGAATATGTCTGTGAATATGTGAAATTGCAGTTTTATATGCATATGGACATGAAAATGTGTAGATCCATTGGAATATCAACACTAAAATACCTGCCAACTGTCCCTATTTAATAGGGATTGTCCCTATTTTACTGAAACAAAAAGCATAAAAGAGAGCGATTTTTCCATGTGTCCCTAATTTTCCAAAATATGACTATACTAATGTATAGGAAATTCAGGAATGTCCCTATGTTTTATTTTTTTCTCCAATTTGTCCCTATTAGTGAGGCTTTAGGGTTGGCAGGTATGCACTAGAATCTTTTGCCTTTTTATTCTCCCATGGCCTCAAAATATTTTGAGTGGGGATCTGAGCTACAGTTGGTGTTGGAACCCTAACTAAACAATTCATTTTCACGACCTTTGCCAATTACTAAATATTGCTGGGAAATAACCATGAAGTGTGGTTTATACATCAAGTTTGTAAAAAGTTTGTAAAAAAAAGCTTTGAAATTTACAAGTTCATAAATATTCTGGTACAGTATTTTGATTTAGGCCAAACTTGACCACTTGATGGCATTTATCAATTAATGCTGGTATTTCCTGCCTGGTATTTTACTGCCTTGATATCTTTACAACTTTTCTTGTTTGGGTGATTTTAACTCTCATTATTAAAATGAGGTGATATACCCTTTTGTAGAGGCTGTACCATACTGTTCCTGTGGATGTTGAATTCCCTAGTTTTTAATGTTCTTAGAATTTGGTGAGATTTCAAAGTGATTGTAGAATTGTACGCTTTTTCATATGATATGATTGATCAAGCTTTCTAACAAAGCTTGCAAACAAAGGTTGGTCAAGTTATAATTAACTTGTTGTGGGAGAGTGCAGCATGTGTGAACCTTTAACCACCTTGCATCGTTAATGCTTATATTGCTTTCCAGTATCTTATTTAAGGCGGGTCGGAGGGCAGCATTACCTAGCGGTATTTGCATCAGAATATGGAGACAAATAAAGCAGACACACAAGAGGAATAGTATGAGTTCTATAGTGGAGACCCGACCCAGGAGCTTGATAAAAATGCAATTATTAGCTTCCTGACTTGTTTCATATAAGATCAATGTATTAATATTCAATGAAGAAGTTCACTGCAGTTTTTAATTAAATGCCTAGAGCTGGAAAAGTATGGCTTCTGCTTTCCCTCTCATCTTATGCAATTTAATGGGAATAAAGATCATGGGTTGGGTGCAAGTGATATTTCTATTGAATAGAGGGCGTCAGCCTTTCGCCATCTTGTGGGTACAAATGATCTGCGTGTTCATGTATCGGACGCTACGTGCAGGGCGCAGCTTGCCACGCAGCTGTTATCACGCGTTGATGCAGCGATTTTGTTGTTCACGCATGCAGATCGAACGACCATCACAGCATGTACCCACAAGATGGCGGCATATGACGCCACACTGACGGTATCTATTAGTCAGTACCCCTCAATTAGTGTGACGGCCTCGCAGGCCTGGTGCCGCCCCTCTTCAGATGACTCAGACTATGTTTCCCGAGTGGGTATTGTTATGAAACAATTGATTTGATCTTCAGTTAACATTCCAGTTTCCATCATGTGAATGTTTGAGACATTGCTTATAGTATTTCTGCTCCTTTTTCTCATCGACTTTATCAACTTTGTCTGTAGTTTGTACGAAATAAACACAACCTATACAACATCGTAAGTCCTGTGTTGAATTGAAAATATAACATTAGTAACAGTTTGAACAGTGTGAATCTGAATTTTTTTTCTGAATCCTCTAAATCACTTTGTTAATAATTCCTCTCCACCACACACATTTCACACAAACTTTCACATGCACATCATCGTTGGGCAGGAAATAACCTATGTTTCTTTGGCCCCTGAACATGTTTAAAGCAAAATTGCCAAGAAGTTACATAGGATTTTTTGCTTTAAACATGTTCAGGGTTAAGGACACATAGGAGGCTTTTCCTGCCCAACGACGACACGCAAATCTATACAATAAACTGTTTGCAGTTATCATGTGTGATGTTGCCTTATTTCTTCATCAGTGGAAAACAACCAACCGACTTTTTACCATCAAAAGTATTTCGTTAACTGAAATTTTTCCTAATAACTGTTTGAAACTAAGCTTAACCTTTTGTACATGCACACTTTTCAATATCTTTGTGTGTCGTCATACCGTAGTGATAGTTGTCTTCTCAAATATTTCAAACTTGTAAAAGAAAACAAAAAGTCAGTGTCTCCTGATAGTAGATATATTTCTATTGATCAACTTTCTGTATGTAAATGTGTGTGTCACCATGTCGTAGTGCAGCAGCTACCAAACTGCAGGTCATTCTTCCTCCACCCCTGGATATCTGCAGTTATATACCACTAATAGTGTGTGGATCATGACAAAAAACTGGCAAAAATTGGGTCGCTTCTAAAAAGGTTTGGGAACTGCTGCCATAGAGATTGAAATCTTATCAAATATTTCAAATCTGCAACAACAACAAAAGTGATTTTTCCCTGCTATTAAACTCATTATCAATGTATCAACCTCCTGTAATATGTATACGTTAATTTGGTAAATATTGTCAAAAATTTGATGAAAAAATTACAATATCAAGTTACATTAATTTCATTGACTTGTATCAACATTATATGGAGTTTCACAGTTAGTTATGGATAAATGTTTAACTCTAAAGTTAAAATTGATATGTATGGTTTCAAAATTACTGCATAGGCTGGTTTTTGCTGCTGCTTTCTGCATTTTCAATTATCCTTATGTATCACATTCTGTATTATGTGACCCATCACATCGAAACATGGCAGTTGTCGTCAAAAATGAATTTGTAGATTTCTTTACCAAACCAAAGGACTGTTTTTAAGCTTTAAAATGGCACCTCTTCCATTAATATCGCATGTAGAATAGCGATTTTATGTGACAAATACAGTTTAAATTTCTTATTATTTTCTTTATTATCTTTAAATGTGGGTTTCCGACAACTGCCGTGTTTCGATGTGATGGGTCACATATATGAATTCCAAAGAATGTTACCAATTGGAATTTTTTTCTCTCTTTTTTCAAGTCCTCCACCAACGAGTCAAGAAAGCTACCATCCGCCAACATCAATACCTCCACCATCCAGTGGGCCCCCTCCAGTCAGTATGCATAATATGCCACCATCATCGGGACCGCCACCTCACATTGCTCCAAGTAGCGGTAAGTCTTTCTTTTCACCATTGAACATTTGGTAAGCATTACAGAAATTAGTAGAATATGGACACCCTTTGCTGCCCTCTATGTTGAAGCCATCACCTCTAGAGGAAAAGTTGGGGGGTATTAGGGTCCTTTCCAACAGCGCATGGAAGCAAACAAAAACAATTTTTCATCTGATCTTATAATAAATGTGTGTTTGTGTTGCTCATGTGACACAATCAGTGCATCGCGTCGTTAAGAATTTCAAATTAATGGTCTGCTAGTGTCACGCACAACCAGCGCTTAGTTCCGAATGCACTCCTGGCAAAACAGGGATACCCCCAAAATTTCTCCATGCCTGAAAAAAAGGATGGCGGTGAGTTCAGATTCTCCTTTAACTATGTATGTGGTCAGCATCCAGATATTGTATAATGTGGAGGGAGTTTCAAATCTGTTAGGCATTAAGCCAAAATTTTCAATGTCAGTCAATTAGCCAAAATGAAGGGAGTACAGCGAGTTACGCCCATACAATTTTGTACTGTTTTGTAAAGACTAATAACTAAATTACCCTGTGGACTTTCCGTTAAAATTGATTTCTTGGAACAAGAGATAACTGGCGCATAAACCCAGTCTGTTTCTTTTTGCTAGGGATGGTTCAAAACCCAATGGTCGGCCCACCGGTGGGGTCTAGCAGAACCGGCGGTTAAACGGTGTTCTATTGTTCAGAATAGTAGAAACCAGGCAGTTGGGTGTTAACCTCATGAGAACTACATGCCGATTGGCCAAAATGAATATTGTGTCCAATTTTGAACCAATCAAGGAGATCAGCTGTAAATGCAAGTTTTACTATAAACAGTTCAAAGCCTAGTCATAATTGGCAATTGAAATGAGCATTTCAAGTTATCAACCAATCAGAAATGCTGTTAGATGACCAGTAGTGTCATGGGTGTTAAGCAATCCCATATCGAGTTTGATAGGATGAGAAGGAACCATTAAACAAATTGTGATACATAATTTTGTTGTAATAAACCTACATCAAAAGATAACATGTCTTTATTGTTTCTCTCTTGTTTTACAGGACCAGGTCCACCACCACATATGCATCAACCTCCTCACATGCAAGGTCCCCCGCCTAATTTTGGCCCCCCTCATGGAGGCCCACCCCCACCACATCCAGGGCCGCCTCCTCCACATATGTCAGGGCCACCTCCGCCACATATGAGAGGGCCCCCACAAGAAATGAGAGGGCCCCCACCACCTGACATGAGAGGCCCTCCACCACCAGGTATGAGGGGCCCACCTCCGCCAGGTATGAGGGGCCCTCCTCCTGACATGAGAGGACCACCTCCTCGAGGACATCCAGATATGAGAGGCCCGCCTCCCAGAGGAGGACCACCTGGTCCACCATTTCATGGTAGGTAATATTATCAAGTGGTTGTTATTTGCTATGTTACTGTGTGTATCAGTGCTATATAGAGAAGGTTTAAACCAGGGCCGTGACACTCGTATTCAATCCCTGTATAAAAATTGAAGTCACTTCACGGCACTTTGATTGACAGGTGCTAAGGAGTTTGGTACACTTAGTAAGACTTAGCCTAAAATTTTACGTACATGTGCACGACAATGTTGTGCATTCTACTTCAATAGTGAAACAGACTTGTCCCGTAGTTTGATTGACAGTTGCACATGGACTGCCAATTATTCGGACCCTTTCTGGCAAAAATACAGCTTGTTTAGCCAAAGTCGACATAGGGGCATCGGTTATAATATTTTCCTAGCATATTGAGCTAAATCCTCAGCTACTTGGTTTTTCACAATAAGATAGTAATGGAAAGAAACAACGTATCTTGGTGAAGGTTATTCATCCAGTAGTTCAAAACATTATTTTGTCAATTAAATCAAATACTGGAACTAAAATTTGCAACTCACTTTGCTACGTTGCGTCCGAGGGATGAGATCTTTTGTTCGAATAGAAGCAGAAAGCCCTTCGGCCAACTTACGACAATGGTCCTCCCTCCTATCAGCTAGAGAGTCTAGCTGGCACAGATTAAGAGCGTTATCATAACCATCATACAAATTGCCCAGAACTATTTTGCAAGTTCTTTTTTGCAGCTGCTCCAAAGTATGATCTTGAGTTGTGGTGAGTGAGGAATGCCAAACTACATCTGCGTATTCAAGTAATGGTCGAACATATCCTTTGTAAACTGAACATAATTCCTGGGTATTAAAACCAAACCTTTTTAAAATCCTAAGCATATACAACCGACGATTGGTTTGGCCACAATTTCAGCAATGTTTCTATCCCATTTGAGGTTGTCCTGCATCCAAATACCCAAAATTTTTGCCTCAGAAACAAAGTTAGAGGAATGTCATTGATTTTGATAACATTATTGGGTGGATTCCTCTTAAAGCAGACCGGCAGGGCTTGACATTTCAAAGGGTTAAGTTTCAGATTATTATTGGCAGGCCATTCACTGAATTCGTCCAAAACGTCTTGAATTTGGCTGGATTTGGGATGGATACAGTTCTCAACAATTGTTAAATCGTCGACATATTTCCAACATTTTGTTTTGGGCACACTACTTGATACAGCATCATTGATTATAATCTGAAAGCCTATTGGGCCTAGTTTTGTACCTTGTGGGAGACCTCCATTTACAGTTTTGTAATCAGAAAGAACATGTTTATAACGAACACACTGTTGTCTGTTGCTGACAAAGTCAGACAACCATGGCACAATAGACTCACGGACTCCCATATGGATAAATTTCTCCATGAGCAGAGTATGGTTGATCAAGTCAAATGCTTTTGAGAAATCTGTGAGTACCACTGTGCCAACGTTGCTGCCCTTGTCAGCGCCTTGATGAAGAAAGTGAAGCATGCTAATTAAATAATGTGAGGTTGACACACCTTTGACATTACCAAACTGTTGGTGGTCAATTTTATGACTTACATCTTCTAAAACCCACTTGGATATAAAACCCTCCCCGATTTTTGCAAAGCAGTCAGTAAGTGAGACAGGACGTAGCTTCTCAATGCTTGGTGGGTTTGTTTTTGGTATTGGAACTACAATGGCCTTCTTCCATTGAGAAGGACTACTCCCTCAATGAGGGAGGTGTTCAAAACCTCTGTTAAGGGAACACTCAGCTCATAGGCAAATTCTTTAACCAACCTTGGACGCCATCCGGCCCACTTGCTTTACTCCGATTTACCACGAATTTTCGGTCATAGACCTTTGTCAAGTGATGACCTTTTGCGGGCCGGAAAACAAAGGAAGAGGAGAGCACAGAAACGCTACGAGGAGTCGCTGGAGTCGTCAATGTGAAAACATAGATTGAAAGGCGTGAGGTCTAGCGCAACGCAAAAGGGGAAGACACGCAAAAGGTCAAAATCAACTTCGTCAATACTGCTGTTTCTTTGAATTTTGCCAATTTTTTTTGCCAAAATTTCAAAAGTACCAAATGACAATTTGTATGACATATCCTTCACTTTTAAGCAATTTATAAACAATTTCACTGAATAGGTCTTTAGATAGGTCTTTATACAAAAATTTGTTTTGTGGTTGATTACAAAAAGACACTAATACAATTATCTATGTTTACTCTTCCAGATGGACCTCCTCCCTTTGGTATGCCACCACCACGAGGACCTCCCCCTCCAGGTCATCATGGAGGACCACATGGTCCACCTCCTCCTGGTACAGGTCCCCCTCATGGTCCACCTCATGGTCCACCTCATGGACCACCTCATGGACCACCTCATGGGCCACCGCACGGACCTGGTGGACCACCACCTCGAATGCCACCCCCACACCCTGGTCCTCCACCCCCACACATGGGAGGTCCTCCAAGGATGGAAGGCCCTCCATTTGGAGATTCCAAACCTCCTTACTTTGGTGAGTATACACTTGGGCACACAAGCCCAGTAAGGCATCAGAACCAAATTTGTTCGCTCTTTGGATCGACCGTCAATGCTGCGTCGACGCTTGTCATTGATGAATGAACAGCTAATTAATCAGAATTAATGCTAAATTTATATTGGTCAATGTCAATACAAGCAAAGATTCACATGTTATCCCAATTAACAATAGTCAATTGATTAATTTTATATATAATAAGGATCGAACAAGCATCGATGGTCAATCGAAGCTCAAACGAATCTGTTTCTATTGCCTAAACTGGTGTCATTTTTTGTTTGGTTTTGGTCCAAATGTTTAGTAGCATTAAATGTTTCTTAAATGTCAAGAAAATGTTTTCAATTGAGATATAGGCAAAAATAAGCAGCAAAAAGCAAGAAGTTCATAACTTTACAACCATGAAGCCCAGAGACTTTCAACATTACGAAGGTTGAGAGCTCCAACAATCCATTAATCATGAAGAAATCAATAGAAAAGTTTAAGAAATACTGGAGGAAATATTGATTTTTGGAGACCAAAAACAAGGAGCCATCCTAACTTGTTTGCATTGGTATAAAATCATAATTTCAAATCTGGAATATCTCAGAAAGTTATTTTGTCAACTTTATGCTCATTTAGTGAGAGCTGGTCATAGTGAGTTAAGCTTTCTGGTTCTTAACCCTCGATTATTAAGAGCAAATTTATAAAAACTTCATTGTTGAAAATTTCTGACTTTGGTTTGATTGGATCAGATAGTGACAGTTAGGTAAACATTTGTTGGACCTCAAAGAGATCACCATCCATTTGAGAAACTCTGTAGTTTTCAGAATGTATATTATGCATTGAGGTCATTACTTTATTACATACGACACTTATAATTAATCTTTTCCACAGATTCACCTGGTGGACCAGGTGGACCTCGGTTTGGTGGGCCCAATTTCCAGCACCCACCTGGTCAAGGTCCCCCACCACCTTGGGATCCAAGAGGGCCGCCGCCCCCGGGGCCAGGAGGGCCACCTCCAGGACCAGGAGGACCAGGAATGCCTCCATTAGGCCCACCACCTCCAGGATATGAAGCCTTCCTAGGGCCACCTGGCAACAGGAGTCCAGGAACAGAGAGTGATATCAGCAGGTAAGATCATATTGGGTTTTTGTTTTTGTCTTTGATAGTGAACAATAATTATGTCATTTTCCCTGGTTTTGTGTACTTGAAATACTTAGTTGAAAAGTTGGCCATTTAGTGCAGAATGGAGCCATGTCATGCATAATGTGGTTTGCCATAAGAAGACATTGAACTCACTTCAATTCAATTCAATTTGAATACAGTAAATGTGCATCCATTCTGCACTCTCCATCTACCTGTTGTCCTAAAACCTTAGATAGGAAAACCTGATAGGGAAGTCCCATGCCTGAGCCTTCTGAGTGTGCTTGAATTTGGATGTCGCCAGTGTTTGAACCTGGCAACATTTCTCATCTGAGGGTACCCAGAGCGCTCAACTTGTCACTGCTTAAGCACAAGCTCAATTTTGTGTACGCTCGTGCTATTTTTGAGAAATGTACCCATTGAAAGGGAAGTATTAATTTACATTCACTTTGAACTACTCCTACTAAATGTGTACAAAAATGAAGCCAAATACTTGTGCACTGCACAACCTTAACTCAAATCGATATAATTTGCATGGGGGTAAATTATAGTTTGTTCGGCTTATCATTGGCGAAAATTATTAGGCTTTTGTTACTGCACACACCAACTTATGCTTGTGTAAATTCACATAAACATGTACCTGTCATGCAGTTAGCATAAGTGCTCTGCCCAACTGCGTGTTTTCCATTCTATATCAACACACAATGCTACAAGTCATTTTTTTTGCCAATTATAAGCCAAACAAGAGTTAGAAGAGTTAGTCTATAAATCAAGATTTGTATTGGTTCCATTGATGCCCTAACTCTTCTGTTTATTCCCATGCGTAGTGGCGGGAGCTTGGACTATAAACGGCGGTGAGCATAAGATACAATGAATTAGAGAATAAGCGATAGGAATTTTTATTTTGCCTATCCTCTACCGTGTGATAGGCGACAGGCAGGTCCAATATTTTGAGTAGTGGATGCGGCGCGCCGGTATCCACTACGATAAAATATTGGACCTGCCTGTCGCTCATCATAGGTAGAGGATAGGCAAAATAAAAATTACTATCGCTTATTCTCATTCTTAGTCAGTTAAATATTATTTTAATAACTGTAAACAAATTTTTTAAGCAAAAACTAAGTTACCGTCATAAAAACTCCCCTCATTATAAAATGAACGAAACTTGTTTACAACTTCACGTATTCTGTTGCGAGTATTGCTAGCGCGTTCGCGTATTCCGCACTAGTCTACGCATCCAGCGCGATACATACGCGCACCTCTACACGCGTGTTACGAATTATCAAGACGCATGATGACGTGGGGTCGTCTACGGCCTGATAGACGGCACCCGAAATCATGCGATTGTCCAATCAGAAATGTGTATACGAACTAGACCACTCCCACTGACTAAGAATATTTTGTAATATAACTGCTATGATGAATTTTGGGTGTGGTATTTACTTAGGAGTTTTAGTTCGGCATCAACTAGATGGAAGAAAAAAAACCTTGAGGAGGAACACTTTACTTTGACGTGTTCAGACGTATAACCAATCCACAGAATGTCTTGCGTTATTGTTTAATATTGTATCTTGTTACATAACAGTATTGATACAAACCGTACAAGAGGCAGTCTGTGGATATATATTTTGCATCCAAAGTCTTCCAATGTACATCAGTAAACATATGATATGATTAAGCAAAATGAATGGATTTGGCAGCAAAATTTATTTTCAGATATTAATGGTAAAAAGAATGAAGAATAATGTTTGCTTTATTTTTGCATCATATCAAGGGTGTAGTGCAAGGAGCCACTATCTGCAATAGCTGCTCTATACGTTTAATAGCTGCCCTGTAGACATTTGACCATTTCTGCATCTTTTATTGAACACAGTGTTTAATATTACCAGGTGTAGAATAGCAAAATTCTATGCCAAATTTGGAACTGCTATACAAAACAAACAAACAGTGTATAGCGGTTTTTGCTAAGCAAAAAAGAGCTTGAAATCAAAAGCTGTGTGCAATTTGATGTGGAATACATTGTAGCTCATAGTGCAAAATGCTATGTAATATTTGGGACTTTGACCTTGGCATTTTGAATGAATTGCTGGAAATTGATTAATCAAATACCGTATTTCGTCAAATAGTCGCCCCCTCTCAAATAAACGCCCCCACCACTTTTTTCAACCAAGATGTTTAAAAAATGCCGATATTTCCATGCTATCTTGTGTAGTAAGCTTACCAAGTCGCCCACATGGTCGATAATAGCGTCAATAATTGGCGAAAATCTTGATTGGGAACCCGGAAGTGAACCAGAAGTCTGTGTTTCGAGTTCATAGTTCGTCAATTTAGCGTGAGTTTTAAGTTTACCTAATGATTTTAACGGGAATTATTGTTCTAAAATTGACCTTGAATAAACGCCCCCCATTGGGAAAATGTAACGCCCCCGGGGGCGTTTATTTGACGAAATACGGTACTGATTGTACACATGACGCCTGGCAGCTACTGCAGATTGAGCCTTCATGCACTCAACCCTCATTATATAGCATGAAACTTTGCTTAAAGCCATAATGTACGATCTTATAATATGAAAATGGTTACTTTTTTTTTCCAGACCTGATTTTTTGGGCATAATATGTACATATGTCCCAACTTACACCTGAATGTAATTACCCAAATTTGTTGTGCTTGTCAGATCAACAGAGCAATTTTGACAATACCGTAAAACCCCGTCTACAAGCATATATAGTGTTTTTGATGAAATTTAAATTAATACGATACATGCGTATATATGCCAATACAATAGATTGGTCTTACAATAATACTTGTTTGTATACATGCTTGGATCTATAATTTATTTGCTCTAATTCCACAATGGCGCCTGGATTCATTTAGCTTTAAAAAGAGTGTACTCTATATGCTTGTAGACGGGGTTTTACGGTATAGTATTCAGACAGTAAATCCCCCCTTAGAACTCCATACTAGACAGCCAAAATAGCCAGTGGGGTTTCTTTCACTTTACCGTGTTATTTCGGCTTAAAATTGACAAATACGTTTCCCGACAGTTATTACTAATATTATTTCAACATTTCGAGTAAAGAATAACAAAAATAAAATTTGATGAAAATCATGCATTGTGGCTTTAAAAGTTGTTCTTATCATCTGAATGCATTTTTGTCCAACTTGAACAATATGGTGCAAAAATTGGAATCATTGCTGTAACAAATAGTATGCGCGCACCATCAACGTATGCCATATGAGCAGGGATTTCATACTGTGATGACTATGTGGCTATTCCAGTCGAAATCCCATACACCCCCTGTAGAAGACATGACCTTTTAATCTTCCACACAGGGAGTATGAATATAAAATGGGGTTACCTAAATGGGTGACTTCTTTTGAAATATGCACCCTCCGTGTGGGAGATAAAGATCATATGTCTTCCATAGGGGTGTATGGATTTCAAGTGGAATAGCCCTTTGACAGGTGGCATGATCAGCTAATCGGTAGCAGTGCTTGATTATATGCATTGCATGCTTAGTATGCTGTTAAAGCATATGATTCCAATTTATTTCTAATTTGCAAATGTTACGTGAAATGCTTTTTCTAAAAATAGGTGAAAAAATAATTACATGCTCTAAGTAGGAAACAAGCAATGAATTTTTAAATTAAAAGAAGTAGGAAAACAAATGAATAATCAATGCACAGGTCATTATGTTAATTTGAAGAGTTTTCACAATGTAACTAAATTATGGCATGTGGGAGTGTGTACACATGTGGGGGTGTGTACGTTTGCTTTCAATCGCGGAAGTTGGTATAAAAACACACCTCCGAACATGGAACATACAAAACTGTGGACGGTCCTCAGTTCCAAACTTATGCAATAGACTAGAATCATGGTGCATCAACTGTTGCCCTGTACCATTGCATGTAATTTGTATTAGCAAAAATGAAGCACAAAAACTGCGGAAATGTCCTTGGTTTGGCAATTTAAAACCCAGGCACATGGTCCGCACTTGGATAATTATTGTGTGCATGGTCCGGTCCTGGTCTGCAACAAAAACTACCAATCAGGGGTATGCCTGAGAATCACTTTGTAACACAGGATACTTGGTTACTAAATGGTGTTAGTAGGTCGCAAATAACCTAAAAATAGGAATGAGTTCTTAAAGATTTTGCAATAACTGCCAATCAAATTCAAAAGGAATTGTCTTCGTTGGGAAAATGCGTAAACAAAGTGCATTTTTCCGGTAGATTGTGGTGTACCGGTACATATATTTATTATTGGGCATTCATGGTTTGATACTAACATATAAGGCTATTCCAGTTGAAATCCATACATCCCCTGTGGAAGACTTGGCCCACACAGGGAGTGTAGATTTCAGATGGAGTCGTTCATTCAGGTAACCCCATTTGAAATTCACACTCCCTGTGTGGGAGATTAAGGTCATGTCTTCCATAGGGGGTGTATGGATTGGTCCATATAGAATTTGAGTTGCTTGCTGTTGAGATCTGCATCCTAGAGTGATCAACAGTTTTATTGAGGTCAGGCTGTGGCATTACATTGTTTAGTGCATGTTTAGCTTGTAAACATTAAATTTGATTGGCTCCTGACTGTCGATACAGAGCAATAGGCGAGACTGTGATGCATTAAAGCTTGTTGAGGCATGCACATAATTAAAGCTAATTAAAGCAATCATTTTGCCAGCAAAAAAGATTTCAATTTGACATCTTTGAATGACTGTATATCCCATCAAAATGAGGACAATGCAAAGTTGTTGCACTGTACACATTCTGCCAAACAGATCTCTTGATGAGTTTCTTACAGTTTTTTTCATGTTTCTTTGATATTGAATATACCAAGTTGCTAGAATACAACATTGTGAATTCATGAAATACCTCTCAAGTCTCAATTAATAAACAACATATGCAGAATTCACATGCAAAATGAGATATACACCATTTTAAAACCTTTTTACGTTAAGGGGGTACTACACCCTGGCAAATGTTGTGCCTATTTTTGCATTTTTCTAAAAAATTATAGCACATTGGTGACAAGTAAGATATGTATATTATAGGGGCAAGGACTACAACTACTGTACTGAAAATTCAGCAACTCAAAGCAAGTAGTTATTGATTTATTGATCAAATATTGGTTTTCCCTCATTTTTGACTGTAACTCCAAAACTGTTGTCTATGCAGAAATAAATTTTCCAGTGCAGTAGTTGTAATCCCTGACCCTATAATATACATATCTTACTTGTCACCAATGTGCTATAATTTTTGAGAAAAATGCAAAAATAGGCACAAAATTGGCCTGGGGTGTAGTACCCCTTAAATCAACACCATACTTAAAAAATGAAGCGTAGTATCAACACATCCTTCAATAGCCTCAGAATGAGCATTTTATGTATTTGCCTATATCTCAAAATCGAGAAAAACGGATGTATAGCTTTTTGCATCTAAACTCTTCAAATATATTTAAAGAAGATGAAAAATTGATTGCATTTTGAGAATTATTTACTTGGTAAGTGCAGGCCCATTGCCATCACTAGCAGCATGTTTGCAGCGCATTTGCATTGCATTTATAAAATACACAAGCATGTGCAGTACATGCATTGAGTTGCATGGGTTCATTTTACATTGTACTATTCCAGTTGAAATCCATATGCCCCTTCTGGAAGATATGAGCTTAATCTCCCGCACAGGGAGTGTGAATTTCAAATGGGGTTACCTGAATGGGTGACTTCATTTGAAATCTACACCCCCTGTGTAGGAGATTAAAATCATGTCTTCCATAGGGGGTGTATGGATTTCAACTGGAATAGCACATTACTTACAGGTGAAATTTCATGATCTTTCATAATCTAACATTTTTTTTTAATATGTGATGCGATCAAGCAAAATCAGTCAGAACTCGGAAATATTAAATTTTCAGTTTCTTCTAGGATAGTAAAAAGCATTTACAAAGCTGGATTTTGCATAAAACCCCATTGAAATTGAACAACCAGTTTCAAAGATAATGAACAATTAAAGATTTTCCAAAACAACAGGAAACACGGAAATATTTCCTTTGCTTGGCTGTATCTCAAAATCAATATTTCCGAGTTCTAACTGATTTTGCTTGATCGCATCACATTACTTATCTCACTGCAAAGTTATTTTTTTCTTATCTTGGATGCAATACTAGTATAATATGTGAAATTTGAAAGTAAATGCATTGATTTTGTTTGTTTGATGTATAGTGGTAGTGATTCAGATGATTACCGCAGGAGAGACTCAAGAGAATATAGCCGAGACAGAGGCGACAGAAGAGACAGAGACAGGGAACATAGGTAGGTTGGAAGGAGAACAACCCAACATATCATGATGTCCTATAAACTAGTTTTGTTAGGAAGGGAGGCGTTACAAATGTTGATCAATTAGGTTTCTTCTATGCTCTTAAATACCGGGAAGCAAGTTTACCTGAAATTTCCTGATTCTCGGAAATGTTGCCATAATTATTTTTAGCCAATTTTATTGTTAATTTGTTATTATTTTTTTTTACATTTCCGGAATTAAAAAAGCAAAAACATTTTTTAGGGAGAGGGGTGATATCCCCTATCCTATTCCACGCACAAACTCCCATAAATGGTGATGCTGTGCACAAGCGTTTTGCTGAGGGCCAGTCTGATTTCCAGAAATTTATCAATTACGTATTATTTTGACTGACTACCAGTTTTGCTGCTGACAGGGTTCGCAGAAAAAACATAGTTTTGACCGTGTTTTTTTTCCGGCAAAAGCTAAAAAGTGATAAATATTTCACTTTTTTCATCTCAAAATTAATTACAGGGGTGGAATTTCGGCGGGAGTCCCAGAGTCGACTCTCGCAGAGACTCCCGTAAAAGTCCTATTGCGAGAGTACATGTGGACTCGCGCTGGAAATGATCGGCTCAGCGAACTTACGTTTAAGTTCAACACGCCTTAAAAGTTTCAAATCTTGCACAATGTAAAGGAAAAGTCGCCAAAGATGCAATGACATATGGAAGTGAGAGTATGATGACACATATATTAAAAACTTAACTTTGTTAGTTTGTTTGTTTGAATGCATTTACGTGAGGCCTACATACCTTTTGGACTCCATAAGATTGTACAACGAGAATCCATTTACGGGAATCCATGGACTCTCGCAAAACTCTCTTGCGAGAATCCACTTGGACTCCTGTGGCACTTTACGAAATTCCACCCCTGAATTATTAAGTACTAATTAAAGGTATAGATTTTCATTGCACACTTGTGGACTTAACTGAAATGTGTTGAATCAAATTCAAAACATTTTCCATTTACGGACTTAATGAGAAAAAAAAATGATTGAATGTTGTGTGCAACTGTTTATGAGCTTGTGTTACTTTTTAATATTTGACAGACTGTGAGTTTTTGCCAGTTTAAACCAGGCAGGCAAAAACAGGTTTTTGCTGCCAAACACATGTTTTTGCCAGCAAAAATTGAACCCTGGTTAATGATGGGGATGGAGGGGGTCAGCTGGAATGGAATTAGTCAAGTTCATAACATGTCATCAATCTTTTGAGTTCTTCCATTGCGGGTGTAATATACATTTATTCACACCCAATCTTCACACTTGTCTTGTCTCAAGGTCAGAGTAGCACCATGTTAGATTTCGCAGTGGCATATTTAAATCAGTGCATTTACGTGGTTGTGTCACAAGCGTATGTACAAATCGCCCTCCTATGCGTGTGTACCGTATTTCGTCAGGGCGTTACATTTTCCCAAGGTCAATTTTAGAATGATAATTCCTGTTAAAATCATTAGGTAAAGTAAAAACACACGCTAAAATGACAAACTATGAACTAGAAACACTGACTTCTGGCTCACTTCCGGGTTTCTGATCCAGATTTTCGCCAATTATTGACACTATTATCGACCATGTGCGCAACTTGGTAAGCTTACTACACAAGATAGCATGGAAATATCGGCATTTTTGAAACATCTTGGTTGAAAAAAGTGGTGGGGGCGTTTATTTGAGGGGGGCGACTATTTGACGAAATACGGTATATGTTCTGCGGGATTGGGTTAGCGCACGCTATTCAAAACTGACAAGGCGAACTCCAACATTGCGTTACTCTCAAATGGAGACAAGACCGACTGTAGTTGGTTAAATTGTCATCCAACCTCTTGTCTATACAAAATGTATATTCAATAATTTATGATAAATAAGTGCAAAAAGTTGTTAAACGAAAGTGAGCAAAAATTAATAAACTTACACTATTACTTGAAAATACTTGCGTCTTTCACAGAGAGAGAAGTCATAGAGAGAGGAGCAGTACAAGAGAAAGGGATCGGGATCGAGATCGAGACAGGGAGAGAGATCGAGACAAAGGCAGGGACAGAGATCGAGACAGGGACAGAGATAGAGACAGAGAGAGGGACCGAGATGACAGAGACAAAGACAGGGATAGGGACAGGTAGGATAATGAACATTTTAAGAATTATGAAAACAAGAATACAAGAACAAAAGGAAATGGGTTAAATTAAGCAATGCGGTTGCTTCATTCTTGCCCAGAACAATAAAGGGATGTCATCAAACCAAACGCTAGTCAACCGCCGGCACCCTGGCAGATCTTATTTTGTACCATTAGGTCACCCGACTTTCGCGGTCAAGTTTGTGTTTGATGATCGCTAAATTTACATGAAGTCATTGCTGAAGATGTTAGGAGAATAAATCTCATTGCTATAAAGAATAAAAGTCCCTGGACATGCACATGGTAAAACAAATTCACTTTTGAGTCTCCCTCCCAGTAGGACTTCACAGTAAAAAAGGCCCCTCTGTACGTAAGACTACACTGTCAGTCGAAAAAGACAAATTTCCCCTATTTTGGCTCAGAATATAGTGTTTTTCACACTAAAATGAGGATACACAGGGCAATTATTGCTTTATTTCATCTTTTAGGATTTTTAGGGGGGATGTTCCCACCATAAAAAATTTAGGACACATGTCTCCTCTGCCTTCCACCCCCCTACTTCTGCTGCCTTTGCTATCACATGTTTACTAACTTGCCTCGTATCTTGTTTATTTCATTCAAGGTCGAGAGACAGAGACAGGGAGAGAGACAGAGACAAAGAAAGAGAGAGAAAGCACAGAGATCGTGAACGAGAACGCGATAGGGACAGAGATCGTGACAGGGAACGAGAAAAAGATCGCGATAAAGATAGAGATAGAGAAAAGGACAGAGAAAGGGAACACAGGTCGTCTAGAAGGTAAGATGACCCCCAATTAATTTCAACCTAATTTAATTTTTGCCTATTATACCCACCTAAGAACTGTCCCATGGTCAGTTTCATGACTACCATCTGAGATAAAAGTACTGGCTGTTATGCACTCCAGGCAAGGTCTTAGCCAGCCATGCGTCCACCCCTCTTGGACAGGTGGATTTAATGGATTTTACAGATGTGCTGGCTCTAAAACAGATGATTTTAAGGTCATATGAACTTGAGACTAATTCAGAGTGACATGTAAAGGCCAAATCAGGACATATTTGACCCCAGTGACCCTTCCATGGGTATAGAGGAGTTGTTTTATATTTGAGGGTCAAATTTTGGTATCTGCTTGGATGGGTGGTTTCTGATTTCTGGCTAAGACTCTGACTCCAGGTAATGTTACACTATGGACACTATTTTAAATAGAGCAATGTTACTGTTTATAGTAGGACTCACAATTTAGCAGTGTGATCGGGTTATTTCCGCCATTTTCTGTCGCATAGTTAAGACAGTTACAGGGAAAAATCTTGTGACTTTGACATTTTGGTTCCATTTAATTTAAAATTTGATAATTTCGAGCCTAGTAGAGGCTAATGAACTGGGAGATATTTACTCAAGTGTTTTGGGTTGAAATTTATTGGCAGCCATGTTTTTCAAGTATTTGCTACCCTATGTAAAGAATGCCATAAAAAAAGCCCCGGATATTTCACTATTTTTGGAAATGCACCTGTTGATAGGAAAACCAACAATGAGCCATACCAATGGGCTATTCCATTTAAAATCCACCCTCCCCCTGTAGAAGATTTTGGAAATATCTGTCACAGGGGGGTATGAATTTCAAATGGAATTATCACATTAGCAGCTCCACTTGAAACTCACCCTCCCTCTGTGGAAGATGTTGAATCTTTCTCAGAGGGTGTATGAAATTCAGATGTAGCTGCCTAATGTGCATATTCCATTTGAAATTCATACTCCCCCTGTGGCAGATATTTCCAAAATCTTCCACAGAGGTAGTGTGGATTTTAAAGGGAATAGCCCAGTTTGGCCCAACATTGGGCTATTTCAGTTAAAATCCATACACCCCCTATGGAAGACATGATCTTAATCTTCCACACAGGGAGTGTAGATTTCAAATGGAGTCACCTAATTCAGGTAACCTAACACTGTTTGAAATTTACCCTCATTGTATGGGAGATTAAAGGTCATGTCTTCCATAGGGAGATATGGATTTCAACTGGAACAGCCCATTGTTTCAGCTGAGGCACTTGTCAATGTGAAACTTATTCTCTTTTTTTTTTTTTTTAACAAGTGTTTGTATGACATACATTTGGTTTAATTATCCTGAGTATTGTGAATTTGAGCAAAGCCTATCATATTGGGCTATTCCACTTGAAATTGGTACAACCTTCTAAGCAAGACATGACCTTGATCACCAACACAGGGTGTGTAGATTTCAAATGGAGTCACCCATTCAGGTAATACCATCTGAAATTTACCCTCCCTGTGTTGAAGATTAAGATCAGGTCTTTCATAGGGGGTATATGGATTTCAACTGGAATAACACATTTGAATAGTTGCATGGCGGTTTATATTGTTAGCCATTTACCCATTTCAAACCCCTCTGCATATTGTATTTTGAATGAGATTTGCTGTGAAACCAGCATGAAAAATATGTGCAATTGCCCATTGGTATGCTAACTTGTCAAGTTGTCATGTATATTTGCAGTTTATTTGTGGAAAAAGCAAGGCGGTAAACATAATCAACATACAATATCTTTGAAAAAAGAATGAAAAGTTTTCAATGTGATTGCTTTGTGATGCATGCGAAAAGCATTTGGTGTGAGAACTATTCCCGACCTGCCAGAATCATATTGCTTTGACAGCAAAAACAAATTTACATTGTAAATATGTGTATTGTAATATTTGCTCAACTAAAGAATCAAGCTAAGATACCAGGAATTGGTTGCGGAACACTGAAGCCAGTCAGTGTCTGGTCTTAAAATTGAGCTATTGGTGGTTATCAATCTTTATTTCTTCCTGTGTACAGTCACAAACACTCAAAAGCCGAGAGATCTAAAAGCCCAGAGACATGATGTCCAAATGCAGCAAGTTGGCAACCTGACAAACAATGGCATGTTGACTATATGTACTTACATATGTGACTGAATCTGCATTTGTTTAGAGGTGAAACTTCAAATGGGGGGGGGAAGAATTGTTTGGCTGTATTTTGGTGCAAGATTTCCATCCTAGTTTTGTACTGACTGAAATATACACTCTGATATGGTTTGATCAGCTGCTTTATCTAACTTTATATTCCTCATTTTGGGTCGTGGGTTCATTTTAGTGAAATAATCAAACTAGTTTCATCTCCCTAATGCAGATTACGTCATATATTACTTGATAAATTTATTAATAGAAGGGTCCTACAGAAATGTGTGCCTCTCAAACTATTTCAAACCACATTCCAAAATTTTCTGCAGCATCTATGAATTTCAATTCATTAATTTGGTCTGATAATGGTGGTATCATATACTTTCAGTCGAAACTTGCTCGAAATAATTGGTGGTGATTTTGGCCTCCACATTTTCTTGCATCATGTCTGCCATGCCAGTAATGACTGAAGAGCATTTTCGCGATGGTTTCCAGTGTTTTGTTGAACCAGCAAGTTGTTTCATTTGCAGCAACTGCTAATGTTGCACAACCTTTATACTTTAGGTGATGCACAAATGGCCGAGTCACATGAAAGTGGCCTGAAAATCTGCTCAAACATTATTTATGTCATGAATTAAAGTTTTAACTTCAACACTACACTATTTTTTTCACTCACCTGGAACGTTTTCACTAGTCCGACTAGCGTCTTCAGCAGATGGTGATGCTGTGTTGATATCTTGTCTACAATCGGGATATCTCTCACTGATGGCGTCATATGATTGACGTAATATGATTGACAGAATGACGCCATCCTATGACGTCATTCTGTCAAACATATGACGTCATCAGTGAGAGATATCCCGATAGTAGACAAGATATCAACACAGAAACACCAGCTACTAAAGACGCTAGTGGGACTAGTGAAATCGTTAAAAAAAAAAAAAAAATAGTGTAGTGTTGAAGTTAAAACTTTAATTCATTTTATCTACCACTACGTATGAATATCCACTCGTATATTATTTATGTCATTGTTTGGTTGTCAACTTGAATTATGATAGGCCCACAATTGACTGCACACATTACAGACTGCAAACTATAATATACTTTTTCAAACACATAGGTATTGCCGCCATTTTTGTACATCATGTTTCTATCAAATTGGGCTTGCTATTTTATATGTATACAATTTGGAATACATTGACATAGAGAAATTGCATATATTTTTTTCTGTTCTAATTCCAGGTGGTTATTTTTTCCTTGTATACCTTACTTTTCAAAAGACTTGACATGTTTAGAAGGGTAAAAGGGCATTTTCTTCATTAATTTAAAAAAAGGGGTTAATTTTATTCCAGACACAGAAATTACAGAATTGGCAAGTTTATATAATATAACCCTGCTGATCAATATGTTCAATTTTTTTCAATGATAAGACAAATTATTTACTCAGTTCACAATTTAGATCAAACCTGCCCAAAAGATTTTGTACATGAAAAATTGGTTCAGAAATCACAGGATATACATATGATAAGCTTACATAACGTCATTGTCTTACTGGCGCTGCTAGAGTGAAGCATATAGGCTGCCTCCTTCTTCATTCATTATCTCCGGCAATCACAACATTATACCTTATATGAAAGAAAAATAATTTTCAAGCAAGAATCATCTGGTTTTAATTAAAACAAACTCATAGTGACCATAAAAACGAATAAAAACATCCGGCTCTCAACACGAGATATTCAAAATTCCCGGGCGCCAAAATTGTCGAGTGCAATGACGTCCCAGTAATACAATGAAGGCTGACGACAATTGAACACAAGCAACCATTACGTCATTGCACTTAGACTATTTCGGCACATGAATTTTAAATATAGCGTGTTGAGAGCTGACTGTTTTTATTCGTTTATTATGGTCAATATGAGTTTGTTTTAAATAAAACCATTTGATTCGTGCTTGATAATTATTTTTCTAACACATAAGGTATAATGTTATGATTGCCGGAGACCCCCTTTAAAGCATAATCTTCATAGATATTTAGCATCATATATTTGTGTTTTGTGTGTTGGTTTTTGACGGGGGCATTTTATGGATATTATGCTCAAATATTTATGGAATGAATGTAGAAGCACAACATTTCTGCTGACCCCTTTTATGATGCCATACTTGCTTTCATATTCATTTCATGCCTAATTTCAACTTGCTACGCTTCAAAGAAATGATTTCTCCACACTCTCAATGTTTTGCGCCTATTTACTCTGGGTAAAATCCAAATTCAGAGTAACTTTAAGAAGGAAAGCCGCCCAAGGTCAATCACCAATCTTAAGCTTAATACTAATCTTAACGCCTTACACTTACTTGAACATTGCTACTAATCATAACATTGTCCTAAACCAAACCCTAATCTGAACCCCAAATCCTAATCTGAACTCCAAATTCTAACCGTACACTTTAATTCTGTTACAGGCCTGAGGCTGAGTGTGAAGTACAAAACACAATATATGACGTGTCATGTCAAAATGAGACACTTTTGGGCAGGTGATACATTTTGAGGTTTTTACATATCTTAAGAGGCATTATCTGTTATTTTGGAGGATTTTTTAAAAATGTTTGCCACGGTCAAAAAATGGATTTCCTTTAAACTTTCATATTTGATGGACCTTGACCTGAAACAAACACACATGAAATAAATTTCGGAAAAATATCCCCGTTGCCATGGTAACAGCCAAATTTCCATTTCAGGCATATTTTCACAATTTTGCATTTTTCAGCAGTCAAATTGTCATGTTTTGAAGCCAGTGTTACTAATATACACAATATGGATATAATGTTTTCTTTATAAGGTATGCATAGGTCAAACCTTAGATGCCGCATTGAAAGTATAAAAATAATCACCAGATGTCAGGGGGGTGGGTTATACCATTTATTTGAAATAGGGTGTTTTTCAATTTTTCAAAGTATGAAAATATACCAACTTTGTATAGCTCATAAACCATATGGTAGTGCTCCAAGTTCAACGTCAACCACAGCATGTTGAGATGATACATTGGTCTTATGAAAAATTTACATTTGAGCTTGGGGAAAATACATCTCTTAATACAGTGTTGCCAGACATTTTCCTATTTTTTCGAAATTCAGCTCTAGTCTCACCTTAAGTTAAATGGTGTGAAAATGAAACTTCACCCTTTCAAGGAACATATTTTAGAAAGGAAGCTAATTTCATATCAAATTTGATCAGTTATAATGGCCAGTGTTGCTCTAAACCACATGGGTGTTGCCACAATTGCGGTTAAAATGTGAGATGTGGATATTTTCAACTTTTTACAAGTTTTAAAAATACCAAAATACCATGGCATACATTCCTATAATAAAGATGTAAAAATGAAACATGTTGAGATGATACATTGGCCTTATGAAAAAGTTATTTTGATCTGGGGGGGACATCAGTTTGTACAGTGTTGCCAGATATTTTCCAATTTTTTTCGAAATTCAACACAAGTCTCACCTTAAGTTAAATGGTGTGAAAATGAAACTTCACCCTCTCAAGGAACATATTTTAGAAAGGAAGTTAATTTCATATCAAATTTGATCAGTTATTATCAGTGTTGTTCTAAATCACACGGGTTTTGCCAAAATTGTAAGATGCAAATATTTTCCAGCTTTTTACAAGTCTTAAAAATACCAAAATACAATGGCATGCATTGTAATAATAATAATAAAGATGTGAAAATGAAACTGATTGAAACATCGACCTCATCATGTTGAGATGATACATTGGTCTTATGAAAAATTTACATTTGAGCTTGGGGAAAAACATCTGTTTATACTGTGTTGCCAGATATTTTCCTATTTTTTTCGAAATTTAGCACTAGTCTCACCTTAGGTTGAAAATGAAAGTTTATTAGAAAGAAATTTATTTTCATATTAAATTTGATAAGTTGCATAAAATGGTGAGTGTTGTTCCAAACCACATGGGTGTTGACATAATTAGGGTTAAATAGCGAGATGTGCATATTTTCAACTTGTTACAAGTTTAAAAAAACATGTGAAAATGAAACATCAACTTTATCATGTCATGTTGAATGATACATATTTGGTCTTACGAAAAATTTACACTTTTAAAAGCTTGGGGAAAACATATGTTTATACAGTGTTGCCAGATATTTTCCTATTTTCTCGAAATTTAACACAAGTCTCCCCTAAAGTTAAATGATGCGAAAATGAAACTTCACTTTCACAAGGAAAGTATATTAGTATGAAATTTACTTTCATATTAAATTTTATCAGTCGTATAAATGGTCAGTGTTGTTCCAAACCACATGGGAATTGCCATAATTAGGGTTTAATAATGAGATGTGGATATTTTCACATTTTTATAAGTCTTAAGGGCTCAAATAGTGACGTTTACACATATTTTTGTGGACCTGAGAGCATGTCAGACATTATTTTGAAATTTGCGATATAATACAAATTTTATGGCAAATGATTAAAATGATATTTTTGAAATTTAACAGATCTCAAAAGTAAATTGTATAAATCTAGTGATATGTACTTTTAAGTAGTGATATGTACTTTTATCTAGTGATATGTACTTTAAAACGTGTATGTAGCTGGAATGAAAGCCGTCGATCATATGAAAATTTGACCTTTCGTATTGAAGATATAGATTTTTTATAGATATATTTTGAAATACATAAAAGGCATCACATTTTTACCAATATACACATACTAGCAAGGCTAAAAGAAATTAAAATAACATAAGATTATTACATTAAAGATGCATATAAGAGTAAGATGTTTAAATTAGGCCTACCCACTACCCCTGCCCAATTTTGTGCCTATTTTTGCATTTTCTCAAAAAATATAAGCGCATTTAGTGACAAGTAAGATATGTATATTATAGGGCAAGGACTACAACTACTGCACTGGACATTTTTTATTTCAACACAGACAACAGTTGTGGAGTTACAGTCAAAAATGAGGGGAAACCAATATTTGATCAATAAATCAATAACTACTTTCCTTGAGTTGCTGAATTTTCAGTGCAGCAGTTGTAGTCCTTGGCCATATAATATACATATCTTACTTGTCACCAATGCGTTATAATTTTTGAGAAAATGCAAAAATAGGCACAAAATTGAGATGTATATCCCTTAAAGCACATAAACCAACTATACTTGCCAAAAAGATTTGGGGAAGAAATGGGCAACAAACTAGATCCAGCAAAAGTCTCAAAAGATATAAGAAAGGTCAAAGACAATAATGCACAGAACCTTTTCACAGCCAGACATAAATTATTAATGTCCAGTTACTTTTCCCGAGAAGAGCTCGCAGGAGAGTCAAAAGTATGACATTTCAAGTCATACTGAAGAAGAAATGACCATTGAAATGTTGCATGATATTGTTGCTAATTCTCTGTCATTCAAGCATCCCCTGCTCATTGATGACATGAATTTGTGTAAGCTTGTGAAAAGGAAGCAGCTAACTAAAATTAAGCTTTCAAGACTGAAGAAGATGTATATGAACACTTTTTGCAGATACACCAAATGTTGATAAAAGTTGTCTGAGGAAATATTTGTTTCAAGTAGAATAAAAATTCCTTTAAAAAGGAATGGGTTGCCCAATAGGAGCTATGATATGATGTGCTGAAATCCTGGGGGCACTCACACTTTGGACGTAACGCGTATGTAGGGCTATTAAGACCCCCCTTTTCACCATCGCTGTCACCCAAAGACCCCATTACCAGCACATGCTCTGTCTCCCTGGTTAAAGGTATACAGGGATGTGCCACGGTTTTTGGGGTACCTTAACAATTTTGGTATTTCGATTGGTGGGTTTTCAGTGGAGACAATGCGCCAAATTGGGCGCATTTGGTCAAAAGTGCCCATAAAAGGGCCGGATTGGGACAAATTTGGGTGCTTTGGGGTTTTTTTTGTGATAAATTGGAATACAATAGCTGTAAAGGTGTCATTTTGAAGTTGAAAATGTATCCACATTTCACTATTAACTCCATTTATAGTGGCATCATCCATGTGGTTTATTCATTGCAGCGATCTAAACAATATAAAACCTAAAGAGACATGCGTTGAATTTTGAATATATGTGATAATATCTGGCAATACTGCATAGAAGGAAATATTTTCCGAACTCAAATTTAAAAATTCACATACTAGTGTTCTTAGGTTAATTTTTAACCTTAATATTGTTCATTCCACAACAATTTAGGGATGTGTACTATTTTTAAGACTTGTAAAAGGCTGGAAATATCTAAATTAACCGCCAGCTATGGCAACACCCATATGGCTTAGAATAACACTGACCATCCTAGATGGTCAAATTGAATATGAAATTAACTTTATTTTTAATAAGATATGTTCCGTATGAAGGTGAAGTTTCAATTTAATATCATTTAACTTAGGGTGAGATTTGTGTTGAATTTCGAAAAAATAGGAACTATTTCTGGCAACACTGTATAAACTGATGTTTTTCTGGCACCCCCAAGATCAAAATAACTTTTTCATAAGGCCAATGTATCATCTCAACATGTTTCATTTTTACATCTTTATTACAGGAATGCATGCCATGGTATTTTGGTATTTTAAGACTTGTAAAAAGTTGAAAATATCCACATCTCACAATTAAACCCCAATTATGGCAACACCCATGTGGTTTAGAACAACACTGGCTATTATAGCTGATCAAATTTGATATGAAAAAAAACTCTCTTTCTAATAAATGTTCCTTGAAAGGGTGAAGTTTCATTTTCACATTATTTAACTTAAGGTGAGACTTGTGTTGAATTTGAAAAAAATAGGAAAATGTCTGGCAACACTGTATATACAGATGTACTTTCCCCAAGCTCAAATGTAACTTTTCATAAGACCAATGTATCATCTCAACATGCTGTGGTCGATGTTGAAATCGAGCACTACCATATGGTTTATGAGCTATACAAAGTTGGTATATTTTCATACTTTGAAAAAATTGAAATACACCCCTATTTCATATAAATGGTATAACCCACCCTGACATCTGGTGATTATTTTTACACTTTCAATGCGGCATCTAAGGCTTGACCTATTCATACCTTATAAAGAAAACATTATATATATATTGTGTATATAAGTAACATTGGCTTCAAAACTTGACAATTTGACTGCTGAAAAATGCAAAAATTGTGATATTAGGCCTGAAATGAAAATTTGCCTGTTACCATGGCAACAGGGATATTTTTCGAGATTTATCCCATGTGTGTTTGTTTGAGGTCAAGGTCCATCAAATATGAAAGTATAAAGAAAATTCATTTTTGACCGTGGCAACTCTATTCTCGAAAATAACAGATAGTTCCTCTTAAATATTGAGGTATTTTGCTCCACAACGCCATTTTCCCCAATGAAATCGGACATTCCTAAGCGAAGATATTGAGTTCATAAGTTATGGTATTATAAAATTGGAAATTAAGATATCAGCCTTTAAAAATATTATTGACAATGTTGAGTAGGAATTACCTTGAAAAATGTCTCAAAAAATACAAGATGCCAGTTATATTCCGGTCTGAAACTATCAGACAATATTTTAAACATTAATAACATCACAAATTCGCAACAAACCCAAATTGTGAAAAAATCACCATGGGCAGATTTTTGGCTGTTTCTCCATTTACGATCCTACCCAAAAGTGTCTCCTTTTGACATGACACGTCACATATGAAGAAGTCTAACCACCCACCTTGAATTCAGTGTTTGCACAGTAGTTTGTCCTGATTGCTAATACAGCCATTAACAAACTTGTATCTAAGTTATGCTCATCTAATCCACATTAACATTTTTTGTCGCAAAACAAAATATTGCATGGAATCAATTTTCATTTCCCTGAAATTATAATTTTTTGCATGCTTTATGTTGATCGTTGCTAATATTGTTGAGAGTCCATTGTGACATGCTCAGGCAAGTCATCTAGATCATAGGCTATAGTGCATAAAATGACAAGTTAGCTGGTGCTTCCGTTTGCTAATCATTTGAATAAATCGCCCATTCTGAATGTGGCCGAGCTGCGGCACACAATTTTTCACCCAGAGCTGTGGCAGTGTCAGTTCATATTTCATTCATAACCTCATTAATATACGCAGCAAGTGCGATCCAATCACACATAATAACTTTTAAATACGCGGGACGCGTGCAGGTCATTGAAAAGTATAATGACCGCGATCGTGACATAGCTAAAAGTACGCTCTACAATGACCGCGTTACGTGACGTGTTACGCGTTCGAACAATTTACGTGGACGCTGGCCGCCGTATTTGGACATCACATTAGTGGGATTGGTCGCTAGCGGTATTTCCTTAATGGGCTATTCGATTTTTTACAGGGAAACGACAGATAAAGTTAAAATTGTGTTCTGTTTTCAAGTTAAAAGAAGAAAATGTGGCGTAAATTGAATTAAGAAAAAAGTGAAAAGTGAGCGGTTATGAATGATGTTAATGACTTTGCATCAGTTTTTTCGGTATTAGAAATATCTAAACATTGTGCTTTGGACCTCGAAATATCCCTCGGTTCCAAAGCACAATGTTTAGATATTTCACAATACCCTCAAAACAACTGATGCGCAGTCATTAACCTCTAATTGGGTGTAACTTCAAATCGCTAGTGTTCGGAGTTCAAATGCGTATTTCTATGGACTTCATTTATATGTGACGGGACACTACGAATCAGCCGTAAAGTCGGCCCCTGGTCAATTTTGTTTTATTTCGTGTTTAGAAAATATATATCATAAGCTTTAAAATAGCATATCATTTGACTTCAAACAATATCCAGAAGCGGGGTTATGGTTTGTTGAACTATGCTCCTTCAATAAAATGGTAACTTTTTTCGGTTCTACATATGTCTCTCTTTCCACATTGCTGGTAATGAAGTCATAATTGGCGTTCATTTCAAATCATCCCCAAGTCAACGAGGTTCAGGAATGTCCTCTCATTGTTATTGTTGGCTATACATACCTAGACAATATACAATGCCATTGTAACCCACCACTTGAACAGGATTTAGCCAAAGCAAACAAAGACTATAGCTATTTAATGATTAGATTATTATCCTCTTCAGCAATAGGATGATTGATTGGTTTATACGCTATCAAATGAGAAACATGTCGCGCCTAATTGAGACAACTATGAATACGACCTGCACGCACATTTTGCACTGTATCTCAGAATACAATTTGCCGAGTTTGCGGCTCATTCGTAGTGTCCACTCACATATGATTTACACAGACATCTTCAGCTATATTAATAATGCTAACAATATTTACACAGACATCTTCAGCTATATTAATAATGCTAACAATATTTTTCAATACAAACTTCATATTCCATCTGCCATTTTCAACGACTTGATACACATAACAGTAGGAATCTGAATTTGTGATGGATTTACCCTTTGGGACACTTATGGTAAAGCCAAGAATTTCCTGCTTTACAAATGCTAAATTCCGCTTTTCTCCCCTTTGTAATTTTAGCACATTTCTGACATAATAATATTTTAAATTGTTTGCAAACAATCCAAGAATAAACTGATTAAAAAGCCCGGCCAATGTGACGATCATTGCGATGTTGCAAAGTTGGGATGGGTGATTGGGTATAATGGCTGCAATGGGAGGTAGGACAGGCGTTGTACGGTAAATCTATGACGGATTTTACTTTATTTTGATGAATTTTGAAGACCCATTTCATTTAGTAGTTTATTTATTTCTTTTCAATTGCATTTTTTTTCTTTTTCTAGGTAATTTTTGCTTATTTTTAAAAAAAATTTCTCAGAAATGCGTTTTCCGCTTTACCTCCAAATTCCGCAATTTTTTGGCTTTAACTTATGGTTTTATTTTACACTCCTGGACTTGGAAAATTTCTAGCAGCATGCCCCTTGTTTTCTGGAAATAGGTCATATGTGACTCCTCGCCACAACTGAGCCCGGATGTAGCCAATCATCATTTTTGAGATATTCAACCAAAATATTCTGCTTGAAATTAGCTTTAAAATGATGTATATCATGTCTATAGTACTTGACATTTAAGTAGTGAAAATCAATAAAACAGTCAATAAATCCTTTCTTTCCTATTGTTTATTGTTAAGTTCGATGGAGCATATCTCAATAGTGGCACTGGCGACATCCGGGCTCAGTTGTGGCGAGGAGTCACATATGTGATATTTTATATCTTTGTATTATAAAATCATAAGGAATCTACAGGATTACTGGCATTTTTTATTGAATTTCTTTTGTATTTTTTGTGTCCATTGTGCACAGGAGACGGCATGGGAGTGATGATGAGGAAAGTCATAGCCACAAAAGCTCATCAAGACATAAACACAGCAAACGTTCCAGACGGGACCATGATGAAGACAGCCATCATGATGGGGGCTCCTCACATGAGCACGGGGACAGTCAACAAGACGGGGGTAAAGATGACCCATCATCATCACTGGTATCGGATTACAAATCGGAATAGACTGAAATTTGGATCTTTAAATTATTTTATTTCATTACAAAGGGTTGTAATGCCTAATGCTAGTTTCATACTGCTTGCCGCTGAGCGGCGTGAATCACGCTGCTTGGTATTTTTCTTCAAGCGGCAGTAACCAAGCAGCACCTTGTGAGCGGAAGCAGCATGGCTCTGACAGCCAGTGTTGCTGCTCCGTGTTCATTGGCCAAAAATCGCATCCAGTTCTCATACGTCGGAGCAGCACCGCTCCCGAGTTGACTTGATTTCAACTGCAAAACGGTGGAGCGATCGATATATCGGGCCTGCTGCTGGTCACCGCTAGCGTTTCTGGTGCGACTGCACAGTGAAGCAAAATCATTGTGCAAGCGGCAGGGATTTGAAACCAGCATAAATGTCTAGATATGAAAGACACTTTATATCAAGGGTTGAAAACCAGAAAGCCTAAACTCAGTTTATCACATTGTGAGTTGAGGCTTTCTGGTTCTCAAACCTTGATCTGTTGAGATTATATATGCATTTTTTTTAATATACAAATTGATTATGCCCTCAAACAATGTACATTGTCACAAGTATGCGTGCATACAAGTGTAATTGGGAATCCCCTGAGGTAGCTTGATTTGGATGGGGATGTGTGCAGGCTGGGATTCTTAAAACGGACCCAAAGGTTATACTAAATTTAACAGACCCAAAATATACAAATGGTGTAGACCCTTGAAATTGTTTCTTGTATGCAAGAACATGTATAACTCTTCATACCACACATCCATACCCACATATCTATAAAGGACCCTCCCCCAAATATATATATAACTTGAACAAACCACAATTGCTTACTAAGCTAGTGAAAAACCTGCTATTCTCATCTTCAGTTCCAATAGAGAAGAGTTTATAATTTGATCAGCTCATAATCAGCAGGCCATCTTATATTGCGGATTAATATCAATATACTTCAGCTGCTTTCTTTAACACCCAAAATATAGACCAGACATGTCAACTATATAACTCTGAATGTGGGTTTACTTTTTGGCGTAGTGGTAAAATCCTAACAGTTCTTGCAGATTACAAGCTAATTAACCCTAACCCTACCCATGTTTTTTTGCTATCAGAAGGGAAAGAAAAAAACGAAAAAGGGGAGAAGGTGAAGAAAGAAGTCACTTGGTACCCCCGGGATTCAAACCTCGGACTCCTCGCATGCCATACAGAAGATCACCGACCTGTAGCCACAGAGGTTATGCTGCCCCGGGCAGTGATTCCCTGGGTATATATGACTTAGGCTGATTGTTGCGTCATCAAGTCACATGGAATGCATGCACACACAGTGGTTTTAATAGTGAGCTTAAAAAAGACTCAGTTCTAATGGGGTTAAACTATAGTCCAAGCATGTAGTATGGAATAAATGCATTACTCATTTGCAAATTTGGAGACATTGTTAGACTTTGCTCAAGGAGCAAACACAAAAAGCACTTAAGATTTAAGCTTATGGGCTGATTATATAGACTTTAATCTGGAATATTCTGGGCTGCATGGGCATTTTCCTATACATGTATAGAGAACACTTCTGAAACACAGACAAATATGTTGCGTTGGGCTCCAAGGCCACGTTTCCATTATGTATTGTTTTAGAAGTAACATTTTGTGCTGTGTATGCTTGTGCACATGGATGCCCATGTATTTCTGCTCCTGCATGTGGTGAGTAGCTACATACATGCATGTATTTTCTCTCTTTAATGCCCCTCTAATAAATGCCCCCTCTGATAAATGCCCCCACCAATTTTGTTTCAACCAAACTGTTCCATAAATGCTATCAAAATACCATACAGTACCCATATTTCCAAACATTGATTGCTGATCTCTCAATATCCATATTTTGGCAGCCATTGTTATTGTATTTACAGCACAGACTAGAAAATCTGCAGACTATTCACCAACAGCCAAAGTCCCTATGTGTATACTTACTGAATTCTCTCATATTCATGAGGGCCGATCATTCGACGGTGTGTCTAACCAATCACGCCAGCGTTGTGTGCCTTCCATTTTATTTATATATTTATTTCTTATTTAACCTGGGGTGATCGATCAATGCACTGGCACTGTTCTCCCGTGGTTCCCATTTTGCACTATAGAGCTTTGCATGTACAAGGTATGTATGTAGCAATTTTGTCTCTCGCACTTCATGGAACAACATTATTGACCCTCATTATCGGGTGATGCTGGTACTTGACGTGTTGGTGATAAGTCTGTATTAGTCTATGGTTTACAGTATTTTGTAGAAATTTTGTTTGTTTTTGGACATAACAGTACTGCCAGACAGGACTATAATTTGGTTCACCTCAAGTTTGTTAGTGACGTATGTGCGTATTTTGTTGGCCTAAGAGGCGAATCGTGTGTGTCAAGTTAATCACGCAATGTGTACACTCACACACACAAGAGCAATTTGCGGCGCAATCGCGAAAAAGCATTGACGTCACTACCGAACTTGAAGTGAACCAAATTATAGCAATGATTTTAATGGGAAATAGGAATGTGAAAAGATATAATTAACGCTCCCGCTTTTGGAATATGCAATGCCCTTGAGAGAACAATATCTCAACTTTACACAGCAGTAAAGATTTCTGCAGACTTGTTTAAACACAAGTCATGGTAGCAGCTATCAGCTATGACACATAATCTTTTCAGCTATATGACACATAATCTTTGGTACAGTCAGTGAATTGTCTATGTGGTAACTATACTTTCCATTTTGTAAGTGATATCACCTTGGTCTGGGGCGGACATTTTAAAAATGAATTTAGAAGAGCAGCAACGACACCACTTGCATTTCATTCCAGATGTTAAATCTACATCATATGCAAAATTTGAGGAAATTCGCACGAGTCCGTTTTATTTTAGGGCCATTTGTCTATAACTGGTCTTTACATGTAGCCCTATGGAGAGAGTGCCAGTTGACTCATGCAAATTGTCTAAAATTTTCAGAGTATGTAGTATGAACATGTAGAAATATAATCAAGTAGTTTACCTACCTGCTCTCCTCCGAAAAAATAAAAAGTCCTGTACCTCAATGATAATGAAACCTAGGTGGATACAACATACTTATCTGACTATACAATTGTGTCTTTGTCTCACCATACAGTAGGCAGTCAATAAGCTTCCCAGCAAACACAAAAATGTTTTTAAAACGTTTATCTAAAAGAAGTTATTTTGACACAAATGATGCGAGGGAAAGGAAACTTGTGCCAAAAACGTCAGAGTCACTATTTTCAAAGCACTGAATGTATTAGACTGCGGAACTCAGTCCTCAATGATAGTCAGTCATTTATCTTTTGGTCATTATATGACTATCATTTGAGGACTGAGTTCTTACGATACATCTTTCGAGGTGCAGTTTCAGACAATAGCTTGGGATTATTGGGGCAGAGGTTATCTATTGAATCCTTTCATGACCACTGAAGCATAGTCAAGTCTGCCAAGGACACTCGGCACGAATTGAAAGACCATGTCACTCTCGACAAAAGAATGCATGCATGTCAAAGGTCATACGACACCAATTTGGTGTTTGTTATGCTCCTCGAAATATGTACCTTAAGGTCTATGTCTGTGAATGTATCAACATGAAAGCAAATCAATCCTCCAGCAAAATACGTGAAAGTTTTTTGGAATTAATATGATCCTTCATTGTCATGATAAACGAAGTTATGTTAATGATGTTACAAGGTAAATGACTAACAAATAATAATTTATGCCATAACATTACGATATTATGGTTTAAAATAGTAATATTCAAGATTTAATTGGTTAAGTTAGGGTTGCCAAATTCGGCACCAGTTACAAGTGTATTTTCACAAATGTAATTTCGCGAATTGGAGGTATTCGCGAAATTAAATTGCTCGCGAAATGAACTTGTTTTACAGTAACCCAACATTTAAACCTTCTCTGTTTCTGTAAAACATGTGTTTGCTGAGTTGCTTATCAGGCACACAAAAAAAAGAAAATTAATAAATTGTTTTTTATGTTGTACATTAATTGTCCAAATTTGGACAGCAGATACCTTTCATGAAAAATAGTAACGACCCTTAAAAGGTGTTATTTATTTAAGCAGCTGTGGCTTCAAAAAATGATGTAGTGAGGCTGTAATTTTCCCCATTTTGAAAGAGCTACAGCTAAGAGATGTAAAACTGCATAGGTGAGCTAAGATTGTGGCAGCACACATCAAACAACATTTTCATATCTTTTGGCAAAAAAAGGAAATCTGGTATCTTTTACTTTTGTTCTAGCAAACTTTTATTTCTTTATAACAGAGTTGGGACAAAGAAAGTTTTTAACTACAGTCCAACCTCTTTTATCCGGCCAAGCATTGTCCGGATAAGTGAAAAATCCGGATAAGTGAATTACATGTAATTCTGTATTGAAAGTTCAAGGACTGAAATTGTGACAACAAAAGATTGTGCTAATATGGGATAATAGCACTAAAAGATGGCTTTAGAGTGCTTTGTGCAATATAGATGTCATTCTAAGCATTCAGAGCATGGAATTAAGGTGTTAAATCATCAAAAACATGTTTTCCTCTGAAAATTTCACAGCCGGATAACAGAGAGATCCATATAAAAGAGGTCCGGATAAGAGAGGTTGGACTGTATGTTATTTTCAAAAATATGTCTTGGATCATGATTTGATATTGTTATGTTCAAAGTTCAGTATTTATTGAAAATGTGTAGGGGTTTCCCAATGTGCACATTTCAAGATTAAATGGAGTAGCATACTTCAGTTTGCACAAGTTGTGCTAATTGATTACTTTGTTGGGAAAAAATAAATGAAAAAAGAAGAAAATAATAGCAATTCACCCCTTACATATTGAATAGAGTCTCAAACTTACAGCATACATGAAAGGAAGAATTGATGTAACTTTACGTGACTGGTTCAATTCCAATTCATGTATGCTGCTAGTTCAAGACTCTATCATCAAATTTGATGACTTCACGGAGTGAATACTGGTTGGGATAAAAAAAAAAAGTGACGTATAGACGAATCCAATTTCACGCATTCCTACACTTCCATGGCAGCCAAAGCTGGGTCCCCGTCGGCTCCATTTCACCTAAAATGTGAAATGATGCGGCCTTGGATGGGATTTTAAACTGCATTGTATCACCCGTGTTACACGTAGACAAAAGAATGATGACAGTTTACAACACAATAGAATCTAATATCGATTTCTAAGCGGCTTTAATCCACCCAATTGGGCAGTCACAACACCAGATTGGTGCTGCGGGGACCCAATAATGGCCGACCAAATCCTGACTATGACTTGGCTTGTTGGATTCGTCTATAAGTAGGCTTAGAGAGAAAACACAATCTTGCATTTCTCGCAGTGCTTGTATCGCTTTTAAAAGATTCATTTCTACCATGAAAATCTATATCTGTGGCACATGGTTGCAGAATTCGACAACCATTACAACTGAATAAGCATAAGTTTGACCTGATTTTCCAGCCTGAATTTACCAAAATGGTCCATTTTCTGGTACATCCATGCAACAACACAAGTGATATTCTTTATTTACTACTCAAACCTTGCAGTATATTGACCTTTTAAGCCGATTTATGAGGACAATATTTTGTTGTATATTTTTGATGACAGTCTGGTTAGCCCTAGAACTCTGGCCATAGTATCCGTTTTTACTTCCACTAGGGCCAGAGGCACTTACATTGAAAAAATTGTTGGAGATGGTTGAATGCAACAGAACAAATAAATGATGAAAATTGACCTTTTCATTGTGTTCGTGGGTCACCGCAAGAGCTGTAAAATTCCATTTGAAAAACATATTTTTCATATTTATGCACACTTTTCCTACCTATTTAAATGAACCTCAATATTGACCATCATATTGTACCCATTTGTGTTACCTTCAATTCGTCGATCTCTGTTGATTTGCCGTGAAAACGCTTGCATTTATTTGGAAGGAATTGTTCGGTTCTTGCGTTATTTACATCATTGGCATCATTTGACCTCTTGACCTGATGCGAAATCTTCCCTATAATTGAAGACCGAATTGAAAAGACTAGTTTGCGTATGACGTCCTGTCAACCAGACCAAAAATGCCGTACCGCGCAGGTCAGTAACCAATCACGTCGCGCCTCTGCCCTGACGTCAGACGCAAACTAGTCTTTTTAATTCGGTCTTCAATTATCACGCATCTGACCTCGCCACATCTCGGGTCGTCATGTCCATTTTACTTGTGGGGTGGATAAATGACGGAGTAGTGGACTAGGAATAGTAAATTAACATGAAACGTAAAACACCTGTATAAAGCGAGAATAACTCACGCATGTCCGACCGCCCGTTGGAATAAAAAAATACATGCTGGATTGTCTTGGAACTCCAAATGCTTTAGTTACAAACAGAGATTGCGCTAGTAAAAAATGCATTTCAGCCCCTGCCAAAGTTCATTTTCGGACTCCCCCGTAAAGTAAAATAGTCCAGATTATCGTAACCTTTGACATTGCCAATATCACACAAATGTCGTCTATTTCATACCGTAAAGAAGTATGAGCAAGTTTCTGAAGAATATTGGTAAGTTTAAAGGCCAGATATCAGGCTAACGAATATGATCTGCATATATAGAAAGATCCGATCGTTGTCCGAACGTCAAAATTTGATAAATGTCAATGGTACAATTCCAAGCACGTGAAAGTCGTGGAGGTCATTTCTCAACACAATACCTGTCAGAGGATAATTTACATAGGCACAAAAGACCGTGTTCAGCGTGGCGTTACTCAGCCAAACATGGCAGAGTAGGTCCCGGATGGTCGTACATGTTCCTATCTCCACAACGTTATACCTTTCCAACAAGGAAAGAGATACAAAAGGCAACTGTCTAAGTCTGGTTGGCTATTTGAGCATTTTGCAGATGCCATCTCGCATTTTTGGTCAAGAGATTGCATTTTTTCTCTAAGCCTATGTATAAGTGTGTCTCATAGTGTAAGTATCAGAGCGCCTACTCTGCCATGGTTGTCTCTATCAAATGTTTTTAATTATTTTCCATGTGCTAGGTATTTTTCAATTGTGTACTTAGTTTGTATACTTGCTTAAATTATTTTCCGAGTTCAGGATTTTGTGCAAATTTGGCCTTCAGTTTTGGTGTTGTGGTACATGCACTACATGTATGGCAAGTTACCTGTAGGGTTATTCCCGGTTATTCTGTTATATATGGGTCTTCAAATAGAGCGCTGGGTCAGCCCTTCAGGGACACTTAAGGCAACAAAATATCCTGTTCTATGGACCCTATCAACCCAGACTCTGCATTTTGGTAGATTTTTTTTAGCTGTATAAAATTAAAACAGCATATTTGTGGCCAAAGTGGATTGATGTTGACTGAATTCAGAAAAAAATCCAAGTACCGGTATATTTGCAAAGATCCTACAAATCCTGCCCTACCAAGTAGGACAGGTTTGTTTTCAGTAGCTTATTACTCTTTTTTTTCTTCTAAATTAAGCATGGCCCTTCCCTTCTAAGTTCTATACATTATTCATGAATCCTATAAACTTACAGCACTTCAGATAATTTTTTCACTTAATAGTAAAATGGACTCTTTATGTCATGTTGTATGTATCTTAGTCCTGGCTCGTCAAGGGATTTGAGGTTTTATTTCTTCTGCACAAAATAATGAAAGTGCACTCATGTTTTGTAAATCTAAATTATTTGACATGGCTTGTTTATATGTCTTGATAAAATCAACTTGTGGTATTCAACATCTTGAATAAAATTGTCCCAAAAGTAACTTACTTTGTTGTCTCGTCTCTTTTAGATGGTCAAGTTTTTTACAGCTGCTTGACATACTTTTACACTGGTATGTAATGTGTTGTTTGTACCGTTTACCCCGCATGACTGCTCATATCCATAAGTACCAGACTTGAGTCCTGTTTATCAGGGACAGTCTGTGTAGCTCAGTGGTAGAGCGCTCGCCCGACAAGCCTGGGGTTCGAGTCCCCGCACAGGCAGGTATGACCGGAGTTTTTACTCTGGTATATCTGCCTATGCATGTAATGTTTCCACTTGTAAATTCATGTTTAATTGTGCTAGTGTGCGATGCGTAATTCTTCTTTCCCCTGTATATTGATATATTAAGAATACGATTAAGCATCATTAATTTGATCTCGTATGCGCTAGTTTGTACTGTTTGAATGTTTCCATGTTCCAGTGTATGATGCGTAGGCCTATTCCCTTGTTTGCATGATTATATTAGGCCGGCGGGTAAGCATCATTAATTGATCTCGTACACTGGTATGTAATGTGTTTGTACTGTTTACCCCGCATGACTGCTCATATCCATAAGTACCAGACTTGAGTCCTGTTTATCAGGGACAGTCTGTGTAGCTCAGTGGTAGGCGCCGCCCAACAAGCGAGAGGTCTGGGGTTCGAGTCCCCGCACAGGCAGGTATGTCCGGCGTTTTTACTCTGGTATATCTGCCTATGCATGTTTATGTTTCCACTTGTAAATTCATGTTTAATTGTGCTAGTGTGTGATGCGTAATTCTTCTTTCCCCTGTATACAAAGGCTGGTCAAAAAGTTAGTGTAACTGTTAGTTTTCCTCCATACATGGATGGAAGTATGTTTTTCAGAACACATATGTAGTATTCAGTCAATTTATGGAAGTGGCAGAACCACTTGGTTTGATAACAGTAGCTTACAACAGTGGACAACATTCACACTGAAATGAGTGCAGTACATTCGTCAAGATATTAAGGACAAAAAAAAAGAGACTTTACTTGTCCTGGTTCTGACTGATGAACTTATTTTTGTAGAAAATTGTTTTTTTCATATTTTTGTTGACTATCACACACACAAAAAAGATCAGCCAGTTTATTCTCATCAATTACATATAGAAAGACAAATAAAATAAGTAGAGCAGCAATAAAATATGAGGGTCCGTCAGTATGTAATAAGAGTTGACTTGTGACGCTATATATGGATTGTTTTCATGGCATTTCTCAATGATCACATAAACACTGTACATGTACCTTTGTCTTTCAAAACAACACATGTAAAAATTATATCACACATGATTACGTAACAGCATTAGCATAAAATCAATGGTCTAGAGTCACTGGCTGAAAATGAGTCATTTTTGTTGAGGGAAATAAGAGGCTGAAATTATGTATTGTATATTTTATATTTTCTCAGGAATCAAAGTATGGAGAATGCTACCTTTTGGAACAGTAATAGAACACAAACTTCCAGTTCATTAAACTATGTTTGTTGGGCTGTAAAGGTTTTAGTTTATTTAAAATGCGTGGTCAAATATGTTTTATTTTTGATGAAAACAAGGCCTTTCTTTTATAAACATTTTGATATTGCAAAAATGGAAATTTAATTTTTTTTGCCAGTTCTGTTGACAAATCCCCAAACATTAAAACGGGAATCTCCCTAGAAAATAATTTAAACCGTGATTAATATATAACTGTTATTCTACTATTGTTACATTTATACAAAAAGTAGTGGTACAGAGAGAGAGGCCATCGTTTGAATGACAAAATTATTGTAAAAACTTTTCTGTTCATTTGAGGTTGAGATCATCCTTAAAAATTCATATGAATATTTAAATTAAGATTTTCATAGCATTTTGTAATATTTTAGGCCCTATTTACATGCCTCCCCCCGGACATTAAGACAGCAGCTACTGTGCAGAGCTTCAAAACCAAGCTGCAAGACGCCACCAGCACCAGAAATTAGCAATGCATGGTGCGGAACCTGCACGTCAACAGCCGCTTCCGGGGCATTTTGTGCAGCAATCACATCAAGATCAAGATCAAGAAGTTTCCACTGTTTTCAGTTTTCAGTTTTACTCTGTATATTGTGTCTTTCGCACAAGAAACCCGATACATGTTCAGAATATCCTTCATATTGACCCTTTTCCACAGGTTGTTGACTTTGATCGGGTGAGCACTTCCCAGCAAACACAAAACATTTTCGACATTCGCAAAAGGTTAGAAAAAGTTCCCAGAAAATGTTTAAATGTCGGGTTATATAAAGGGTATAAAATGTTTTGATTCAAAAACATTTATTTAATGAATACTTACTGCAAATATTCTAACATAGTGTTATTTAAGGGATCTAGAATGAGCATTTATGGCGTTTCGACAGTATTTTTTGTGGGACATGAGAGCACCTCAGACGTATCGAATTGCATTCTGAATAAGAAGCATGTCTTTCTGATATCAAATAATTTTCATTTTTGAAATTCACGATATAATACAAATTTTATGACAAATTATTAAAATTTGATATTTTTCAAATTTTTGATATATAACAGTCCTCGAAATAAATTTATAAATCTAATGATATATTCTTAAAGTGTATGTAGCTGGGAGGAAAAGCCGACGATCAATTGAAAATTTTGACCTTTTATATTGAAGATATGGATTTTTTTCCCAAAAGACCTATTTTTGTTGGTCTTTTGGGGACAAAATCCATATCTTCAATACGAAAGGTCAAAATTTTCAATTGACCGTCGGCTTTTCATCCCACCTACATACACTTTAAGTATAAATCATTAGATTTATAAAGTTTACTTCGAGTACTGTTAAATATCAAAAATATCAATTTTTAATGATTTGCCATAAAATGTGTATTACATTGCGAATTTCAAAAAATCAAAATTATTTGATATCAGAAGGACATTCTTCGTATTCAGAATGCAATTCGATATGTCTGATGTGCTCTAATGTCCCACAATAAATACTGTCCAAACGTTCATACCCCTTCCCTTAACTATTTCTTGGTAATTTTTGACCAAATCATGGAAATTATTTTGTAACATGATTTATGCTCCATGCAAAATACCCGGCAAAATATATCTATTGAGGTGGATGTTTTGGTTACGAAGGTCAATCACAACATTTTTCTGTGTCCTGTGGTTTTAACATAATTATAACCTCTTGAAATTAGGGTTTTGGGTGTTTTGGCCATAAATTGACACTTCTTAATCATACATTACAAAAGTTTGTATAGGCCTACATGTATTATGATATACAAGAATATTCGGAGAGAATTCAAAGATAGGTAGTTACCATGGCAATGACCACTTTATACACATTTTAAAACAAATTTCCCAGTAAAATGTGTGCAAAGTTGCTAAAAAAGTCAGTTTAACTAAGTTGCCTTGTTGGAGAAAAAAAAGGGACCAAGTTGCCAGAATGAAAAAAGTGCAGAAAGTTGCCAAATTGAAAAAAAAAACCAGTGCATCAAATTGAAAAAAGTGGACCAACTTGCTGAAATGAAAGAAAAAAAAAAGTGGAGTAAGTTGCCAGAAAGAAAAAAGTTCACAAAGTTGCCAAATTGAAAAAAAATAGTGCAACAAGTTGCTGAATTGAAAAAAAAAGTGGAGTAAGTTGCCAGAATGAAAAAAGTTCACAACGTTGCCAAATTGAAAAAAAAAAAAAAATAGGTTGCTGAATTGAAAAAAAGTGGACCAAGTTGCTGAAATGAAAGAAAAAAAGTGGAGTAAGTTGCCAGAATGAAAAAAGTTCACAAAGTTGCCAAACTGAAAAAAAAAAAAATAGGTTGCTGGATTGAAAAAAAAGTGGACCAAGTTGCCGAAATGAAAAAAAAAGTGGAGTAAGTTGCCAGAATGAAAAAAAAGTTCACAAAGTTGCCAAATTGAAAAAATATAGGTTGCTGAATTGAAAAAAAAGTGGACCAAGTTGCTGAAATGAAAGAAAAAAAAGTGGAGTAAGTTGCCAGAATGAAAAAAGTTCACAAAGTTGCCAAATTGAAAAAAAAAGGTTGCTGGATTGAAAAAAAGTGGACCAAGTTGCCGAAATGAAAAAAAAAATGGAGTAAGTTGCCAGAATGAAAAAAAGTTCACAAAGTTGCCAAACTGAAAAAAAAAATAGGTTGCTGGATTGAAAAAAAGTGGACCAAGTTGCCGAAATGAAAAAAAAGAAGTGGAGTAAGTTGCCAGAATGAAAAAAGTTCACAAAGTTGCCAAACTGAAAAAAATAGGTTGCTGGATTGAAAAAAAAGTGGACCAAGTTGCCGAAATGAAAAAAAAAGTGGAGTAAGTTGCCAGAATGAAAAAAAGTTCATAAAGTTGCCAAATTGAAAAAGAATAGGTTGCTGAATTGAAAAAAAGTGGACCAAGTTGCTGAAAAAAAAAAAAAAAAGTGGAGTAAGTTGCCAGAATGAAAAAAGTTCACAAAGTTGCCATATTGAAAAAAAAGGTTGCTGAATTGAAAAAAAGTGGACCAAGTTGCTAAAATGAAAGGAAAAAAAAGAGGAGTAAGTTGCCAGAATGAAAAAAGTTCACAAAGTTGCCATATTGAAAAAAAAAAAAAAGGTTGCTGGATTGAAAAAAAGTGGACCAAGTTGCCGAAATGAAAAAAAAAAGTGGAGTAAGTTGCCAGAATGAAAAAAGTTCACAAAGTTGCCATATTGAAGAAAAAAATAGGTTGCTGAATTGAAAAAAAGTGGGCCAAGTTGCGAAATGAAAAAAAAGTGGAGTAAGTTGCCAGAATGAAAAATTCACAAAGTTGCCAAACTGAAAAAAAAAAAAAATAGGTTGCTGGATTGAAAAAAAAGTGGACCAAGTTGCCGAAATGAAAAAAAAAGGTGGAGTAAGTTGCCAGAATGAAAAAAGTTCACAATGTTGCCAAACTGAAAAAAAAAAAATAGGTTGCTGGATTGAAAAAAAAGTGGACCAAGTTGCGAAATGAAAAAAAAGTGGAGTAAGTTGCCAGAATGAAAAAAAGTTCATAAAGTTGCCAAATTGTAAAAAAAAAAATAGGTTGCTGAATTGAAAAAAAGTGGACTAAGTTGCGAAATGAAAAAAAGTGGAGTATGTTGCCAGAATGAAAAATAGAGTTCACAAAGTTTTCAAATTTAAAAAAAAGCAATTTGCTGAATTGAAAAAAGTGGACCATGTTGCCAAAATGAAAAAAAAGTTGAGTAAGTTGCCAGAATGAAAAAAAGTTCACAAAGTTGCCAAATGAAAAATAAAATAGGTTGAATTGAAAAAAAGTGGACCAAGTTGCCGAAATGAAAAAAAAAATTGTCTCCTACTATGTATTTCTCCTGACAGAACACAAAATCAAATACATGTAGCATATTTGGCAAAAAAGTTGAATTAGGGATTGAACCAGGCCTTTGCAACTCATATACCAGCGCAATGCAAAAGGGTTTGGACACTGTCGGCTTCCCCCGTGTATTACTAGGCCTACGTCATTGATAAATTACTGAAACTGGCAAATTGGGGACGCTAAAAACTTTTACGGTTTACATTATTGCGAAAACTGACTTTTGCGATCGAAGAACAAGGTAGTCGCAGTTCAATAAAAACGTTGAATTTTGTTTTTGTTTACGTTAAGGGGATCAAATTAAGTTAATTAGTTTTAAATGCACTGAAAGGGCCTTTCTGACTAATCACCTCCAATAAGGTTGCAGTATTTTGACTCGCAGGTCTAATTTTTTGTCTCATACTCCGGTTACTGCATCAACTACTACATCACACAGTAGAAACTCATTAACATGTATTGTTTATTCAACTAATTTGTCAACATTAGCATGTATTCAGTGTAAGGGTCACTGGTTTTTTTATGGAGAAACTATTGTCAAGAGTAGAGTGTTTGTTTATTGAATTAGTTCAAGTGTTTGATGCATTTGTGTTGAAAGACAAATTAATCAGGGTTGCCAAACCTGTGGTTTGGTAGCCCAAATGGGTGACTTTTGAAGATTTTCCCAGAGACTTGCGACAATATCCTGTCCCATAGGAACAGATGGTTAAGAAAAAAATTGGGTGATTTTCAGCAATGCAGGTGCAATTCTGATAAGGCTAAGTATTTGAATGTCTTGAAGGCCTACATTTATTCAACTAAGGGACTGTACAATAAATTATTATAAACCCTGCTCAGACCCTGGAGCTGACAGTAACATCCACAAGACATGTCCTTAATCTCCCACACAGGGGGTGTAGATTTCTAATGGAGTCACCCATTCAGGTAACCACATTTGAAATTCATACACCCTGTGCAGAAGATTAAGGTCATGTCTTCCATAGGAGTGTATGGATTTTAACTGGAATAGCCTTGTGTTAAAATGAAGAGTCACTAAGTGTGTTCTATGAAAGTAATATTTCATGTTTTGTTTGTATTGTTTATTGCCATGTATATAGCCCAAATAAAATACAGAATGTTGGAGAATTAGTAACTTTTGACTTCTAAAATCCAACAGGAGCAATATTATAACTCAAAATTTGGAATAAGAATGTTTGGGCGATGGGCCTTTATGTGAGGTAGAAAACATCACATGTTACAATTGGACCATCCACCTTCAAATTATAATGAAAGTAAGAAAGGAAACTAATACAGGGTGTATCAAAATGATTGATACCCATCAATATCCAGTGAGCATGGCCAAGGCTGACAATTCGAAACACAGCATAATATCCACCTCATATGTAGATTTATATGGTAAAAGGTTATAAACCTACCAATTGTAGTTGTTTCAAGTTGATCTAATGTTGAATTTGGAAGAAGCAGGTGTTTCATCAGACACTAAAGTTGATGGGTACCAATCATTTTGATACACACTGTAGCTGATATTACCGTAATATGAGAAATCGCAGAAAACCAAACTTTCTTTGTCTTTGACTTTACAAACAAATAGAAATAATGAGTCTTGGACACACACAGCATGTACAGTTCCTTTTTTCAGGATTTGTATTGATTTTTTTTATTATTATAATAATTTTTGTTGAGAATCTTCTCAACATTGTTGCAATTCAATACAACAATAGTTTCGTCAGCTAGTCTGTTTGTCATCACCGTCACGCCATTAGTTGAAAACATACATACAGTATTGCTGCTGATTGATAGATTGTTAATATACAACGTCACACTGCATCCAAAATAGCAAGAAACAGAACAAAATACAAGGAATAATAAAGGGTTCTTCCCAAATACTGTATCCGTACTACTAACCTGCACAGCGATCACTCTGTTTTTTTAAATCAATCAGAGCCAACATCCATGCAGGTGACCAGAGTAAATTTTAAAAAGAAAAATGTTTTTCACAATACAGTACTTGAAAGACATGGGCTTGGATAATTTTCTACAATTAAGTTATGCTCAACAAGCCCGTAAAAACATTATCATTTACCGTACTGAGACATCCAACAAGTGACTAGTGCACTCACGCTACAAACTATTAACTCCAGTATCTTCACCTCAAGTTCAAAGTTCAAAGTTCAACGGTTTTGTCATAATTGTACATGGTTTTGTACTTATAATACAATAAAAAAAGGTCAATCTGTACAGTGGAACTTTGAATTGAGACTTGCGGTGAGATTAAATCGTGAAGTGCGCAGTATAATAACACTGCATCGATATATATGGAAGGTATTACTGTATTTTTGTATGATGAAAGATAACATCGAGTCTATAACGAAAGGCTACACAATGGGTTTAGAAAACAACATGATCAAGAAACGAGTTTTGACAAAATGTTTGTAGTTTCTTTTGCTACAAATAGCACAAAAAGTTGAGATATGAAGGTTTACTTTTATTTTAAGGACAGAAACAGAATTTGTTTGAAATGGATATAAAAGTCGGGAGCTTTGAAATACCGATGCTGCTGCTGCCGCCACCAATCTACATTCAATGAATAAAAACAATGGCACTCATCAGCATCTCTGCATTTTAAGTTAATTCTCAAAATCGTAAGTTATGAACAATATTAATAGATAAATTACAATACCATAAATCCATAAATAATATGGAACATAATTTGATTTTAAATGTGAACTATAATATCAACTTCCAATCCATAACAAGCTATACAAACACTCCATTTCTGTTCTTTACAAGTTTTTCTAGGAATAATGCTTTCCTTTCAGCACTTGATCAAAAGATGAAAAATTTGGATTTGTAGACTCTAAATATTTGTTATCTATCCAATGATTAAACCTATGACTACATAACTTGAAATATACACCAGCATATACCAAGAATTCCAAATATGCTGCAACCAATTGATTTGATGGTGTTTTGAAGTTAGATGATAAGTCTGTTGCACACAAAAACAGTTCCACTTTTTTGACACTGCCATCAGTGGCAATACTTGGATGGCGGAAGGGACTGGGTGAGGGTAGGGGGCATTTTGAGAGGTGAAGCGCAAGTACAATGAGTGGGTTCCACGGGCCAACTTTAGGAGATTCTGGAAGGGACCAGTTGCAAATTGCTGGTTAGGGTGAAAGTCTGTAAGCTGCTACTGTTTAAGATGTGGAAATCAAGATACAGTGCAGTATTGTCCAGAGAAATAAATAACATAGCAAAACTGTTTAAGCTCATAATCAACACCCTGAATATTTCATTTTGTAGAAGAGATGACCAGTGCGGAAAAATTAGGGGCTTGGGTTTGACTGGTGCCCCACCATGCATGGTGATGCCACTGACTGTTATGCTTAAAAAGAATGCCTATTCACAGCCGTAGTGCACATTAGTAACCATTGGTTACTGGTTCAAACCTGGGCCCATACACCTGTTCTGAATTATGATATGCCATAGGCTTTGTGTTGTGATCATTTTGATCAGTGGTTCGTAACAAAGAAAGCGTGAGCCAGTTGGCCTAGCAACAGTCATATTCTAGTGTGTGTGCACTACGCTAGCGAATTTCAGCTTTTAAATGACACTTCACCATTTTCTAACCAAAAAGAAGTTGAAATTTGTTTGAAACCGATGTATGCATCATAAAGAAAATGTGTAATGGATAGGCCTATACATGTACACAGACTTTAATGATCAAAGCTATAACAGGATAGTCCATTTGCATTCCACACTCCCTGTGGAAGATTATGTTGCTTAATTTTGGTTCAAATTAAATATTCAATTCAGATGAAATCTTATCTTTTGTTAAAATTTCTGTGCAATACTGTGGATTTGTTTGAAATCTAGTTTGATTGTATGACATTAATTTTACCCAGCCAATCCGGGAACATTTTCTTTGAAATTCTAAAAAAATCTTCCAGTGGAAGGCATTTTTTAAAATGAAATAGCCCATTATTAAAAAGCCTGTGGATAAATAATCTTTCTTGTTATAGAAATCAAAAATACAACATGTTTCATGCCAAAAAGTTATGAAAAATATGTATCCCTTACTGTTGTAGGAATGTAACTACCTCCCTCTGTAAGTAGGCACCATTACCCACCCTAACACGACCTGTTACATGTTGGTCTCACTACTTCCCCCTCATACAATTATGTTGTATCTTTAATGGGCTATTCTCTGTCGTGGTACACGTTAGTAACCATTGGTTACTGCTCCAAGCCTGGGCTAATACACCTGATCCGAATTTTGATATGCCATAGGCTTTGTGTTGTGATCATTTCGATCAGTGGTTCGTAACAAAGAAAGCGTGATCCAGTTGACCTGGCAACGGTCATATTGTAACGTGCACTATGACAGCGAATTCCAGTTGAAATCCATACAACCCTTAAAGGAAGACTTGACCTTAATTTCCCACACAGGGGGTGTAGATTTCAAATGGAGCCACCCATTCAGGAACTCAATTTGAAATACATGGTGGGAGGTTAAGGTCATGTCTTCCATAGGGGGTGTATGAAATTCAACAGGAATAGCCCAAATATACCAGAGTCAACTTGACATTAAATATGCACTACTCATATGTGGGTCCTGGAACTGCGCTGCCTTGAGTTGTGGCATACAAACTTTTTATGGTGAATATATGTTTTGTTTCTTTTATTAACTAAATACATCTATACTGAATTTGGTTTTGAACATCAACAATTTAAATATCCATGTATCAATGAGTAAAGCAATTAGCTAGCTCCAGGTAATCTTGGTAAAATGTCGCAATCAATACACATTCTTTGGTAAAACTGTCAAGAAGTTGTAAAAGGTCAAAATCTTTTTTCTTTTATTTAAAAAAATTTTTATTGGTAATTTCATTCATTGATATTAATTAAGTCAATTGATAATCATTTGATGTTAATTAATTGGTCAAATAAATAGATGGATCATTCACATTTCCTGGAACTAGCTAGAAGCCACAGTAACTTATTGTTAAAATGTATTATTAAAACTTTTTGTACGTGCCTGCCATTTTCAAAATATGGCTGGCTGTTGATATATAAATCTATGCAGCCACCTTGTTAAAGATATTTATAATCTTGCTTTCAAGAGATAAATATATAGTATATAAAGAAATGAACAATATCAAAAATCAGAAATAAAATGCATTGCACATTCAACCTGGAACAAGATACAAATAATGAGAAGAAAAAAATGCTGAAAAGAAAATAGCAAAGACAACAGAGCAGCATGAACTAAAGATAAGCACCACATACAACACTATAAGGCTACAGTCTTGTAGTTTTATGTTAAGTTCCTTTTTGTATCTGGGCACGAGAATATTATCAATTTCGGTTAATTATAATTAGGGAATTCAATTGATAATAAGACAAGTTTTGGATAACAAAATTTCACCTGAATACCAAGGCCCATATCATACTTAGGAATTGGAATACTTGGAATTCCACCCAAATTCAACAGTTACAGTAATGTGATTTTAACTATACTCTTGCAGCAAACAAGTTGTCAAAGAGTACCAATCCTCAAATTTGACCCACCCTATAGACATAAAACTCAAAAACCATAGCAACTTATAGTGCATGCTGCCTTTGTTATCCAACTTACAAATAGTATAATTTTTTCATACTAAACAGTAAAATATTTCTATGTACATCCTAGACTATGTTATGTTATATTGTCCCAAAGTTCATACGAGTTGCCTTTGTTCTAACAACGATGTTTGCCTCCGTATCTCGCATAACAATGCAATACATCTAGAATCTAATTTAACAAATGTCATCTACAAAGATGGACCTCCAAATGATCAGTTTCTAGATTTCAAATTCAGCCCCAATAAATATAATTATTAAGAAATCGTATGCATTATTATACAATATCAAAAAGAGTAACCCTGTATTTATGATAACATCCATACAAGTATTTGATACACAATCTCAATAGCTAGTTTGTCCTGATCTTGTTTTTGTGATTTGCATGACTTTGCTTGATAATCCAACACAAAAAGTACTTAATTTTATCTGTATGACTTGCTTTCTGTAACAACTTTATGTCTACAAACTTTTACGAGTAATGGTCCAATACTCTTCGTAAACAATCACTTTTGACAAGTTCACAACTGTTTCTGTAAAAACATAAGATATATGACACCTGTTTACAAATGATTTATTTTCTTTCTCCTTGTGGAGTCACTTCACTGGTGAATGTAATACAAAACACTGTTGACAAGTCCAGATGTTTGATTTGATTTAAAGCTGGTTTCATACTTTCTGCCGCTTGCCGCGTAATGCTTCATCATGCTGCTTGCACTTTTCTATAAGCAGCGGCATGACTATGAAAGCTAATGTTCCCGCTCAGTATCGCCAAAAATCGTATCATGTTCTCATTCGTCAGAGCAGCACCGCTCCCAAGTTGAATTGAACTCCTAGCGATGCTGCCGCTTGGACAAAGCAGTGGAGCGATCGATACAATCAGCTTGCCGCTAGTCACCGCTAGTGTTTCTGGCGCAACTGCGCAGTGAAGCAAAATCGTTGTCAGAGCGGCAGGAAACTATGAAACCAGCATAAGCCTATAATTTGTGCTATTCCAGTTAAAATCCATACACCCCCTATGGAAGACATTACCTTAATCTTCCACACAGGAGAGATTAAGGTCATGTCTTCCATAGTGTGTGTATGGATTTCAACCGGAATAGCCCATACTGTGATTCATCAGCCATATTTTACGAACCTAAATTTATTCTACAGCAGATTTAACCCATCATGGGACGTCTTTCCAACAAATCCAGGCTGCCAGTCAATCACCTGTACCTCGTCTTTAGCGTGATATGCATGATCGCCTGGTAGCCTGAATTTCTTTGAAAAATGTTCCACGATGGGTTGAATCTGCTATAAATCATCTTTAAATAATAAAAAATCAAATCAAATAATTACTGTAATTCAAATCAGCCATTTATCAAACTGTGCAACTTCTCAAATCAATACAAAAATTAACAATATTATATTAAATGATAATTGCTTTGGAAGTAAATAATTAAGCACCTATAAAAAAGTGGGCAATTTCAGCACCGAGTCACATATAATGATAACAAAAGTGATAAATCAAGACGATAGCAGAGATGTAACAAGTCATTCTCTCGGTCGGGGTTGTTCCACCTAATGCACTTACCCACTTCTCACGTCTGTCAAAGGGGACACCCTCATGAAGGCCCTATTGGATGGATTGTACAGGGCCTTTCAGGTCAAGTCAAATTTCCAAGCACAGAAAAAAACAATTTGCCTTGTCTTTGGTAATTATTTAAAGTGGATTTCTCTGATAAGAAATCAAACTTTTAGAATTGTTTCATCAAGAGTTATTTATTTCATGGCATGTTTTGTGATTTCCCCCATTGAGTGCAATGGTAAGTGTCCCCTTCGTGTCCGAGGGGGTGAGATGGAACAGCCAAATCTCAGCAAAATACAATCAATGGGAAAAAGTGATCTTTGCAAGTGACGTCATGCCGACTGACAGAATGACCTGTGACTCTCAGTAAAATGATGAGGCCAACTCAAGTGATATCCAAAACTCACGGAAATTGTGCATCGACTATAGCCAAAATAATAAATTCTCGATCATGAGAGGATGTACCTTCTGCGTCAGCGTATTTTTCATAGAATAACATGATCGCGCGACCTGCATGACCGAACCTTGACCTTGCCTAGCAACGACCGTGTGATTAGTCAATTCTCAAAAGCTGTGTTTGCGCCGTAAGCGCCGGTCTTTGCGTAGTACGCTCGGCGCAAATAACTGTGCGTTCCCAAGTTGGCTCTCGTGATCGAGAATTTATTATTTTGGCTATAGAGGGATTGAGCTGCAATGCGCTATTCCAGTTGAAATCCATACACCTATGGAAGTCTTGACTTCAGTCTCCCACACAGACAGTGGGAATTGCAAGTGGGGTTACCTGAATGGGGCACACCATTTAAAATCTGTATCCTGCGTGGGAGATTAAGGTCATGTCTTACATGGGGTGTGTGGATTTCAACTAGAATACTCCAATTAGGCTAAACAACTGATATTGAGCTGTTTTTTGGTGACTTGTTACAACTCATCGTCGCTGGGCAGGAAAAGCATATGTGCCATTGGCCCCTGAACATGCTTAAAGCAAAACCTCCTATGTAACCTGTTGGCAGTTTTATTTTAAACATGCTCAGGGGCCAAAAGCACATAGGAGCTTTTTCCTGCCCAATGACAAAATGTTCTGGTTAGATTTAGTACTTTGTGCTACATAAAGTCAAGAGGAGGGATAACAAATATTTACTAACACTATGCTTGCTTTGGATCTTGGCTTCTCAAAAATATGCATTTGAAGTGGAAAAATCTGGCAAATAGGCTGCAAAAATGTGAAGTAAGTAATCAAAATGAGTTGTTATCATCAAAATTGATTTTGAAATATGAACAAATGTGTTTAAATTCTTGTCTCGTTTACTGTTTCTGCAACACCACACAATGTCTCATAAAAGTGTTCAAATTCTTTTGCAGTTCAAGTTTTTCTGCCAAAAAAGAGAGCAATCTCTAGGAACCATTAGTTCAATTTCAAAGTAGTTTTAAACGTATTAAATCCTGTCACAGAATAGGAAATGAAAAAATAAATGTTCCTTGATTTTGCTTCATAATTGACACAATTAGCTTGATGACACCACAACATTTGATACTAAATCCAAGAGGCATATTTCAAATTAACAAACATTGGGTTATTCCTGAAATTAACTGCACCCCAAGGTAAGTAAAGTTTTACTTTAAAAACCTCAGGAATTCCCAGACCAGAATTTCCTTGGGAAAAAATGTGAATTCCCAGTTTGGGAGGATTTCCATTGAAAAATTGGGATTTCCCAGGGAACAGGTAAAATGTCACAAAAAGTTTTGGGAAATGCCACGCCTTCTTTAGTCATTTGAAATGAACATGATACATTTTGGGGTAAATGAGGATTTTTCTGGGGAATAAGCCCAATCGCCATTCTAACTTCCGGTTTTTGAGAGCAGTTTTAGGACACTTTGACCTCTGACATATCGGGAAAGTTTACGTAATCATTATTAATTTTCTTATTATTGTCACAATTTTGATCATTAAAAATACCAAATAATTAATTTATAAAACACTAATATTTTTTATATTTGTTTTAAATATTGTAAAACATTTTAGATTATATTTTGTACGTACAAAAACCCAATATTTCTGAATTTCCTGAAAGGTCAAAGGACAAAGTGTCCTAAAACTGCAAAAACTGTCCTACAATGCATTGCAAACTTCCAATGCCGATTTGGCTTATTCCCACTGAGAACACAAGCTAAATTTGTTGGAAATCAGTCTTCTTTGGGGGGGAAGGGGTGCAATTAATTTCTGGAATAGCCCATCAGGTCAAAGAAAGTTGTTTGGTTATCCTCCACCCACACCAAATTTTGAAAACAAGATTTTTTTTGTCTTTCCAGTACAAACAAGAATGGCCTAAAAATCTTCTGCACAGAATTTAGGAATATATACCCTAATTTTGATATACCTGAAAAAAAAAAAAACATTTTCCTTTCAGAATATTTGCATTTTAAACTTATGATTAAAAGATTTTAAAACGATTTTAAAAATTCAATTTCTAAATTGGTTTAAAACACAAATGAATGATGTAAAATTGCAATATCCTTATTCACATCTTACTAGGTATCATTGTGATTACAAAATCTTTTAAAAACATATTACATTAAAGTTCTTCCCGCCCTAATGTTCCTACCCCAGAAAAGTTGTGGAGGACACCCAGACAATTTTCCTCTTGACCTTGACATCGATCATACTCTTGCCATTGTGTCTGAAAACAAAGGTTATTTAAGCGAGGTCTTTGGATATGTGATGCTCACAAAAAGGGTTTTTTTTTATTATTTCAATGCACTCTCAAACTGTTTATTTTCTTTAAAAACATTTTTGGGTAACATTACAACTGTCTTGATTGTCTTTGTTGATCTGGTTAAAATGAGGTATTCTTACATATTTTAGTCTGACATTTGTATTCAAGAAGTATTCTCACAAGTTTATTGAATTATTCCACCGTCTTCAAACAGTAAAAAACATGAAATGTTAATAAATATGATAACAATAGCATGAAAAGCATTACTTTAATTGTATACAAAAACAAGTAGAATAAGCATTAGGTTCATTGGTTTTTATCAAAATGTTGAGTCTATTGTGCAGCTAGGCTAAGCTATTTGCCACCTTCATGTATGTGATCCAACAAGAGTAAACAAGGCTGATGGTGCCTATTGCAATTTTGTTTACAGTCATTCATAAGGTTCTTATTTCTGATCCAATAAATTGGACTTAATGTGTACGTTTCGATAACCACTCTGTTATCTTTGTCAACACTAAATGAAGACTGCTACTTGAGAACTGGTCATCCAATCACCTATTGATTTCTTGGTGATTGACTTGGTGTTGCAAGTTGATTTTTTTCCTGTTGGATGTAGCAGTTCATCAAAAATGTGACAAAGGTGATATCGACCTTCATCTCTGGAAAAATATACTGGCAACACCAAGTCAATCACCAGGAAATCAATAGGTGATTGGATGACCAGTTCACAGTAGCAGTCTTCATTCAGTGTTGACAAAGATATCAAAGTGGTTATCGAAACATACACATTATAAATGAAATTTGTTGGATCAGAAATAAGAACCTTTTGATTGACTTTATTCTACCGATCCTGATGAATTTGTTCAACTAAATTCTGATTTCAAATGCGACACAAGGCAAGGAACCAAATTTATTTAGAAATGTTTTAGAACAAAGTGAGAACTTCATAATGACTGATGAAACTGTATTTGGTGAGTTGCGAAAACTGATGTTCATATTATTCATAACATTTGATAAGAAATGCGGAATGTGCTTCTTTCCTTTTTGTTCATGTACAATATTGCATTATTAAATCCGATTTGATTGACTCTTAAAAAGTTCATTTACTTGCACTAGGTCGCATATTATACACTTTCCAAGCTGGATATGGACCTTTTCTCAGATATTTCATAATGCACAATTTAATGGTGGTTACATATAATACAGATGCCCTCAATCAGTCAATGTTCATGTTGTCAACGCAGAAAGTTATATATAATTTTTTGTCCGACTTGACTCTCAGAATCGGAATCTGGAAACCAATTTTGTGCAGTTTGTGTCCAAATCTTTTCACCAGCATTTGAAATGTGATTTTACAATATTGGGCTATTCCAGTTGAAATCTATAACCCCCCTATGAAAGACATGGCCTTAATTTTCCACACAGGTAGTGAATTTCAAATGGGGTTACCTGAATGGGTGACTCCATTTGAAATCTACACTCCCTATATGAGAGATTAAATTCATGTCTTTCATAGGGGATGTATGGATTTCAATCAAGATAGCCTATTTGGTGCACAATCCAACATGAACATGAGAATAAATCACAGGTGAAAATACCACTGCCATATAATGGTGCATTTTGGGATATATGGAGAAAAGGTGTTTACTCAAGCTTTGGCAAAGAATATGTCATTATGTTCCAAACATACATCATCCTTAATGCTCTGCATGCTAACCATAGGCTTCAACAAAAAAATCACAAGTTTTGAGATATTTTCTCAAAATATCAAGAGCTATCTCAAGAATCACTGAACCAATACTGGGCTTGTTTGTACTCATTCTAATGCATTTTTCATGCTGATTCCAAAAATGGTCATGAGAATGTATAATTCTGAAATTTTTGAATTAAAGAAAAATTTAAACTTGTCGTCTGCCGTTGACACCAAAACGTGTTTTTCTATGACCAACGCATGTTTTTTGCCTTGAAGGTAACAAAAGTAGTAACTGCTGTGAACATAGTTCTTTCTGTACAATTCAAGAAAAAATGAAGATATTATTAGACTCACATCTTAAAGCGTTTCACCACTACACTAGTGGTTTCATCAGACTGGCAACCCATCACATGTGACTGTTTCCTTTTATAAATCACAGGAACTGCCGCAGAGGGCATGATAAGTTGGTCAAAGATATTATTGAGTGAATAGGCCCCCTCATCCTTTATTCAGAGTGTCTTTTTGGCATATCCAGATGGCTTCTTATGGCCATCTAGTGAATCCTTCATCACCTATAAAGGAAACAGTCAGATGTGATGGGTTGCCAGTCTGATGAAACCACTAGTGTTGTGGTGAAACATCACTAAAATGTAACTTTAATTAAATAACATCCGAAAAAAGAACAATGTTAACAGTTAAATCTAACATTCCAAATTAGAACTAACTTTACTTCCTTGAATGATTGAATCTACAAAATATTTGAATCAATGCCACAAAGGGATAGTGCAGTGCATGCCCATTTCATTCTAGATAAAAAATCAAGTAATTTGATACAAATTTTGAATATTGATCAATATCAGAAGATCACAGCAAGTCTTTTGGAAGTGACAATGTGTACAGAAATTAGGAAAAAAATACACTGTTCCCAACTTCATATCAGAACAAGTCTCGTCTCTTTCTGGTTAACAAGTGTGCAAAGTCTATTGGATAAAGCGATCAATGATAATAATAATAATAATAATACTATCAAACATTATCATAATAATAATCATACAATATACCTCCAGGGTACATATCAAGTATATTATATCTGTACAAAAAATCTGCCCAAGAAAACCAACGTTTAGAATCTTTTTTTTTTTTAAAAGAAAGTTTCACTGACCAAGTACAGATTGCAGTGGTAGATCCATGCATGATAATAAGAAATCTGAATGGAGACAGTAGCTACCATTGCATTAGTATACTTGAATGGTCCCGAACCATTTTCACAATTTATCTATATTATACAGCATCTCGCCCTACGAGAAAACTTGACAAGATCTATAAATAACTCTCTGATTTTCTCACCTACAATATAAGGCAGTGTAAGCTCAAATAGTTTTGTAATCAATGCGAGCTATTACCAATTGCATGATTTTTTTTTTTCTCAATAAAAAACAGCCATGGTATGAACTTCTTGGCAACATCATTAAAGGTGAGATATGATATACTAGTTAAACAAACACTGATATAATTTAATAGAGGGGTGGGGGGGTCTTTGACCACACTACGAGTAATACTTCATTCAAACATGAGGAGTCGGTACTATGAGATATCTGGACTGTATTGACTTGACTATCTAGAACTGGGAGATGGAGGCAACTTGTTATTAAATAAATCCAGGTCACATCGTTGTCGGTACTAATCGCCCAGTCTTGGTCTGCCTTCAGCCAGTGCTGGATAGTTTGATGTATAGTAGTCACACATTAAAAAATAGACATTGCATCGGTCTATGAACACAACGAAGGACTTGGTCCACATCTTAGTTGCAAAAAAAAAATCACCATTTTTAGGCCAAGTAAAATGAACTATGTTTCTCATCTTTGCTCACTTCCCTTTTAGTATCATTTTGATTTGATTTTACTAGTTACCATTGTAGGAAAATTTTTATAAAAAGTATCACTTTTAGAGCGAAAATAACTTTTATTTAAAATAATAATATTTCTGATCAATTTTGGCTGCATCCACGACTGGTAAACATTGTTGCCAAGTCACGGAAAAACAGGAAATATCAAATAGTAAGCCCATGTCAATTTGTTTCCAGATGAGAAACATATTATTCTATTTGCTTGGCCTCGTAAAGGACTTGCGATCCCTGTTTGCAGATGGGAACCAAGTCTTTTTCATGACTTTAACAAGACCATTGCACAGGCTAAAGGGCCCAGCTGGGTTAATATAAAATATTTCTGTACAATTTTGGCATGATACAAACTTTTACATAACAAGTACATTTCATGTTGTTTTACAAAACACATTTTATGTAATTGTGTAATCAATAGACCATTTATAATAATATTTCATACTTAAAATGTCCTAAATTTGTTAGAGATCTATTTATCAAAAGTTGTTTACCAAACAAATAAAATTTAAAAAAAATAAAATAGAAACACTGACACATAAACATCAAAATATTGCACCAGGCAACAAGATCTACAAGAAAGCCTTTTAAAAAGCTCTCAGAATAGCTTTCTTCTCTTATTAAATAAAATAAGAAGAAAAGAAAAAAATGTACAATATTTAGTCATCAGGATATTGAATAAATCTCCTGAGATAGTTCTATCTACTATACAATATACTATAGAATATATTTATATATGAGCTTGTTGTGTAACCTGCCCACTGTCACTAGAATCAGTGTCGGAAATATTAACAGTAAAAACACCTGCGTTTCCATCCATGGATTGCAGTGCTAAGGAAGGAGCTGATCGTCTAAGAAAGGCGTAGCGGCTGCTTGTCGTCGTCCCCCTCCCCGGTCTACGTTCCACTTCTTCGTGTGGAGCATTTGGATTTGGCGCTCTCCTCTTTCGCTGTTCTTCCAGCGACAGCATGATGAACTCATCGAAACTTTGATCTAAAGTCCTACTGCTGCTTTGTTGTAATTGTCTTTGTTGGAACCCAACACTTGAGTCCGAAAATCTATTGGGTTGGGAAGTTGTGCGCATAAGGACGGTTCTTGCATAGCGCCTCTGTCTCATACATATCTGAGGATTGGGATTGTCTGGCAAGTGGAGTGCTTGGCGTGTATCTGGGTTTGTCAGAGCCGGTGTGGATTTCTCGTCAGATGAGCTTAGTGTCTCAGTTTCGGGGACACTTTGAAGTTCTCGTACAGGTGGAGTAAATGTGGAGTAGCCCGCTAATAACGATAAGTCGTGCGATTGTTGTTCACCTTGCACTGGGCTTCTGGGAATGCGATGTGTTCGACCTCCTTCTACATCTCCTCGTTCAGGAGACAACGAGTCCATCTGTCCCAACTGGCTCTGTTTCTGGGATATTTCCAATTGCAAATTTTCAAACATACGATCAATGTCTCGCACTACCTGCGCTTTCATGATAGGACTGATTATATTGCCTTCCGCTTGCTGTTTTCTTCGCTCTTCTTCCAAGTCTTTCAAAGTACTAGATACTGACACATCCAGCTCATGAGGCATCAATGGCATTGCCTCAGCCCCTTGGCATTCTGCACCTAAGTTATACCTCCTGATATGGCCGTCTATATCCGTTTCCTCGGGAGGTAAAAGCGGCTGGCCTTCAGTTTCGTCTCTTTCGAGACTTTCTCTACTAGTACGTAATTTAGCTTTAATCTTCCCCACACTCCCGCTAATGAGCCGGAAAACTAGATTTCCTCTCGCCGCTTAACTTCCTCTCGCCATGCTTATGATTGCCATTTCTAAACTTGTCCTCTCTTTCGTCGCTTTTTTCGCTATCTCCGTTCTGATCTCCAACAGGAACTCGTATAACAGTGGTATCCGAAGCCGTGCTAGTACTGGGTTCTTCCGGTGAAAGTTGGTATTCCAGAGCTGAGTAGCTTTCTTTGGGACTCAAAGGATTTGGCATTTCTTTGTCAGTTGGGCTATTTTCAAGGTGCACAACAACTGTGGTCAATTCAATATCATCGGCACTGCTTAATATCATAGGTGGTCTATAATCCCCATCGGACGCTATTGCAGTAAACTGTGTGATACCCTCCCTATCTACGCTGTCGTCTTCCTCTGTACTCTCATCCATTCGATTTAATAGATTCCCTGTGCTTCCCGGTCGCTGCGAGTACCCTGTGATGGACGTTTCATCCGTTTCACTCGCGGAATTTGCACGTGACGACTCACTTTGCGAAGTTCCTAACGAGACTCTGGAGTTGTGAAGTGATTGAGATGATCTATGCGTAGACATTGTGTTCGTTTTTCTCAGTTCTTCAAAGCTAAGATTTAAATAATCCCCTGGGGCTTGCAACTGGCCCTCGCTACCACTGGCCTGACCTTCCATTTGTAACGGATCGCTACTAGACACACTAGGAGTTTGTGCGCAGCTGCACGATTGGCCTCTCATCTGTAACACCATGTTCTTAAACAGCTGCCAATCACCAAAAGTCATTCCCAGAACTTCTCTGAGTTCATCCAGTTGGCACTGTAATAATACATAGCCGTTGATGTTGTGCTCGGCTATTCTGGCCTGGTATCGTGGGATGGCGTGTTTATCGAGGCCATCCAGAGTTAGCATACGATCACACACGTCTTTGACGGTCAGGAAGCTGTGGCTTGGTGTTCCTGCACTTATCAATGGACTTGGCAGTTGCTGAAAGGAAACAAGAACAAAACAGGTATGAGATATGGTCATCTCTATGTGTTACAATGCTATTCCAGTTGTAATCCACACTCCCCTCATGGAAGACATAACCTTAATCTCCCACAAAGGAAGTGTTGATTTCAAATGGAGTCACCCATTCAGGTAACCCTATTTGAAATTCACACTCCCTGTGTGGGCGATTAAGGTCATGTCTTCTATGAGGGATGTATGGATTTCAACTGAAATAGGCCAATTTCATTTCACTCTAGATCAGAATGCGGGGGTGGGGACATATTTTTTACCAAGAACTCTGATTGCTTTGGGAATAAGTGATTTTGTTTCAACAGTGGATAAACGTAACCCGTTTCTATGTTGTGAGTCAGTGTGAGGAATAAGGTATCAAATTGTGGGTTATCTAATTGAAATGTAACAGAAAAATAAACTTTGTCATCTTTTATCACATATATTGGGATGTGATAGCAATTATACCATTGTTCAACTTTGCGGGGCATTGGCGTCAGTGCACATATCACAGGTTGGAAAAGCATGAGATTGCAAATGTTCACATAAAGCGCTGGAGTACATACACACACGCGTTTACAGACGCTGCATATAGATGAGGCAACTTCCACTACAAACCATAATCGACCTAACAAGGAAAAATCGACGTAACTTAAATCCCCCACAACAATGAGGAATTATCTCTGCAATCTTTTATGTTTTTAGGCATTATTAGGCAGTGTTAGGACGACCCACTTCAATTTAGGGCGGTATACAAAGGTGTTTTACCCAATCTTACGTCGCGAGTTAGGATGGCACCCAATTTTTTTTTTTTTTTTAAACCGCTGCGTTTTGCAAAACATCAGCTTGGTAGGGCTTTTGTCTAACACACGCGTCACGTCACGTCACGTCACGTCACGTCACGTCACGTCACGTCGCGTCGCGTCACGTCACCTCACGTTGATATCTTCTTAAAAGTTACAAACAAGTCATACGGATCAGTTCACGATTTCGTTTAGTTTTTCCCGGGTGTTTCGCGCATCGAACCGTCATTATCCCAGGCCCACAGTGAAATGGTTATCGGCGTGGCGATTGCTGACGGCCGCACACCACCAAATAAGCCCCATCGAAATGCACGTAAAAGGGCAAACAGATTCGCGATTTTACCTTCCATGAATTTCCAGACACGATCATTTATTTAAAAAATGACTTTTTTCTATGGCAAAATATTTACTTGTATTTGTATGAAAAAATATTCCTTATTAATTTTACTTGGCCTATAGGGCCTACAAATGTAGGTCCTACCAGCTTTAAACCACGATGAGTAGGTCAAAGGTCAAATTAGGGTCATGGTCACACAACATTAAATGGGGGTGGTCAGTGATTATTGTGACCAAGCCTGGTCAAAATCCGATGTAGTATACGGGTGCTAGACTCATTTTGAAATGTTGCCAGAAGAAGAAAAATGACCTTTGACCCCTTATTTGTGTATATCCTATATGAAGCATGAGTAGGGGATTCTTCTAAAATATTTTGGTGGAAATCGGCTTAATCGTCTAGAAGCCTTAGTATTTTTGTGTGAAAAAATCACATTTTCAACTATATAATCAAGGTCAAAGGTCAAATTGGGGTACAAACCATAAATGGGAGTGGTCAGTGGTCATTCTGACCAAGTTTGGTTAAAATCCAACTTAGTATGTGGATGTTATAGCGATTTGAAATGTTGCCAGAAGAAAGAAATGCGGAGGAAAGAAAGCATTTGGCAACATTTGTTGCCAAATGCAAAAAGGGAGCAAAAGACAACCGAGACGCGAGCAAATATCCCCTACTGCGAATTATATGACCAGCTATTTACACCGCCATCAAAGAAGACCAAATAATACCGCATCATATACCTCACAGATTCTGCAAAAATGGCTAACGTGTTTTATAAGTCTGAAACACGCGAATGAGGTAGCTTATTTTGTTTTGATAGGCCATTTCCACGTGTGTTTCAGTGGGAGCATTATTTAGTGGTGTGCGCACTGTACGTAGCCTCCGTCGCAGGCTACTCGTGTTTTTATCACACTCATAGTTTGAGAAAAGCGAAAACGCACCGCCTGCAAAAGAGGCTACACTAAACTAGGATACGGGCTGTGGTTTAAAGGGCGCACACCACTAAATAATCTTCCCATTGAAACACGTGTAAAAACACCGGTTTTCTTTGCTCATTTTGAGGCCTTTTGGGCTCGTTTTAAAATATTTTATGATGACCAGTCGATTGCAAATCGATGAAAGTTTAACATATGTTTCAATGTATGGGGTTCTTCCATCTCGTTTTCCGCTAGGAGGCCGCGAACAAGCGCCCTCACTGTTTTGACAAGCTCTCAAGACTGCAAACCCGATTCTGCCATTTTTTAATTCGCGGACCTATTTTCTCAATAATTATAAAAATGCGACTTTTTTGGCGACTCAAATTTATGTACAGGCTTCACACTTTTATTTAAGCTATAATTCGCCACTCTTTCTGATTAATTAGTCTAAAGACCAGCCCAAAATACCTCAAAAAATTTCCGTATTTTACCGGAACTTAGTAGGGTTACACAAATGGCGCATTGATTTAGTGGTGTGCCCCCTAAAAGTAGTTCCAGCAATCCCGATTATTTTATTCATTGAAGCTTTGCTGTGCTTTGCGGCATTGATGAAAAGCTGGAATTCCATGGACTATTTCACGGACTATTTATCACGTAGGGAGATAAGGGTAATTGGAGTTAATAATTTATTATGAACTTTTGATAACATTTCAACGTGACGTGACGTGACGTGACGTGACGTGACGTGACGTGACGTGACGTGACGTGACGTGACGCGTGTGTTAGACAAAAGCCATGGCAGCATGTCAGCACTAGAAAGCCACGGGTATCAGCCAAACGCAACTCCTACAATCGATCGATAGGAACCACTTCCGAGCCAGCTCAAGTGCGTGCTATAAAATCGATTTTGTTGTTGATCATGATCGCCGAAGCTCCACTACATGGTTTGTTCCAATTTAGGCATAGTATTTCTGCCGTGGAGTCGGTTATCCCAGCATTAAAAATAATATATGAACCGTGAATATAAGTTTCTTCTGTTTGCTTAATTTTTCCATGCGTGTATTAAAACTAGTAATAATTAACTTACTTAAAAAAATTGTAGGTTAAACCATGTGGTTAAAAAATGGACCATTTGTTTTTTAGAAATGACCGAACGAAGATGACAAAAAATGTATCATGAGAAAAATATATTAAAACAAAAACAAAAATGCAGATTTAGGAGTGATCCTGGGGAAGTGACCAGTGAAATACGTAGGCCTATATATAGGTCTGCAATTATTTAAACAATATTATAAATGTACGTTTAAAATTCATCAAATTCGAAATCACGATTTTTTTTTATGATATGATGAATTTCAAATAAATAAACTAGTCAATATTAGCTTGCGCTGTTTGCAATAAATCTTGATATCGAACTCACCATGCTCAATATTGTTGACCGCATTAATAATCCTAGGTTGATTTGTCGTTCGTATGCTCATCTCGATATTTTCCCGAGTTTTTATTTCATTTACGTTTGGCCTTTTGTGACCTAGAAGACCCACATAATAACGTAGTCCTATAACTCGAAGGTATTTCCACAAAAGCATGCATCTGAATAGGTGATCAGAACATCAAAGTTCAGAATTCAGATGATGGTCCAGTCATAGATACTGGAGCATCACCCAGGGCGGCGGTTCACATATTTATATCGATGATAATAGTCTGCATATTTTCCTTCCATGATCAAATAATTTCAATTGTTGTCATATTTTATTTCCAATTTTAATACAGATTCCAGCAAACATTTTAACATAGTCATCAACTCGATCAATCCTCTCCAATCATTAATTATTATGATCATCTTTCAAGCGTGCCTGGATGTATGCAGTATAAAAGATCCCGTCAGCTCCCCGTCGTCCGCGGTGGTCTTGCGAGTTGTCCTCCAACCCCAAGTTCCAACGCAAACATCGTCCAAGTTCCAGGAAAATAAATATTCTTCAATCTGATCTTTGGTCCGATGGATAGTCCGCATTAAATATTTGTTCTAAAAACGTAAACACCATGATTTCCAGATTGAAGCCCTGCCCATGTCACGTCTGATGTCTCTTGTTCGGGCGCGGCCGTGAGAAAGGAGTGTCAACATACCCACTTGACCTGATGATGCCTACGATGTCCCAATGGCGTAGTTCAATAAACTATATTTTACAATCATGGTGCAAAATTTGACCTCAAGTTGCAAGGTATGAGTTTTTGTACCCAAGTTTTCAGAGGTCATTCAATGAATATACAAATTTATTGGGGTTAAAGAACTGTGCCCTGATTAGATGAGCATGTTGTGGATCCTAGCGCCAGCTAGATGTTTATACTATCGATTTTTGGGTGTGTTCGGGGCGTGTATCATGATCATCCAATCACAAGTCCAATTTCTCAAGAGATGTATACCAAACTAAAAATAGATCTTTGGAAGTACGGCAATAAACAATGAAAAAAAAATAAATCTGTGGCAATTGGCCAAACACCTGTCCATAAGTTTGGAAAGGGTCGTTTCGTGCAGTGTAGATTTGTTCAGCTTTTAAATTCAAAGTCAATCAAGTCTTCAAGTTAATTAAAGTTTGTAAATTTAATTCACTGTGGTCTTTGAGTTCGATGCTCGAATTTGAAATAAAATTTGAGTGTGGGGGTGTGGTGTAGGTCATTATGGTCTTTGAGTCAGATATTCGAATTTGAAATAAATTTGGAGTGCTTGGGGTGGGGTGGGGTGTAGGTCAATATGGTCTTTGAGTTCGATGTTCGAATTTGAAATAAAATTTGAGTTTAGGGGGTGTGGTGGGGTGGGGTGTAGATCATTATGGTCTTTGAGTCCAATGTTCGAATTTGAAATAAAATTTGAGTGTAGGGGGTGTGGTGGGGTGGGGTATAATTAAAATGTCAATTCCTGTTTGGAAAAGTTTTTGAAATTGTTTGAAATAATCATTGTTGTTTGCGTATATGCGTACAAGCCCCCCCCCCCCCAAAAAATCTCAAATACTATAATTTGAGATTAAGATTAATCCTTGAAGTGGAGAGTATCTAATAAAACTTTGATCAATATGATGAGTCCAAACAGTGATGAGTCCATAGCTTAAATCGGAGCTGTCCATGCTGGGATTTCCCGTGTTTTAAAAGGAGCACCGGTATAAGATTGAGCTATGGTGCTTTTACCTGGGCTTATACCTTGTAAGTAGGAGCGGGGTGTGTTGGGGGGAGTGTTCGTCATAAATTGAAAGTGTATAATTCACGTTCTTTTTATCTATGCCCGTGCAACGGGCATAGATATTGTATTTGTTGTGTTTAGTCTTCGGCTTCTCCTTCTCCTCCTCCTCCTCCTTCTCAAGACCAGTCCTTTGCACTCCTCTAGCTTAAGAACTAAAGTAGCCTCGGGGCCCATACTTGGTACAATGATGGCCCATGACCCCTAGAACCCCCCCCCCCCTCCGTAAAACCGCCCCAATTTACGAAATGTTCCACTTTTTGCCGTAATTGTGTGTAAAATTAGTTAATCCCCCACCCCACCCCCCCTATTCACTTTGACCCAATGCCGCCCCCTCCCCGAAAACAATTCCTGGTGCCGGCACACACTATATCCTACACCAGACTCGTGTACACACCCCAACCCATCCACATCGACTCAGTTTCATGTGCATGAGCGCTAAAGTTAAAAATCTAGATTTTGCGCTCAATTTAAAGTTATGATTTAGGGCATTTTAAGTTAGCGTTAGGGATGAGCTTAGGGTTATACACCAAATGGTTTGATTGGGTCTAACAATTGTGGTAAAAAGAAGGGGAGGGAAGTGACAAAGGTGATGACGACGACAAATTTTTCTAAAATCTGGACACATTTTTTTTCTCAAATCGGGATCCATGTTTGATTTTCTACCTAAAAAACAGCTTATTTGTACTGAGCCCCTGAAATAACATGGAAGGAAAAAAAATCTTGGGGTCCGACTACGGTGACTCGGAGTCGGGGTTCAGGGGCTGAGATTGTACCTGTTGGTCCGAGGTACCACCTTAGACCCTGAGCTACCACCTCGCATCCCAAGCTACCACCCGCACCCGATCTACCATCCCGCTCCCCGAGCTACCACCTCGCACCCCAAGCTACCATCCCGCACCCTGACCTACCACCTCGCACCCCGAGCAATCAACTCAGTCGCACCCGAGCTACCACCTCGCACCCCAAGCAACCACCTCGCACCCCGAGCTACCATCCCGCACCCCGAGCTACCACCTCACACCCCGAGCTACCATCTTGGACTCCGAGCTGCCATCTCGGATTTCGAGCTACCATCCCGCACCCCGAGCTATCACCCCTCACCCCGAGCTACCATCCCGCACCCGAGCTATCACCCCTCACCCCGAGCTACCATCCGCACCCGAGCTACCATCTCGGACTTGAGCTGCCATCTCGCAACCTGAGCTATCACCCCTCACCCCGAGCTACCATCCCGCACCCTGAGCTATCACCCGCACCCCTAGCTACCATCTTGGACCCCGAGCTACCATCTTGGACCCCGAGCTTCCATCTCGGACTTCGAGCTGCCATCTCGCAACCTGAGCTCATCACCCCGAGCCCTCCCGCACCCCGAGCTATCACCCCTCACCCCGAGCTACCATCCCGCACCCCGAGCTACCATCTCGGACTTCGAGCTGCCATCTCGCAACCTGAGCTATCACCCCTCACCCCGAGCTACCATCCCGCACCCTGAGCTATCACCCGCACCCCTAGCTACCATCTTGGACCCCGAGCTACCATCTTGGACCCCGAGCTTCCATCTCGGACTTGAGCTGCCATCTCGCAACCTGAGCTATCACCCCTCACCCCGAGCTACCATCCCGCTTTTGAGCTATCACCCCTCACCCCGAGCTACCATCCGCTTTTGAGCTACCATCTCGGACTTGAGCTGCCATCTCGCAACCTGAGCTCACCCCTCACCCCGAGCTACCATCCCGCACCCTGAGCTATCACCCCGCACCCCTAGCTACCATCTTGGACCCCGAGCTACCATCTTGGACCCCGAGCTTCCATCTCGGACTTCGAGCTGCCATCTCGCAACCTGAGCTATCTCCCCTCACCCCGAGCTACCATCCCGCACCCCGAGCTATCACCCCTCACCCCGAGCTACCATCTCGCACCCCGAGCTACCATCTTGGACTTCGAGCTGCCACCCCGCACCCCGAGCTACCATCCCGCACCCCGAGCTACCACCTCACACCCCGAGCTACCATCTTGGACCCAAAGCTGCCATCTCGGATTTCGAGCTGCCATCTCGCAACCTGAGCTATCACCCCTCACCCTGAGCTACCATCCCGCACTTTGAGCTATCACCCCTCACCCCGAGCTATCACCCCTCACCCCGAGCTTCCATCTCGGACCCCGAGCTGCCATCTCAGATTTCGAGCTGCCACCCCGCGCCCTCGCACCCCAAGCTACCATCGATCCCGCACCTTGACCTACCACCTTGCACCCTGAGCTACCACCTCGCACCCCGAGCTACCATCTCGGACCCCGAGCTGCCATCTCGGATTTCGAGCTACCACCTCGCACCCCCGAGCAACCACCTCGCACCCCGAGCAACCACCTCGCACCCCGAGCTACCATCTCGGACTTTGAGCTGCCATCTCACATCCCCGAGCTGCCATCTCGGACACTCAGCTACCACCCCACACCCGAGCTACCACCACCTCGCACCCCAAGCTACCATCCCGCACCCTGACCTACCACCTCGCACCCTGAGCTACCACCTCGCACCCCGAGCAATCAACTCAGTCGCATCCCGAGCTACCATCTCGGACTTCGAGCTGTCCGCACCCCCAGATAGTTTTTTTTCCCTTCATGTTACTTTGGGAGCTCCATATATTTGACAGTTTTTGACTACATTTTCTCAAATTGGGACCCATGTTTAGGGATTTTTTTTGGAAGAGTACCAACTCCCTCGGTCTAAAACCAACTATCTTGTTTCCAATCCCATGGCAACGGTTGATGTTATCTTTGGAATCATGTTGCCAGTAAAACATGAACAGTTGAAGAAGTAAAACATGATGAGCCCCTTCCCCCCTCCATCTAAACCAGAGAAGATGAGCATCTCCTCTGGTCTAAACCAACTATATTGCTTCCAATGCTAAGATAAAAAAGTTTTGCTTCTAACCCATGGCAACGGTTGAATGATGTTATTTTTGGAACGTTGACAACATATACCATATGCATCGAGTTGTAACCATGGTGACCACGTGGTTTTAACTGGGCGGCGTGTCCTTTGTGGTCCCTTTGTGGTCGACTTCTGGCACCTTCAAAACAAGGATGTAGTTCAGACCAACCAAATCACAAATGATGTGGGCCGGGGATGTGGGAAGGACACCTGATGATCATTTTATGAATGGGGCAACATATGTTTATAATTATATGTCTTGATCCATGCATGAGTAATCTTGAACATGATGGGAAACAGAAGCTTGGGTCTTTTGAACTTGGAAGATACGTACCTGGAATAAATCAGAAAGGAATAAAAATCGGCAAAAAATACAACGATGGATTATCAAGGAAATACGAAATCGTGGACAATTTAGAATCTTGCTGATCAAAAATGACAGAAGGAAATAATATATTGTAATGATCGAATTATTATTACTATTATTATTTGTCAATTAATCATTTTGTTTTGAGATGAAAAAAGTGAAACATTCATCAGTTTTTTTAGTTTTTTCCATTTTTGTTGGCAACATTGTTTTTGCAAGTAGAAAAAAACCTCAGTTTTTATTAATTATTATACAGCAACTATTTATAAAGCCAAGTGTAAATTGTTTGTAAACACGTTAAACGGACGGTACATGCACATAATACACATGCTCATCATCGGGTCAAGTGGGTACGTTGACGCTACTCAAGACTTTCTCACGGTACTTCCATGATTTCATTTGGAGATGAACAGGAAGCAGCATGATGTTTTAAAATAATATTTTAATGTAGACTACTGGACTATCCATATCCTAGACGTTTATATCAGATTGAAGATTTCTTTGAACTTCATGCTTGGGTTGGACGAAGAACTCGCCAGACCACTGACAACGCGACCGGTCTTTCCTGACATTGGTACCCGGCCTTGCCGGTAGGCCTAAGTTACTTTGTTAGGCCAACCTTGAAGTTCGAGGCACGAGAATGATGGATATAGTTACATGGAGCGGCGGCAGAAAGTTAATTGATGACGGTATTTGTATCAAAATGGAGAAATAACCCGGGAGAATTAAATGCCGTGCCGACAATTTATAGCATTTGATCATGGAATATATCTACCAATAAATGTTGGCTTTTTTGTTTTTGTTTGAACCACCGGATCCGGATGAAGCAGTTAACAACAATGTTTAACCAGTACTGTAGTGTAGGTATCCAATTGATCCGGCATCCTCAGGCCATCATCTATCTGTAAATTATGATGTGCTGATCCTGAGCCAATATACTTGCATTGCGTAGAATACTTTACGAGAAAAACATTATTTTGGGACATTTGCTTGGAAGTTCTAGGCCACAAAAGGTCTGAAGTAAAACGAAATGAAAACCTGATGTCATGAGCATACATATCGTAGGCGAAAAATCCCATGATGCGATAGTGCATCTCAACGGCCGGTCAATGGACAACAAAACTTCCCGATTTTTCATGCGTTTACTCAAGAATTTTTTGAGGTAGGAACTTATAATATATTATAATTATGTCTTGAGATGTTTCTTACAAACACTCTTTATCGGACTCTCTCTCTCTCTCTCCCCTCGCTCAAATCTTTGTAAACAAACATAAACATAATAAGTGACACGGAGAGTTTGCGGTACATTTTACTTTGTCTTTTCTTCCTGCAGATCTGTTTGCTTGATTTAAAAGATAATTAAGCTGTTTCGTTTCATGAACCGTCAATATAATCGGGTTTCATTGATTTTTTAAAATTGAAAATACTAAGAGTAGCGGGAAGAGTAGGCATGAACGTCGACAAAATCCCCTGTAGTTTTAACAAGTTTGTCAAATAAACATGCACATTTTAATATTTTACAACTTGTTAAGATCGCAGCATTGATTATCCAGCTGAAAATGGTAAATGGGTGAATATCACGACATAACAAAAAATATTGGGAGTAGGCTTTTCTTAATCATAATTATTGTTTAGGCCTACATCAAATCATGTGCGCGATGTGCATGATATTGAACCACGTTCCAAAGATAACCATACGCGGTATGACTGTTGTGGGATTTTTTTTTCGGCTGAACTAACTTTCATATAAATTGGAACTTGATAAAAAAACTTTTTAAACTTATTTTCCTCCACGCTGACGGTTCCTTTCTGTGATGTAATAAAAACTAACGGGCAACTATTCGATCGATCACCATAAAAATAAAACTTGATAAGTGCTATACAATATACATTTCCACTTCTTAACAAAGGCTGCTTTGTCATCGTCATTGATCGTGGTATCCCTAACAGAGTTTGTATTATACGCTAATTGAGATTGACATTTCAATGGTAAGTGCCCGGATATAAAGTGGTTCATGGTGGCTTTATTGGTTTACTCATACTTGATGGGCATGGAGACATTGGTATTGATTTTGCTTTGGGTGGCAGTTTTGGGCGGTCTATCGACCTTTCATGTCCCTAAAATCTCCCTAAATTCTCCCTAAATTCTTTTGTCAACTTAGGCTAATTCCTCATTCATTGATGTTGATAATCTTAGGACGATTTTTCCTTGTTAGGTCGATTTTGGTTTGTAGTGTTCTGATGTCAATGCCTGGCAGTATGCGCATGCATCATCACAATATCCATTGTTTTTTGCCTGACAGTATGCACGCGCATCATATTTTGTTCAGGGCTTGTGTTTTTAAAACTCCCGCCACATCACAAATAAAGCTATTGAACAGTGTAGTGGTTGCACAGGGTTCACTCAAGCATATCGATATACCAGCCCCTTGCCTTTCTTGATAAATATTCAGGTCACCTCATCTATAAGTGTGCACAAAATAGCTGCCTTATCACGTTGACATCATTGCCTCGCTAACACGAAAAATAGTACAATTAAAATGCCAAAAAGCACATTTTTAAGTTCCACACTATCTATTTTATCAATCTTTTGGTAAGCATGTAAACAAATCTTAATTTATTGTCTTGCAGTGTTTTTGGATATACCTTTTTATTGAATGGATTTTGTGCAGCCATCTGGTAGCTGATTTTGGATGGTGTGTCACTGAGGCCACCGTAGGAACCTTTGGAAGACTGCGGTATAGGAAATCCAGAGCCAAAACTCTGTGGTCTCGACAGGTTAGGCAGTGTACCTGTAGTCTCTGCGCTCTCCATTGAATCTGTAAGGAGAAATTACATAGACAGAAAATCAGGGTACGGTTAATGAATAATGCTACAAGAATTCACAATATCTATTTGTTATGGGGGATAACAATTTCAGGGATGAAAGTCCACTTTGGACAAAAACCCTGAATAAGCCTGAAAAAGCAGTGTGAAAATGACCAGAATGTCCCTAAATCGGGCTGAAAATTAAGGAAATTGTGTAAATCTGGACTACAAAAGAGCATAAATTCAGACAAAAGCCTAAAAACTTACATCCCTGCAATTTGAGATTAGCATGTTGAATTTCAATGTCAGACTGAGATTGTTAAGTTTTGTAGTCGGGCTTAGAAAACGCCCCAAATGGCTAGTGACAAAACAACAGAAAAGGTAGAGCCCTGAATGCCAGCCTACCTACCGTATTGTTTGTAATAAACGCCCTGGGGCGTTGCATTTTCCAAAAGGGGGGCGTTTATTGGAAGTGAATTGTCAGTGAAAAAAGCTTTAAAATCGGGTCCAATTTCCCGATGGTGCTCCTATTAAAAGGAGAGATTTACGACTATACAAGATGGCGGTGCCCACAGAAAATGATATTTTTCGTGGGAAATACAACAAAATTACAGCTGTAAGTGCATGGAATTAGTGAAATTCTACCATAATTAGGCAATGAAATGGATGGGAGTTGAGTCATAATAGGTTTTGTCCATTCAATTTAGCAATCGTGACTGACTTGACTGATGCAAGTTTTAAGCTTACCTACACGATATGGCATGGAAATGTTTGCATTTTTGTCAATTTTTCACAGAAAAATTGGGAGGGGGCGTTTATTAGAGGGGGAGCGTTTATTACAAACAATACGGTAAACACAAACCGTAACCCTTGATGCTAAACCTAAACTAAGCCACATAAAGGCACAATGAGGATTCTGCCAACATAATGAAGGGTAAGTATAAGGAGGCCCCATCTGTGATATCAGCCAGATGTCCTTTGTGTATAATATAGAATGCAGATATTGTCAAATATCTACAGAGCAGATAATAGCAGATACCGTAAAAACTTGATAGTTAGCATATATGCTTACTATCAAGTGCTTTTAAAACATGAAGAGCCTCATAAAATTTCAAAAAATAAAAGTCTCAATGCCGTTTAGCTCAGTTGGTAAAGCGCCGGACTTTAGTACAATTTCATGTTTTCAAATGCGCTCGATATAGTGAGCACATATGATAACTATCGAGTTTTTACGGTACTGTCTTCTTACAGTATCCCCTCGATAACATGGTTATATTTTGGTAAGTTGCTTCTAAGTAGGAGACAAAATGTTACGAGCCATGCTTACATACCTCTAATTTGTTTCCTGAGGTAGGGATCCAAGTTGCATGTACAAGGCAAGAACTGGCGCAGATCCCGGCTGTAAGTACGGGGTATGTTTGGTCAGATACACGCAAAGCTTCTCTGGTCCTGGTCCAATTCTAACAGTGGTTCCATCTCTCTATGCAGTGGAATTTCTTCAGCAATACTACAAAGAAAAGAAAGAGAAAACAATTTCTTTTAAAATGGAAGTACACATTTTTCTCACAACACACACATACCCCCCACACAAAAACCCCAATGAACACATAATCAGTTCAGGTTTCTGCAAAAATGTACATGAGAACTACCTGCCGATTGCCCAAAAAGAAGTTTTCATTATCAATTGGCGCAATCAGCAACATTGTTAGAATAATTTCACCACACAAAAAAATTGGGATGAATTATTTGCAAAGCACCATTCTGATTGGTGATCAAATTGAAAATATCATGTAATTGACCAATCAGAGGCAATGTTAGATCGGCAGGTAGTGCTCAGGGGGTTAAATACATAACTTCAGTGAGTTGTAGATATTGGGCTATTCCAGATACACCCCTTATGGAAGATATATGTCCTTAATTAACCTTCCACTCATGGGAGTGTTAATTTCAAATGGGGTTCCTTGAATGGGTGACTTCATCTGAAATCTATACCCCCTGTGTGGAAGATTGAGGTCATGTCTTTCATAAGGGGTGGAGATATTTCAACTGGAATAGCCTATTGCTCACATTATTAATCAAAGTGGGTTTTGTTCAATTCCTGCTGAGTGGTTAGCAAATATCTATCTAAAATTGATTGAATTGAATAGCATATTTGTTACTACTGCTAGTCATTGTGGAAAGTACAACAATATGAAAGAAGACCATTCTGAGCCAACAACACCAACATTTTGTAATTCTGTATGCAAATCTAGTGAAGTAGTCCCATTCAGTGTAGTACCAAACTAACCATGTCAATGGAAACGGGTCAACTTCATTGACAGCTACCATTGACAGCAACCCCTGATTGGTGGTACAAAATATTACAATCTCATTCAAATTAGTGCTAATGGCTATTCCATTTGAACTCCACACTACCCCTGTGGAAGATTTAGCTAGTCTTCTACAGAGGGAGTATGAGTTTCAAATAGAATAGGCAGTTGGGTAACTTCCATTTGAAATACTCACTCCAGTTGTGGAAGATATTAGGTAAAGTCATAATACAGGGGAGTACGCCTCTATTTAAGATATTTCCAAAATCTTCCACAGGGGTAGTGGATTTCAACTGGAATGGCCAGCCCATTGCAACCCATGATTGGTGGTACAAAATGTTACAATCGCATTCAAATTAGCCCCAATGAATATAGTTGCTCCAAATCCCGGCCCCCCAACTCAACACAAAAGTTGGCAACCATGCGAGTTACCAAATCTTTTAAAGACCCCCTTTGCAATGATTTTTCATCAAATTTACCCCCATTTTTCATGCAAAATCGAGAACAAAATTTGGCCAAAAACAACCCCTTTTTTGTGGTTTTCAATGACTAGAATTTCCATCACCCCTTTTCAATGACTACAATTTCAAACACCCCTTTTCAGTGACACTAAATATTGACATAAAATTAACAGATTTTCCCAAGTGCCCCTTTTATCCAAATTTCGTGGACGGTGCAAATTAAATACCTCCTATTTTGCTGATTTCACAGTCAAATTTCGCGATTTTCCCAATTTCACGGTCCTTGCTACTGGTAAAAAAAAATACCCCTTTTCCGCGCTATTTGGTAACTCTCATGGTTGTCAATTTTTGTGTTGAGTTGGGGGGCCGGGCTCCCAAATCAATAGGCCAGTTGACTACCGAGTCAATGCCTGCATCAAACTCTTGCCAATGTACAAAATGGACAAGTATGAAACACTTTTTACTAGTTGCAGACTCTTGTCTCTACGCTGGCTCACATCGTAAGGTGAATGAACAGACATAATAAGCCCAAACTCTGCTTGTTTTTGCCAAAGGCTGTAAGTAATAAGCAATCACCGCTCATAATAAACACAGTTTGCTCCTGTTACACAATGACGTAAGAACGGAGTACTTGACTGTTTCTATTTATACCACCATCGTGTAGACTCGTTGATTCAAAGTGACAATGACTGGCTCACTTGTCATTTTTGTTAAGTTTCATGATGAGTCTCAATGTTCACATCCAAGTACCCTCACAAAGTATCACATGTGTTATCTTTTGCATAATGTAACATATAACTGTGCAAATATACAGAGGGGTTGTGGTTAGCTGATTGAATCACATTAAGAAGTATAAGCATCTTAATAATTAGTGGGTTTTTAGCGGATTTGCTGTCATACAAGTTTAGAACTGGCTTAAAGAAGAAAAAAATAGACAGTTCTAAACTTGTCCGACGGCGAACCCGCTAAAAACCCACTAATTGTTATGAATTCCCGTTGTAAAAGCCTATCCCACAATTTATAAGCATCTTATTTGTTGACTACTCAACCACCTTTTATACAGGGGGAGGGTATCAGGGACTGTCTTTTGGAATTTGCAGGAGAGCATTAAACAGCTCTTCTGGAGCCTTCAAGGAGAGCTGTTTAGAGCATTCACAATAGAATGTAAGGAGAGAATGGTCAACTAAGGAGAGCTAAAAATCATTCTCCTAAATCAGATTTAAGGAGAGCAGTAGAGAGTGATTGCTCTCGCTCTCCTCAAAAGGCAGTCCCTGGGGTATTGGAACCCCAACCTCTCCTTATCCAGAGGTAGGAGGTGTCATGTGGGTTTTGGGGCTTTGTTGGGTTCCAATCAGCGTTGTTTCTACTGAGCAAGTGGGGGCGAATTTCGAGTTACTGCAGGGTGATGCGAGGAATAATGGCTCCAGTAGAAACAGATTGTGTGAAGGTGAATGCGCGGTGATGCGAGTGAACCTCGCCATCAACCTTTTGAGGTGGTTAATAGTGGAGAATATGTGGTAACATTCTCATGAGAAACAGTTCGGGTGAAGATTTGGTGGGTGACACAGGAAGTTAGCCTACTATAATACAGCACAAGTATTCAAAATCTGACCTTGAAGGTCATGAAATATATTTTCTGGACTTCCACCTTCCTGGTTATAATTTGAACATATAAGTGGTCACCTAAACTAATCTCCTCCCCGTAAACCTGAGTTCCTGGGTTCGATTCCTGGGCGGATCACTTTTTCTGCTTGCCACATTTATTATTTGCACAACAACCCTGGTGAAAAATTATGTTTATTTATATATTTCCCGTTGATCACGCTACTGTTTTTCCATGTTCCACCTTCACCACTAAATACATGAGTAGTGAATCCAGGCCTGTGAAATGGCTTTATAAAAAAAAAGCGGAAAATTTACCAACCAGTGGGTTTCGAAAAAAATCGGAAAATTTACCTACCAAACTACAGTACAAATTCAATGCTATTCCGTGCATATTTCACCAGCAATAAATTGAAGATTATAAGCTTCCATTTCATGGCCTAAATGTGAGTGTCAATCGACAAAATTACATTTTATGGTAGCCATGATGTATCTTCTCTTAATTCCATATGATTTTTATGAAATCAAATGTGAAACTTCCGATGGATGGTTCGGATTGAAAATCGCTACGAACAATCACATATTTCAGTATTTCCCCACAGGTACCACAAGCGACATTTTTAACTCATTCCGATGGGCGAAGTTCCCAAACAAACATATTACACAATGAGTAAGAACGAGGAATCAAAGAATATCGCGATGATGTTATATATGACCTGCGTTTCATGACCCGGGTATGGGCCGGGTTCATGACCTTTCAAGCATCGTTAATCTCATTTCCCAGTCGTTTTTATTGCGACACACATGTAATGCTATCAGAAGTACACAGACACACTTTTGATTTTTGAAAAGCGGAAATTGAAATCGGTCAGAAAAATGAAAAAAGCGGATTTCCGCTCTGTAGTGGAGATTTCACAGGCCTGTGAATCGTTACCCTGCATTTACTGCCCAATAGAAACGACCCAATGAATGTGGGAGGATGAAAATGCGGTTGAAGGTGAATTTGTGGTAATGCGAGGTGCTCAGTATAAATTTGCTCAAAAGCTATATGCAGCATGCCAAAAGTGACTCTTTAACACATTTACAAGACACCCTGAAAAATTATGAAAATTGTTGTCTTTTTCTGGACCCACAGCTGATTAATAAGACTCCTTGTCCTATTCTTTCTCAAAAAATACGCATTTTGTAAACAACACTAGAAATATGACTTTTTTTGAAGTCACATTTTGATGGAATTGACATCAAAATAAAGCTCTTATATAAGAGATGCAAAGTCTGAACTTTTTATAAAATTGTCTTTATTTTGCTTAATCAGACACCAATGTTTCTTCACCATTGAGAAAAAGTATGTTTATTTTTTGAAGACAAGGTCTTTATTAGTGAACTATATTGGGCTATTCCATTTAAAATTCACACTACCCTGTAGAAGATTAAGCAAAAGTCTTCCACAGAGGGAGTATGAGTTTTAAATAGAATTGACAGTTGGGTAACTTCCATTTGAAATACTCACTCCAGTTGTGGAAGATAATAGGTAAAGCCATAATACAGGGGGAGTATGGGTTTCAAAATGATTAACTCTGACCAATTACATTAAAAAAAAAAAATTCCTCTTGTGGTAAATATTTCCAAAATCGTCCACAGGGGTAGTGTGAATTTCAACTGGAATAGCCCACTACATGCCATACCCATATGTTTGAAGCGCAGATTGAGCACATTTTATGAAAAAAAAAACACACTTGGTTGTTTTTTCTAGAAACCTAAAACTGAACAAAACCTGAGGTGATAGCGCCCTCAATGACCACTCTCTCCATAGACCTGTATGTAAAGCCTGATGCAAACATGCCCTTTTTACAAAAATGCCAATAATGCATTAAAAACAAGACTTTTGCTTTTCATAAAAATTTAACATTATGTTTTCAAATATATGGGCGTATCACTAATAAGACCGTCCTTTAAGTTACAAAATATGTGGTCTGAATTTTAAAATGTTGGATCACATATTAATGGGGTTACTTACTTATCATACAGCACCCTGAGGGGACACTCATCATCAATTCCGTCCTCGTTGTCTTGGTAGTAAATTATGAGTCGAGACATACGATACGGCCATTTCTCCGTCATGTTGATCCACTTGGCTAGGGTTTGCCAATTAAAGTTTATGCTGTGTGCCCTCAGTAGTCGACCTGAAATTTAGAAAGACAATAGGATATGGTTTGGCGATTTCTTGATTATTCACATAGAGAACAGATACATGTAAGAGCTATTATATATTCGATATATGTGACCAGCTCCAACAAAACCTGTAACAAGTCGCCAGACATGTTATTGAGTTATAGGCTTCTAAAGATGCTATTCCCATAAAAAAAAATGAAATTTTGGAATTCTTAATTTCATGGCATTTGACTGTGGGACTAAGTGTGCTTTGAAATCCTTGAAAGTACTTATTAAAAAGAGGTTTATTTAATCACTAAATAACAGTTGAACTATAATAATCCCTATTCAATCCTGTGTAAGACAGGAAACTAATTGGCACATTACTCAGAATAGCAATATGGGAAAAATATCAAGGTATCATTTACAAAATTATCCATATCTTGAAAAGTATTGATGCTATTTATATAATTTTGGTATCACTTTAAAGCTTATTGTCATTCAGATCACGAAATGTCAAAAATGCTCCTTGTTCCTGGTTTTGTCACAGTGGATCACATATTTGATACCAAAACTAATTTGATAGCGACTTCTGATCATACAAGTATTGGCTACCTCCTTGTGCAGAGATGTAAGTTAAAAAACACCTGGCATCGGTCTGAAAAGAATATTTTCACATCTTTCACATATACCTATACATTTCTTAAAACAAAATCCCATTTCCTTCTTTTTTCACCATTGTATATCTACACATATTTTCTAAGTTTGTAATTTTGTTTTTTAAACTGCTTTTGTATTGCGCCTTGAACATCTTGTTTTGATGGTATGAACGCGTTATAAATCCATTTAGTTCCTGAAATCAGGAAGTTCCCTGAAAACTTACATCTCTGCTTATAGCACAAAATTTCTGATTTTACATTTGGGACCATACATATTTACCAGTGCGCAGCCTTCCCCAGCCAAGCTGCAAGCAACAATGCTTAAGCTCCCACTGAATGAGGGATTTCCTAGCCAAGCTGGGGAAAGCTGCATACTGGTATTAAGGTATGGACCCATATGTGATGTGATCAAGACAATGATGTTGCCAAGTGTTTTCAGGGGGTTTTATGACTTTATTTTTGTTTTGATTAATTTTGTTTGCAGCTTTGTTCTTCTTTACGGTGTTTTCTTCTTGTGGAAAATATGCTATCTATTGTAATGGAAAAATGAGCTATTCCAGTTAAAGGCCCTATGGAAAACATGGCCTTAATCTCCCACACAGGGAGTGGGAATATCAAATGGGGTTACCTGAATGGGTGACTGCATTTGAAATCTACACCCCCTGTAGGAGATTAAGGTCATTCGTTCATACCTGTGATGGACACTATATTGAGCAGTCTTCTCATGGTGCGAGGACTGAGGTCACTAAATTGCTCGTCCGAGGACAAGAGTTGTGAGACGTCTTTTGCTGTGTGATATCTTGCTGAGGAACCTTGTGTTGGCGTAGTGACGGGTAGTGACGTTGCTCCTGTTGGGGACGCTGATATAGATGCTCCTGGGTCTTGGTCATGGTCACGATCATGGTCATGGTCGGAGTCCTTGGATGACTGCTTACCTAACAAGGGACTGCTCATAGTCCCTGCCAGATCATGCTACAAAAATAAATAAAACAATAGTTATGATTAGGGTAATGTTTTTTCAATTTAGTAGATCGTTTTAATCAAGTGAATTTCACAAGCATTCTCAGTGCATTAACAAACCATAACAGTTGCTTCATCAAAAAACCAATGCTGATTAATCATTCATAACAGTAGCATTCAGAAAAGGAAAAAAATAAAGGTAGTTAGATTTTGTTTTAATCTTGCTCTTTCTTAACATGTGCACAGCAGCCACTTTCATCATGACAACCGTATCGCCATAGCAACTGGTTACCAATGGCAAAGTCGGCCAATCTTAACAGTGCCTCACAGGTGCGGGTAACATCCGGATCAACAAATTGACAGCGCTAACCTACCGCAAAATGAGTTTTACGTGCCCAAAGGTAATTTGACACACACAAAATGGGTCAAACATAAAGAGAACACTCGCTGATACAATAACAACTGCCATGTCTATACCAGACCTATCCATCTTGTGTTTATGAGATGTTTCCTTTTTTAGCATCTAATGTAATACACACACAAAATGGAGTAGATTAAGACATACGTTGTACTTATGTGATCCTGACTACAAGACATAAATAGCCCACCTATTTTGAAAGTGTCCATTGTTTTTAACAGGGGTGTGAGAAGCCACAGACCAAAAATGAGGAAAATTACTAAAATGCTGGAAAACAGAAAAAAAATCAGAGTAAAAACTCACTGTACTGTAAAAGATACTAGTCTACAAAAAAATTACAGTAAAGCAATGCCATCTCTGCTGTATTTCCTAATGGTAATATTTGCTGTATTTCCTAATGATAATCTGCAGCGAACTGCAAAACAATGGCCATCCAGGAAAAGACGACATAATGCATGATATAATGCTGGGGATGCATGGGATGTGTTAAACATGTGTAATCTACTACGAGTCTATATTCAATATGAAACTATTCGTCTTACTTGCCTCAAATATGACTAATTACTATACTACATGGATACAGAGCATGCAGGATCTCACATTCTAAGCTTCTACAAACATGTTGTTTACACTTCCTGCATCTTTCTTGTTGACTATCCTTTTTCTTCTTTATGCCTCGATCTTTTTTCTGTTCAAGTCATTCTGTCTGACTGTTTTGTGTGTGTCTGTATGCCCGTATTCATCTTGCATTTTACCTTCCTCTCTCCCTTACACCCCCCACACACCCAATCTCTTTCTGTATCAGTCTTCCTTGTTTCTCTCTTGTGGCAAATGTTGGTTCGATCGTATTTATTGTAAACAGTTTGATGTGTTCCATGATGTACTATGATGTGCATACTACTGAATTTCATCTACAAGCATGAATGCCTCTAATTGTTTTTGGTTTTTTTTGATGAAAGAAACAAAATGCAGACACCCTCCAACAAAACAACATTTGAAGTTTGAGGAACTATATTATTACGAATACTGATACAAGCGGCTGTACAAACATGTATTATTGTAAGACCAATCTATTGCAATGTTTTTGTGGAGGATGTCTGTCTTTCGTAAACATAAGCAAAAACACAACCACTCATTTAGAAGAATATATGCACGTAGATGGAGTTCTACAGTATATTTATCTGCTTTTGCAAGCACACATACCCCCACACCCCCGGCACACCCCCTTACACACCCCACACCCAACAAAAACAAGCAAACTACACAAATAACTTATAACACTCTCTTTCACACACTAAACAATTATGTTGAAATTGCAACCAAGCTGCATGTTTCTCAATATTCACAACACAAGGTTCAAGCTAAAGATGCAAACAGTTGCATGGGTGAAAGAACTACACACAGTTGCTAGCAAGCAAGCAACACAGTTCATCAGCAGCATTATACTCATGCATCCACTTCATTACATTCAACTACTAGTCGCTAAAATGCTGCATCCACAACACAATAACTCACAAGGGGGAAACCACTTGAAAGCGAAAAGCAAGCACTATTAAAACTAGGAGGGAAAAAGGGTTTTGAAGACCAACTAGCATCACGCTGGCTGGCTGCATGCTACAAAGCCAACTCTAATCGATAGCTAGCTATGTGTGACAGACTAAGGCTTCAAGTCGGGTCTTGCAGTATTTAAAGCTGCCCTTTTGTACGATCAAAATCAAAAGAATTATCGCGGAAATACTGTAAAGGATGCGAGAAAGTAACATGGCAAATCATAGTATTTCTTGCTGTGATGAATAACAGTATCTTTTATTGAGCATTTGTGATGTGATCAACTGAAATATGCAGGATGTCGGGAACAATGATTTTGAGATATAGCCAATAATAGTATTAAACTTCTTTTGTCATTTACTGTTTCATTCAACTTCCTTTGTAATTTATTGTTTTAAGCAATGACCATATCTCTGCAACCGTAAGTCTAATTATAATGGGTTTTAAGGGATCTGGAATGAGCGTTTTGACAGTATTTTTTGTGGGACATGAGAGCACCTCAGACGATCGAATTGCATTCTGAATACTGAAGAATGTCTTTCTGATATCAAATAATTTTCATTTTTGAAATTCACGATATAATACAAATTTTATGACAAATTATTAAAATTTGATATTTTCACATTTTGATATATAACAGTCCTCAAGTAAATTTTATAAATCTAATGATATATTCTTAAAGTGTATGTAGCTGGGAGGAAAGGCATGATCAATTGAAAATTTTGACCTTTCATATTGAAGATATGGATTTTTTTCCCAAAAAGACCTATTTTTTTTTGGTGTTTTTTTCTCCGTATTCAGAATGCAATTCGATATGTCTGATGTGCTCTAATGTCCCACAATAAATACTGTCCAAACGTTCATACCCCACCCCTTAAGCAAAATAATTTAAGTTCTGAAAATGACTCATGTAATGAAATTGAAATCTGAATTTTGATTTTGATTGACATTAGGCTCATTCAGCTTGATCGCATCACATTTATTTTGAGTTTAATTATGAAACAATGAAATTTCAGTCATGTGCTACCAACTGTTTAAAGGAGTATTTTGTGATCCTAGCATCCTCTTTTTATGACATTTTTCAATAGATATCCATGAAAAAAGCTTCTTCTCAAAATTTGAGTTGATTCCGATTTTGAGTTTGCGAGTTGTGCATGATTATGTGTATTACACTGCTCCATAGGCCACTGTTGTAATTTCAAATTTGACGATATTTTTGCTAAACGAAATAATCTGCAAGAAATTTTTGGAACATAAACATTATGTAGCCAGAGGTTTCCAGTGATATAAAAATCTCAACTTTTTGTGAGAAAAGTTGGGGGATGAGGCTGTGGATCACAAAATGCCCTTTTAAAACCCACATTCAATGTTCACATTATATTGTGCCTGGAATATTTTGTTTAAATCAAAATTGGCTGAAACACCTGTATTATGTTATTGCTTATTTCTCAACCTACGATTTCAATGAACAATGACAACTGACCAGTCGCATCAAAAGGCTAAACTTTGCAGGAAAAATGTCAGATTACCAACTTATTTTGAGACAACACTTGATCAAGGGTTTCAGATTTTATAAATCAAAATAAATCATGACTTCTTTTTATGTTCTTTATTTTCCATGCATGATTTCATCCACGTCTATGAGAAGCAGTTTGCCCCAAAGGTCCCCCTTCCGATGTGACTGGTCACATTTATTGGAATAGAAGTAGCTCATCAAAAACATTCACAATATTCATATTTATATAGATATCTACAAAGCATTTAACAAATCTTTTTGTTATTTTGCCTGCCACAACTTTTGACACTGAAATTGAAACAAACAAAAACCCTACAAATCAAATAATCGAAGGCCAACTAGAACTAAATGGCAGCTATACAAAGCCAGAGTTAGCACTTTACATTATGTGTGTACTAATGTTCCATGCATCGCATTAGTTGACAGTTTTGATATTGCCAAATACTGAGCTCTGAACACTGCACTTATTTCTTGACGTATAATAAATCAAACAAAGTATGCGTATCCATCAGAAATATGACAAGATGGCTTCTCTGTCTTCCTGTCTGCAACGTTTTTTCCCTACTTCCTTTTCCTTCGAAGGAAAACAGAATGAATCCTGAACTCAAGATTCCGTGAGGAAAATTGGATTTAATATAGCGTTACAATAACAATAGAATTTGTTTAATAGTTACATGTACTACTACACAAAATAGTCTATCATTTGACTTGCATGCCTCTTTTAAAATTGGCAATATTGCAATGTGCAGAAGAGGTAAAAAACAAACTGGATTTTGAAGGAATGTATTAACTCACAGGGATGAAAACTGCTTAAACATTTCTTGAAAACATGTATTTCCCTATTACTTTGTACAAAAAATCAGGAAATTTCTTGAAGATTCACATCCCTGTATTAATATTAATTGTGTACATCATTCTGTGTGAGCAATTTTCTATGGATTCTATCATAGCTTATCATTACAGGCAGTGTTGCCAAAAAAAGTAGCCCAATTTTTTAAGCTTCCAAAAAAGCGCCCAATACCGGATATTTGGGCGGATTTACCCAAATTTAGAACGCAAATCGCCCAATTGGGCGGAAAAGCACTTGACTTTTAAACTTCCGGTACTCACTAGGAAGTTACTAACCAATCAATAAATGGTCACAAAACCCATTGTAATTGCAATTTGGAGCTTTAGAGACTCAAAACCTTTATAAATCGGCTAAATTGAAAGGAAAATACATGAAATTACTGCCGCGGCCTGACACTGTCAAAAGTAGCCCAATTTTAGGCAAGTAGCAGCATGCTTTTTTGAGTAGCGGCAAGTGGTCGCCAAGTAGCCCAATTGTGCGCCTAAGGCGCGGTGTTGGCATCAGTGATTACAGGTCAATGCAAATGTTCCAGACTGATGGGCTTGTGTCCATTGACTTTCTGAAGAGGATGGATAAATAGCGAGATTTGTCTAGTAGAGTATCCCTATGATAATTATTGGCACCTGTCATGAAGACATATTTTGAACAATATATGCTGCTAACTTTTCCTGCCGCAAGCTCTGACCATTCATAAATGCATCTAGCAATACAGACACTTCAGTTATCCATTGTCACAGATACTTCCTCATGTACAACATTTTTGATAAAATTCCTGATAAATGATTAGAATAAAAACATGCTCATCTACCAAGGCACAGTTCTTAAACCCAGTATACTTGTACATTCACCTATGACCTTTGAATGTGTTGGGTACAAAAACTCATACTTGACATCTTGAGGACTCGTTTTGAGCTATGGTATTGAATAGAAGTTAAGGAACTATGTCACTGGCAATGGGCTATTCCATTCAAAATCCACACTACCCTGTGGAAGATTTTGGAAATATCTTCCACTTGCAAGGGGAATACGAATTTCAAATGGAATGAACACATTAGGCAGCTTCATTTCAAACTCACCATCCCTCTGTGGAAGATTCAGGTTAAATCTTTCTCAGAGGATGTATGAAATTCAAAATTGAGCTGCCTAATTAGTTCATTCCATTTGAAATTCATACTCCCCATGCGCATGATATGTTCCAAATCTTCCACAGGGGTAATGTGGATTTTAAATGGATCAGTGTAATGAGTCTAGTGGCTTATATAGTGTGGCTAACTGGAACAAATCAAGTATTTTACGAATAATTAGTTTACAATGTAAGTAAGTAAGAAAGTTAGTAAATAAGTAACATACACTAATATAGGCTGATACCATTTATTGGTTCAGCAAAAACAAGTTGGTAAAATGCAAAATCAGTGCTTTATCAAAGTGAAAGAACCTCAAATCTGAAAATGCAGTGAATGATTTCATTGATGCTGGAAGAGAGGTAGTGAATGAAACCAAAGTGTAGCAAGCAGTAAGTCCTCCTTTTAGGAGATGAAGCATGTAGAGTGTTAGTACAATGCATGGTTTAGAGATGTCTACACTATTGGTTCCTAGAGTAGGTATGTCATTAGGAATCAGGTCCCCTAATAACACAATGTATTCAAGATGGCATACCAGGTTGCACATGTCGACTGCACTTTGGCCAAATTCAGGCTTATTTTGGGGAACCATTGGGCTGTTCCAGTTGAAATCCACACTACCCCTGTGGAAGATTTTGGAAACACCTTCCACAGGGGGAATATGTTTTTCAAATGTAATTGGTCAGAGTTAATCATTTTGAAACCCATACTCCCCCTGTATAATGGCTTTACCTACATCTTCCACAACTGGAGTGAGTATTTCAAATGGAAGTTACCCAATTGTCTATTCTATTCAAAACATTTACTCCCTCTGTGGAAGACTTTAGCTAAATCTTCCACAGGGGTAGTGTGGATTTTAAATGGAATAGCCCATTTAATGAAAATAGATGTAAGTGGTTTAGTAGGAGGCTAGAAAATCAAAATTCTATATAGTTTGTCCCACAGTTTGGTACAGAAACACCAATTCAAGTGGAATGTTGAAGAAGTTGGTATGGTTAGTAAATTATGTAGTCAGTAAGAGGGCAGGCTTCATGACATTAATCCAGAATGCAAGTTGAGAAATCAGGGCAAGCTACATGTATATAGGAGAGTATGATAATAAAAAATGCCATCCCATGCTAAATTTGGCAACTACCTCCTTTTTCTTTCCATTTGATGATGGTATATTGTTGCCAGACTTTTCTGATGAGTTTTCGGAAGGTTTAGAGTTTTCTGACGGTTTTGCTGATGAACTTGCGGAAGGTTTAGAATTTGCCGATGGTTTTGCTGATGAACTTGCGGAAGGTTTAGAATTTGCCGATGGTTTTGCTGATGAACTTTCGGAAGGTTTAGAGTTTGCTGACGGTTCTTCTGATGAATTTTCAGAAGGTTTTGAGTTGGAAGTAGATTCGTTTTCGGGTAATTCTGGAATGCTGGGGAGGCCTGAGACAGGCCGCGGAGAACGAATAGGTGTTGAGTCTGCCGACGCCTGAAAAGTGCAAATGTTATGTTATTATATAACAAAAAGTCAACAAACATATCTGTTGGAAAATATCTAGTAGAATAACAAATAACAACAAAAAAATCTTCCTCAAATCTGAAAACAACAGAAACTGAAAATAAACTTGGTTACATTACACAAATGCTAAAATCAAACATAATAAACATTCAACTTGTAAATTGTTTTTCTTTCAAAGTTATAAATAATTTAAATGCGTATTATACGTAAATTCAAAATGCTCTGTCTCTCTACAATTTGAATGCGCTAAATGGAGGATTTTTATCAAAATTGGGCAAATGTACAAATTTTTATTAAAAATGGCAATTCTCTTGATTCCACTGCACCACACTTGTGATATACCTCCTCACAGTACCTTGCACAATACACATTTAAAGGTGTTATTCTGTTAACAAGTCAACATACTTAACAAAACACTTCTCTTACATATTAAACAACAGAAGTATTTTTTAGCATTTATCGGTTACTCAGCCCATTGCTTATCAACATTTCTGCACATAAAGCCACCCGTGAATTACTGGTGGGGCTCGAACCCAGGACCTCAGAAGTACAAATTGAGGAATGGAACAATACATTAACCCACAATTCTCCGACAAAATGCTCTTGTATGTGTGTGCATATGCTATGCTGGATTAGGTTAGAGCACATGATAAATTGATACCGTGACCAGCAAACTACACAAATATGTCACTATCATACTCGAGGGGAAAGAAAGCATAGTTATCAACTTTCCATTTTGGATACAAATTTGTAACAATCTTCATTATATTATTGTAAGAGTAACACTAAGAACCACCACATTACCGATTCATCTCCTTTATTAGTGAAATGGGGTATTCTTGTTGAAAACTATACACCAGCTATGGAAGACGTGACCTTTATCTTCCACACAGGGGGTGTGAATATCAAATGGATTACTGAATGAGTGATTCCATTTGAAATATACACCCCCTGTATGGGAGAATAAGTCATGTCTTCTCTCTGTTTTAACTGAAATAGCCTAATAATCAATTACAGGTACGCTACCTAAAAGAAAGATGATGCTTGGAAGTGACAAAAATGTTGCCCATAAGTTTAAATTCTTATTCTACTGACACACACTGAAGGATCTTGAGCAAGTTGAGGCCCTTATTCCAATGTACCTTTAGTGTCATGTACAGAGTGAAATTGAATTCCGTACGGACGCTTCCGGCATGCTGCCCAGTCCACTTCTATTCCAATTTAGGTTGTTGCCATGGGCGACCGAGCAATATGAGTAACATCCGTCCCGCGAGGGATATTGTCACCCTGTACAGAATACTTAACAAACACAAGATACACTTTTTTCCCAACCCATCTTCATGCTGTACTACGTTGATGCAATGCATACAGATAAGGGTATGCATTTTATTTGTCGTGTATGAAATTCAATTTTGTTTAATAATCTTGGTCAAGAGATAGTGTATCTCACTACACTTACACAAACTGTCATCTAGCATTTAAAGCAAATATTTTTGGACATCTGAGGCCCTGTTTGACTTTCTGGTGATGTAACAATACAGCTATTGATCTGCAGCCATGAGATACGGACGGCCTCGTAGAAATCTTAACCTCACTCGGTCAATATTCCGAGTTTGTAGTGTATATTTCAATATCGATATTAAATAAATATTTCAGTATTAAAATAAAGAATACTTTAAGTATAAGATGTCTATCAAATTATGAAACTAAAAAGAGAAATGGAATTGCCAAAAGTACACATTGAAAATCAGTTAAATAATGGTTAACTTTTCAAAATTTTGAAAATACTGTTAGTAAAACTTTTTTGGTTTTGTTAAAGGAATCAAATATCATACAGCTTTAAGGGCCAATGAATAACCATCCAGCGTACAGTATATAAGCTAGTGGATATGGAAAAAAGTAAGAACATTGAAAAATAAGGATACGTAAGGAGGTAGAAATCGGTATTCAACTGGTAATGGTGGAATTTTTCAACCATGACAGTTAGGTTTGTTCATATCATAGCCATCGACAGTTTGTATGGGTGTTTTGTTTCTGAACTCAGTTAAGTGCTATAATTATTTGGAGTCTAGTGTGTATTTGTAAACAATGGCAGGTGTACTGTATTTGGAAACAATGGCAAATGAGGACACACACACATCAGTGGATGGACAGGAACAGCGAATATCCCTGGATGAGTTACTAGATTGAAAATAGTACTAAATCGGATTAACTACCACAGTGATAGGTGAAAACAATTTTGAATACATCACGTTGCACTACAAGCAGGTTGCACTCATCACCTGCGTATGTCTGCAATCATAGTATTGAATACAATACCGCTCTTTTCAAAGATACTAATCTTACAGGTGCAAGTGATCAGCATGATGTGGTTCAAGGCAGAGGTACCACATGAATGTACCAGTGCAGCGCGGTATATTCAAAAAGTGTTTTCACCATTGCTATGGTAGTTAATCCGATTATTACATAACTTTAATTGCCACTAGTAGAATAGTGCAAAAGCATATAGTTTCATCACATTTGATTCAAAGGCAATTCTACTAAAATAGACAAGACAAGTAAGATATAGATGGATAGTTTCAGCAACCACATTCTTATCTAATATCAGCCTGTTTTGGCTACTTTCCTACATGCTGTTTGAAACTACATAAAATACATTATAGTCATTCAAATATATTCTATCCATGGATAAATGCAACAAGTTAAGCATGTTCTATACATGGATTAATTGCTGGAGATAGATGAACTTGCAATGATCACTAAAAATGCATTTTTTTAATTCAAAAAAAGCTAAAAAGATGAACAACATGAAATTGACCAAATTACAGCACTTTTAGTCATTCAATTCTATCCATGGATTAATGCAACAAGTCAAGTATGTTCTATACATGGATTAATTGCTGGATATAGCAATGATCACTAAAAATGTATTTTTTTATTTTAAAAAAGCTAAAAAGATGAACAACATGAAATTGACCAAATTACAGCACTTTTAGTATGTCTCTACACAAAAATGCAAACCAAAGAATATTTATAGCAATACATGATGAAAAAACTACCTTGTACGACATGTCAAACATGATGTCTGTACACCATGCAATGACGCATGCAAGGAATCCGCTGCAGACATACAAATCACCAGGTAACTGTATATTGACTATGTTGTGATATCAAACATTGCCCCATTATAAGACTGTTTCTGGGTCTTAAAGCTCATAGGCAAATAAAATAATGGCTCAAGTACAGCTGATCTGGCTGGGCGTCGATTTGTGCTGCTTTGTAATAGCTGCCGGATGCTTGATAGCACTGGCTCAGGTTAAGGTAGCTCTTGATGGCTTCATAGTTTTCATTTTGTATCAAGTGTAAGAGAATTTTGAGAAGAAAAATTATATTTTTCTGACGAAGAATGTCAAACAGAAATATGCAATAATCTCGGAAATGTTTCACAGAAGTATATATACTTGTATAGTTAAGGTTAGCAACTATTTTAAACTGTTACAGTTTGGTACATGTAGTTCACAGCATCTTGCGAATGGTAGTGAGCTTTGGCAAAAATTGCATTGATCATTTCATAGCGAGCATGTAGAAGAATTCAAATATCACAGATACACTTTTATAGGTCCTGTGATTCTTGAGTTATGTTGTAATGAGAGCTTAAACAACAATACTTTTGACAAATGTACATAATTCATTAACAACAATAAATCATGCACGTTTTTAAAATATATGATTTGTAGAAAGAACTTTTGCAAAAGATCAAAGTGTTATTTTTCAATAATATATTGATTTAGATAATGAAAATCAATTTTTCTTTTTTGGTTGCTTCGACCAACAATACCTTGTCTACCCTTACACTGAGGGTCTTAAATTTTGGACTAAGGGGAAAAATTGCTCCCTATGAAGGCAGTCATTGAAAAAACATTAATAAACTTACAGGTATGTGGCATAGGTATCTAGATTACATAAGAACTACCTTGTGCTGACCATTTTTCATCCAATTTGTTTTTGGATCCAATTTTGATGTTCAATACACTCTTGCAGATGGATTTTAATTATTACTATTGAAATGCTGCTCTAACATCATTTCATATTTTGACAATTGAAGATAAGAATCAAAGGTTGACAGTTAATTAAACTTGGTGAACATTTTCATGTACCAGGTTATGAATGTTTTGAGTCATCCAGTAGTATAAAATAGACAATAATATGAATCATTCCTGATTATGCTTCACCGCCACTATTTACAACCAGCATAAATGAGGTCTTTGACTTTGCAACCCATGCACAAATTTAGGAGCAAAATTGGATTGACCCTGCTGATATTTGTGATTGTTTTACATAAGGGGTGGGTTTGACACATTTGATTCATCCTAATTCATGCATTTTTTTTTCAATAGTGTTGTAATGCACATCCACACAAACAGCCATACAAATAAAGCACAATAAGCAGAAAGTGCACAGCTCTGACGTGAAAACAAACAAAAACAAGGGCACACTTTGAGCAAAAGATGACAATTTCATAGGCACATGTCTACAAATATGCCTGTTATTTTTGTTGGTGGTTTTCTTTAAATTTCATACTTGTATATTGGTCACGTTTTAATTCCTGTGCTCTTCCAAAGAGTTCGTATTTTATTCATCATACCTTGTTCTTTCAATTCTTGTGAAATTTGCTATCAGTTTCTGTCTATAGTTTTTTTCTAAGCTCATCATTTGGGTATAGTAGCAACTTGGAACAAAATAATATCCATGGATGTTAAAGTTTTGAATTTGGCTCCTAGGCCTTAACTTACAACTATTGTCTTGTGAAATTTGACGATGCATATCTGCTATAGTCAATTGGGTTTCATCGAGAGTGTGACGTCAGCACTTTGTCGGAGCTCCTTCGTGCATATACAGATATACGTATACTGGACGCCATTTTCTCGAAGAAACCAAATAGACTATGGAGAATTTTGGCTAGTTTAGTTCAATAAGCAATATGCTAAGATAAAGATACTGTAAAAATTTTTACAGTACTGCAATATTTTTTTTTGTGCATCACCAGTTTTTAACTGTTTCACATCTTTTTAACTTTGTGATCCTATGCTTTCTTGACTATACACTTAACACATATATATTTGTCCGTTGATATTTTCAGGGTAGCTGTTTGGGATGTGAAAAGCAAGAAAAGTAAAATAATGCACCACAAAAATTCCCACCTTCACAGGAATAGTTTGCAAATATCTCCTGATTTTCTATTCATCTCTAATATTGACTACTTTGAGCACACAAATGCTAACTGCATTAGCTGCCATGTGCACAAAAGTGTGAACTGTTAAGGTCAAACAATCGCAGTTAACCCTTTTGTGCACCAGGCAGCTAATGCAGTTACATAATGTCGTTGGGCAGGAAAAACCTCCGATGTGTTTGTGGCCATTGAACATATTTAAAACAAAACTGCCAAGCAGCTACATATGTGTTTTTGCTTTAAAGGGGCATTTCGTGATCCACAGCCTCATCCCTCCACTTTTCTCAAAAAAAGTTGAGATTTTTATATCACTGGAAACCTCTGGCTACATAATAGTTATGTACAAAATATTTCTTGCAGATTAATTCGTTTAGCAAAGATATCGTGAAATTTGAATTTCGTTCTGGTGCACCAGAACGAAATTACAACGCATTGTCTATGGAGCAGTGTAATACACATAATCATGCATAACTCATGAACGCAAAATCGAAATCAACTGAAATTTTGGGAATAGGTTTTTTTCGTGGATATCTAATGAAAAATGACATAAATACAGGATGCTAGGATCACGAAATACTCCTTTAAATATGTTCAGGGGCCAATGACACATTTCCTACCCAATGACGGTAAATATATATAAAAAAATGTGACACTTTCTCCTCATAAGACTTCATCAATGATTACAAATGAATGATTAACAAATCAACACAAAATGGGAATATTGACAGAGTTTAATACCAACCTTAGAGCCGGACGGAGTTATATGGTTCGTGGATGCAGTCTCTTTTTCGTCCTTCAGCTTGATGCCCACCTCTAGGTAAAACGGCAAGTGTACTATATTCCTTAGATAGTCATGACCACGAATATTAGATTCCTTAAAGACAGTGTGCAGATTCTGATCCACCGCCTTGGCAATTATATACGGATCTATGGCAAGAATGGTGATATACGGACTGTCCTGAGACGAAAACAGCGTCTTTATGGAATCGAGAATATGGAGAACCAGCTCCTGTTCACACGAATCCAAACCGTCCACGAGTATCACCAGTCTGGTCGACGTGCCTTGGAAAGCGTCCACGCACCGCACCAACCCGGCAAAGGTGTCCGCCTCGCTCTTCAGCACCCGCAGGAAGTTTTCAGTTCTGAGCTGGCCGTCGTGATTGGCGGCACGGGTGATGCGGGTGTGCGGCGACCACACAAGATGGAAGAGTAAGCGTACAATATTGATGATATTTAGCAAGAATGATAATCCTACAATGCCCAGCATTACCAGCATGGCTATATTCTTATTGTCGTATTCACTGTGGTCATCTATGTTCAATTTGAGTAATATTCCAGTTAAGAAACATGCAAGCACCACTGTGGTTATGAGAAATCTTGGAATGCAGCAGACTCGTTTACACCTCGGCTTACCTACGGAGAGAAGGTCAAAGTTGGAAGTGAGTAAAACTTTGTAAAAAATACTGAAAACCTAATGTGGTTTGGTTTTGGTAGGGGTGTACCACTGAGAATTTGAAAGTGGACTCATCAATATACCAATTTGTCAAGAAATTGGACTCATCGATATACCAAAAGTCAAAATTTTAAAAATTAGATTTCAAAAATTTTGGAAATATATTTGAAAAAGTTAAAAAAATGGCTCATTAATTATACCAAAAGGCCAAAAATGCTACATGTTTGCGGCATGTTCCCATATGGTCATTTGTACTAAGTACCCCCTGAGATGTGACGATCACTCATTCCAATATATGATCTGAAGTTTGAAACTAAATCATTTCTTTCAAGAAGCTATTACAAGCGAAGTTGTTTTCAGTTATTTTCAGTCGAAGGTGAAAGATAACATTTCTGGTCAATCTACAGATCAATATTTTGCTTATGAATCTCCTTTTTTTTTATGTCAAGGCTATAATTAAGGCATTAGTGCTGACGGGGTGGTGCCAAGGTAGCAGTTTACCTCCCACTTGTAGCTCTGTGTATCCTGCTTAGCCAAATATGCTCAGGAGGGATAGTCCATACTGGCAGAAAAGGGGAGAAATGATCTCTGATATAATAATTTTAAAACTTTTGTTAAGAATAGCTAACGAGGACAAAAAATATTTTTGTTTGATTAGTATTACAAGGAATCACAGGGACTGACACCCAGCAACATAGAACAATTCATTAAAATTAAAATACACAATACACTCTCGCTGCATGCATGAATGGACTTACAAGACATCCAGTTTCAATAAAGATTGTTTGAAATATTCGCTGCACCAAACATTACCAGAATGGAATTTGTTATCCAATGAGCTTAAGCTGGCACCTGATGTCAAGATATTTAGGACAGCATTGGATACTTTGGCCATGGACAAATGTGGTACACTGCGCCCACTTCAAAATTTAATTGCTGCTACCCACACGACCATGACCTGTACGTTGATAGTCCAACAGGGCGCTGCGTACACAGTACTCCAGAAGCAGAAGTACTGTACACAGAACAAATTCATGAGTTAAGAGTAGAATACAGAGCTCAATATCCACCCGATTGTTTGTTGGAGGAGCGCTGGGTCCATTCACAACCAGTTCACAAAGACGATGCTTTTCCTGCACTTACCCACTATAGGTTTTGTGCGTACAACTCTATACAGTCTGGAAGCCAGTGTTCCGACTTCCTTCTCTACTTCACTTGTTAATGAGCATAGGGTTTTGGCTAGTGGTGTTTCCCCTGCTATGCTAGTCAGCCTTAAGTGTTCTGCAAACATAAATCTGTCAAGAAAAATACAGAGATATCATGAATGACTGTTTTTATCATCCATAATAATGCATTAATGAATTGAGTGTAGTTTTCCCTCAATGAAATGAACGGAAGTTGTTGTCTTTGTAGTTTTCCTTAATGAATAGAACAGAAGTTTTTGTCTTCCTTTGCTGAACTAGTTGGTCACAAGTGATCAACAAACATACCAAGCTACATGTTTATAGAATTTGTGTGTAGCGTTACTCTTAGAATTAACACAGACAATGATTTACTATGGACCACAGTCCACAGTGGCCTCATCCCAATGGCATAGTTCAATAACCCCAATTTAACAACCATAGTGCAAAATTTAACCTCAAATTGCAGAGTATGAGTTTTTGTACCCAAATTTTCAAAGGTCATTTAATGAAGGTACAAATGTACCAGAGTTAAAGAACTGTGCCCTGATAGATGAGTATGTTGTGGATTCTAGTGATTGCAAAAAATAGCAGACGGTATGTGTTCAAAACTTTTCAAAAAGTAAAGTTGTAGGAAAACAAAAACAACAACGATACAGTTGCACAATTTGTGACTCCATCAAGTAAAAGAGCAATTTTTCTTGCCATTTTGGACCCTATATTGCAAGTGTCTTTGCTATCACTCAATTTCTATTCTACACTACCCCTGTGGAAGATTTGGAATATATCTTCCACAGGGGGAGCATGAATTTCAAATGGCATGAACATATTAGACAGCTCCATTTTGAATTTCTTACACCTTCTGAGAAAGAGTCAACATGCATCTTCCACAGAGGGAGGGTGAGTTTCAAATGTTGTCTAATGTGTTCATTCCATTTAATATTCATACTCTGTGGAAGGTATTCCCAAAATCTTCCACAGGGGTAATGTGGATTTTAAACGGAATATCTGATAGAGTCCTCTTAATGAGATGGACAACATATCATAGTTAAGAAAACTTGATTTCATCAATGAACCTGTTGAATGTATTTGCCGATCACTGATGATGTTTTCCATATGATATCAATTTTCATCATTATGATTAAGTATGAGATTAAATAAACAAATCTGTATGATGAAATGATTTGGCTGTGAAAAATGATGAATTACGCACGCACAAAATACAGCTGCAATTCAAAATCTTTCACACTACATCCACATGTGCCAGATTTCAATTACATTGCCTCTAGTTTAGATGTAATACAAAAATGTAATGTCCACGCAATAGTGACTGGACATCTCACTGACCACTGACCACTTCAGCGACATCCAACCTGTCATAATGTGTTCCTCCGAGCCAATCCCAATAGGGTTTATTTATCTTAATGTTTATCCAAATATTACTTTACCTTTCAGGGGGAAATGAAAAACGGATTTCATTTCCATGTTGGCATAGCCATGTGTCAGCAGAGATGGGGACGACCTGACCGACCCCATCAGGGCTTGTCCACTCAAACACAATGTAACATAATCATGCTCAAGTACTCTTAAAAACCGCTCTATTTGTAACATAATACCGCTGTAATAATGAGCTCTCCCGAGTGACAACTCGCCATGGGATAGTTTAAATAGAAGCGGCGTTATCAATCAATTTTCTTTTCGATATGTTAGTATCAATATACAGTTTTATTACGACTGCGTGTAGACTCTTACACACTTGATTCATTGGATGGCTTTGAAGTATAAATCTTTTGTGAGCAGGCTATGGGCTAATCCAGTTCAAATCCACACACCCTATGGAAGACAAGAGCTTATAACCTTCCCCACAGGGAGTGTGAATTTCAAATGGGGCTACCTGAATGGGCAACTCCATTTGCAATCTACACCCCCAGTGTGGAAGATCAAGGTCATGTCTTCCATAGAGTGTGTATGGATTTCAACTGGAACGGCCGTATGTAGTCAGATTAGAGGCCCCTAGTATATTTAATGAATAGAGCAACTCCTGTGACAGCTTGTGCCAGGCTTGAAAGACATTTGAGCCGACGAGGAAAACATTTCTCTCTAGGTCTTCTGGGGAATACCGAGATAAGATTACGGACCATGATCTTGAATCACAAAATCACATAGCAATTAGCAAAACAGATCAGTGTTAAAAACGGGATGAATGCTTCAATTCATTCCAGTTATGTTATTCACTTTTTGAGAAACAAAATTGTATTTCATTTTTGTGGTAAATTAAATTTATTTGACTATTACTATGTTTACAAAATACTGAATTGCAGCTAATTTGGATTTATGGTCTGTATTATGTATTACTTTCAACAATAAAGTTTTAAAAAAATGATATTGAATTCATCTGTTGGTATTGTAAGCCAACCCTGATCATATATTGAGTATGAAAATTAAAAACTGTAAAAATGAAAATGTTTGCAATAAATTTATTTTCACACTCTTCCCGTTCTAAGCAGTTACCACAAAAATAATACCACATGAATTTGTTCCTTTTTTGTATCGGTAAATATAAGGAAGCATACAATCATGACCCTAAAATAACCAAAAAGTTCAAACTTGTCAAAGAGCGAATAAATTAATGGCACAATAACTACTTTTACAATATCTTTGAGGGAACGGCAAATTATGAGGCATAAGAACTGAAGCAAGTTGCAATTGGGGGTGAGGGAATGAGTGCAAGAGCCTAGAAAGTGGTATATCCAAATAGCACATAAAAGTATCTCCACTTGTGAGTGCCACAACCTATCTTAACTCTCTTCACGCGGGTGTCGACTGCAGACGACATGTTTCAAAAAAATTTCAAAATTCAAAAATTTCAGAAATGTAAATTTTCATGCCCATATTTGGAATCAGCATGAAAAATGCATTAAAATGAGTACAAACAAGCCTAGTATTGATTCAGTAGTTCTTAAGATAGTTCTTGATATTTTGAGAAAATATTTCAAAACTTGAACTTTTTACATTGAAGCGCATGGCTAGCACGCAGAGCATTAACCTAACTTTCTCCTTTTTATTTGTAACATCAAGATGTATTGCTCTTGGCCATAATTCATAATTACATGCTAATCCTAACCCTAATCATGCCCCTGAAACTCTTGAGGTAGCATGCGCTAATCGGTCTTGTCGATATTTCAATCTACAGATAAACTTCAGTTTTCTACTCACTTAATTGGTAATACTTTGGTAGCACGTCTAGGTCCAGCAGGCTGGTGTGTTGGAGGGTTGCGAAATGCTATGGATAGTAGAAGCCTCAGGTAGTTGAGCTGCCTTGCTAACCACGTACTTAATGATGGCATACCCCGCCACTTCTTTTTATTACCAAAGTACACAAGACCTGTTACATAAAAAAACCCATCAGAATGCATTATTTAAGAAGTTTGAACTAAGGAGTAATGTGAGGTAAATTTTCAAAATTGTGGGATAGGCTTTTACGATGGTTTTTTTAAAACAATTAGTAAGTTTTTAGCGGGTTTACCATCGGGCAAGTCTGACAGCGAACACTTATCCCCACTGGCAAACCCGCTAAAAACATACTAATAACTATTTTCAGTTTATGTGGGGTGGGGCAAGTCTGACTCTGATATTGCCAATTCTTTATTTCATAAATTTCAAGTCCGACAAGTCCAACGACAAACACTTATCCAACGAGTACCCGCTAAAAACTTACTAAATAATTAAAAATATAATTGGCTGCTGAGACACAATGAGAGAGTTATCATAGGGACTTAAGTTGAGATTGCCTGAGTACCGACTGTGAACTCGGGTAGTGCAATGGTAAGACTCTGGACCAGTAATCCAGTGATTGGGGTTCAATCCCCACTGAGTCCTGATTTTTTCTCTCTCAATATTTTCAAACATCATTTAAAAACTAACTAATAACAATTTTCAGTTTATTAGGATGGGGCAAGTCTGAATCTGATACCGAAAAACCTCGTCTACAAGCATTTATAGTGTTTTTGATGAAAGCTTAATTAATACGAAACAAGCATAAATATACCAATACAATAGATTGGTCTTACAATAATACTTGTTTGTATATGCTTGGATCTGTAATTTATTTGCTCAAACTCCATAATGGCGCCTGGAATAATTTAGCTTTCATCAGGAGCACTCTATATGCTTGTAGACAAGTTTTTACGGTATGACCAATTCTTAACTTCATTAATTTCAATGTAATTATTGACAAACACCATCAAAATGTAGGCTTAAATATGACTTACATTGAGCTAGAAGAAGCAAAAGAAATACTGCTAAAGCGAGACCAGCTGCTACGATAGGTTTTGATCCTTGAGCCCAGGATATTGTACAGACCATTGCACTAACTAGAAGACATAGAATTACAGACAGACAGGAAAACTGAAATGTGGGCCGTGTGTCTTGAGTAGTAAACTGCTTCATTTCCTCTGGAAAAAAAAGAGATAAAAGTACAGTTAGGTCAAGTTCATATATACACTGGAATCCAAGCCACCCTATGACTAAAGCCATGATTTTTCTGTGATACAGAAAAACGGACAAATTCACGGAATTCGGGGTTTGTTCACTGAAATTTGAAAATGCCACAAAGTAGTGAAAATCTGTGTAAAATGTCTAACTTTTGTGTTGATTTGCAAAAAAAAACCAAAGAAAAGTGATAATTTAGCAGTAATCAACCATTAAACAATCCATTCTAGCATTTATTCTAGCCCTACGATGCAAGATTCTGTCCGATACAGCTATCGGAAGTACACACAAGACAATTGATGATGCTTAATTTTAATGGGGATGTTGAGGGAGACTACAGTAAAAAGGTACATATAATTATATAAGACAAATTACACTTTTAAAAACATGCTTGTATGGGAATGTATGCACTTTTCAGTGCTTTATAATGTAAAACGGAAAATCACGGAATCATCCAATTTGTTACACGGAATTTAAATTTTGTAACACGGAAAAATCATGGCTTTACCTATGACACTTGTCTAGTGGGAAAGTTCAACACTTGCCAACATGTAAATCGAGGTATTAGGCTATTCCAGTTGATATTCACACCCCCCCTGTGGAAGATTTTGGAAATAACTTCCACAGGGGGAGTACATTTTTCAAATGTAATTTGGTCAGGGTTAAACATTTTGAAAGCCATACTCCCCCTGTATTATATGGCTTTACTTATCTTCCACAACTGAGGTGAGTATTTCAAATGGAGTTACCCAACTGTCTATTCTATTTGAAACTCATACTCCCACTGTGGAAGACTTTAGCTAAATCTTCCACAGGAGTTTAAATGGAATAGCCCAAAAAAGAGAACAGGATCATGTGATACTACAATGTCCTATCTCAAGTTGAGAGTAATGCCATACTGGATGTTACAGTGACAATACATTTACTCATTTGCGTCACCAGCGTATGGATAAACCGCACTTCTACGCATGTGTATACACCTTTCTGGATTAAGTTCATGCGTGTAATTCTGCCACTGCGACATCCAACAAGGCATTACTCTCAACTTGAGATAGACACACTATAGCTACTTGATTCAATCAGCCAGTTGGAAACCCACTTTTGCATTAAACTTGTGAAACTTTCAGTAAGTTCGTAAGATCAGTTTTGATCAAGAATGTGAATATTAAGTTATTCTACCAAATGCCTCATTATTATGCTAACGTAGCACATAATAGATTTGTTGTTCCGATTGGTTAAAGGGGTGAAATTCACTAACATTTATGACACACCGTAAGTTATAATTGGTTTGATTTCACAAAAGGATTATGATTGCTAATATATATAAATAAATGAGACCAACAAGAGAAAATCATCATGTAGCTTTATGATCCTTCATGATCCTGTAGCTTTATACAGCACTTTGAATCCTTCAAGATCTAGCTGGAAAAAGGCGCTATATAAATCCGAAATTTATTTTATTTTTATATTTTTATGATGAGTTACTAATATTATGATGAGTTTAAAGATTTTGTGAAATCTACACCTAGTCATGAAATCAAAACTTAGTTCCACCACTCCACCCACTCTAGTTGGTTTCTTGATTTCACGGAAATCTTGGATCAACTCACTATAGACCACAATGGCCTCATCCCAATGGCATAGTTCAATAACCTCAATTAAACACTGGTAGTGCAAAATTTGACCTCAAGTTGCAGAGTATGAGTTTTTGTACCCAAGTTTTCAAAGTTCATTCAATGAATGTACAAATGTATTGAGATTAAAGAACTGTGCCCTGATAGATGAGCATATTGTGGATTCTAGTGACTACTTACCTTGAAGTTTCTTGAGGATGAAAGACTTTCCACTTCCCCATCTTGCATAGATGCCTACAGTAACAGGTGGAACTAGGGTGGGCTCACTCAGTATGTCTGCTAGAGAGCTACTACACAGATCGCTAACTTCACCATCTACCTCATCACCTGGTGTAAAACTTCCTGTAGTGGTACAAATGAAGATGTACAAGAGATTTTTTTAGTAAGGCATGATGATGAGACGTGCATATGGAGTATCTTTCAGTACACTTTATGATGCATTGGTGGGCTATTCTAGTTGAAATTCACGACCCCTATGGAAGAACGTAATTTTCCACACAGGGAGTGTGAATTTCATTGGGTTTACCTGAATGGGTGATTCCATACACCTGTGTGCAAGATTAAGGTTGGTCTGAACCCTGGAATTATGGAAACTTTCGGGCCTCATAACTTCTAAATTGATGGTCTAAAGTATATAAAAGTATACATATTTAGAATGGCAAAGACTTGATAAGTTCATCTGTGAGGTCAAATTTGGGCCAAAATGCCATTTTTGGCCCCAAATCCCAAAAAGAACGGTTTTTGGCCCAATTCTTTTTCGTGCATCATAACAAAAAAATTCTTGGGCCAATTATTTTTTTTATTAATTTTTAAAAACAAGAACAAAATATCTAGAACCCGTTTTTTCATTTTTTTGAATTTCGACCAACTTTGAGAAATTTGCACCAAAAATGGTCAAAAAATGCTGATTTTTCAAAAAAATCATAAAAAAGCCCGATTTTGGCCCAAATTTCAAATATTTTTTAAATATATTTCAGACCAGCAATTTAGAAGTTATGAGGCCCGAAAGTTTCCATAATTCCATGGTTCAGACCAACCTTAAGGTCATGTCTTTCAACTGAACAGCCTGGTTATTTAATCTTTCGTAAGTCCAAACCTATCGAAACTCGTAACATATAGGCCTAAACCCTAGGGAAGCATTAACATGGGGGTTGGGACTTCTGATGTGTCATAATTCTCGAGAAATCCACCCTAGTGTGAATAAAACTACTACTGCCTGAGGATGGTAACAAAATATTTGCTAGGTAAATGATAAATGTCCTTCATTAGTTTCTGTTGAAAGTTTCAAAACTACATTTGTTTATTGAAAAACCAGAACGTATGAGCCTTCACTGCCAACATAATTACAATTACCATCAAAAGAAAACAAAGAAGACAGACCCAATGGGCTAGCCTGGAAGAGTCAGAGGCATCAAGATAATGTCACCAAGAGGTGTGACTCCTCCAAACCATTGTATGGCATTTACACAGGCCTACTATTGCATAAAATAGATATTTAAAAACAATATAAGATGGAAATTTACTCGAGTGAATTCTTCCAGTCAGACATGTGAATTGACCCCTTCAAAAAACCAAACCCACCCTGTAACATCCCCAGCTGCCCACCCACACAACCAACAAAAGACATGAAGACAGATAACTTAGGTCACCTAGCAGAAACCCAAACAACAATAATATAACAATTGAAAGGAAAAAAATTTAGATTTTAAGAGTCATTCTGTTCATACTGTTATTAACAAAATAATTTTTCAGATGTTTTTTACTGATTTGTGAATATCTTGCATACATATTATGACAAGAATGTATTTATGTATCATAAGTAATATGTTAGAGAAGAGATGTATTTGTCTGTGCATATTTCTATGCCTGGTGCACCTCTGGGGGAAAACAAGCTAGCCTAATGAATGCTCAAGGGTTTATCCATGCACATCTCGTTGGCAAGTGACGCACATGTCGGGAGGAGAGAGGGTCAGAGTTACAGACTACCATACGCAACAACTTATTTTCACACATGTTTATTTTTGTCATCATATCAATATTTTTACCCCTTAAGTTCGCAAGTTTGACCCTAAACTGTATATTAAAGATACTTCTAAATAATATTTGTGGACTATCAGCACTGATGCTTCAATTATGTAGGAAAAAAAGTGAAATAAAAAATTACAAGGAGATTTCTTACAAGAAAGCATACCGGCAATAACTTTATTGATTTCTTTGCATCCTTGGCATTAGTCTTGCTATATAGGTGCTATATATATACAATTCCTCCCTCCCTCCTTTAAGTTTCTCTCTCACTGTCAATGACCCTTAGCAGAAGGACTCATTTGAGTAGCTAGCCTTAATTAGCCCAAATGCTGCTGCTTAAAGTTATCCAATCATGCTGAATTGCTGATGACCAAAAAAAAAGTACATTGCTTCATTTTGCTGTTTATGCAATGTGGAATACTGACAATTATATATAAGCCCCTACATGTAAGTTATTATCTTATTTCGTAATTTAAAATTATGCAAGACTTTGCACATAATATAGTTGTACAAGAAAACAAACAGTTAACATTATATTTACAAAATGCTATCATTTTTGATCAGATAAAAAAGTTATCAGGAAACTTAACATGTCAGGGGCATTACATGGATTTGATTATGAGACACACACACAGTGAGAGATAAACAAACAAGTGAAAAGACAAGGTATCAGGTGCAAGAGCAAGAAAGGGGAGCGGGAGAAGGTGCAGGAGGGGGTAGTAAGAGGAAGGGGAGAGGAAGAGAGACCATTGAGGGGGAGAGAGCATATGTAAGTGAAGGAACGTGAAACATTCTGATCTAAGATTGGGTTATAGAAGTCAATCATATGAATGTGATCACAGATGATGAATATATGGAATAAATAATTGAAGAAAATGAATATGTCCACATACAAACTCCCCCCCACCCACCACACATACAAGCAAGCAAACACCCCCCTGCACATATTCAAACAAATATGCAAGCCGCTACAAGCAAATAACAAACACATTCACATGAATAATGCATATTCCTATCCCTATAATATCACCTATTTCAATCATAAATTATTAGTCGTTCAACTGAAATATTGATCAAACTATAAAATAACGCCACCATCAACTATCACCATCTTCATTTCTACTTCAAAATCCTTTTAAAATCATCTTGATTTTAACACTTAAATAGTAGCAAGTTAACTTATATTCAATAAACAGAGCTGGCTACACCTGTAATTTATCCCAAGGAATGCCTAACATTTCACATCGGCAAAGTCTGAAATTATTGTGCCATTTTGATCTCTTCTTCTCCTGAGGTGATCTATTGATCAACTAGATTTGCCATTTTAGAAACAGTAAAAAAAAAACGAGTTGTGAAAGAGGATGAGTAAAAACTAGCTGGTGCGACCTACATATTTCCTTTATATACCCCGCAGCAGAATTGGTGACTAAAATTGGCAAAATGAGGACTTGTGGAATAATATGCATCTTGTCTAGCTTTGTGAGTGGGTAATAGAGCACTGGGGATGCAGGCTATAAAAGCTCATTTGCTACGCCTGCTTAACCCGCTATCTAAACTTAGTTTGCCACAGAATAAGTAGAGACTATTTTCTTTAGGCACGTGCAAATACGATCCCTGCTAACATGTGCACTGAAGTACAAATTCTTGTGCCATGTATAACATCATGCACTAGTTGGTGTGCTGAATATTAAGATTTCAAAGCATGGAATGGTATGAAAGGTCGAGAATATTTTGCTTGTGAACATACTATAGCTAGTCCACATAAGTAGCTTTCTTTTGTTTTGATTTAAAACATTATTCCAGTATATTGGGCTATTAGAGCTGAAATCCATACACCCCCTATGAAAGATATAATCTTAATCTTCCACACAGGGAGTGTAGATTTCAAATGGAGTCACCCATTCAGGTAGCCCCATTTGAAATTCACACTCCCTGTGTGTGAGAATACAGACACGTCTTCCTCAGAGGGTGAATGGATTTCGACTGGAATAGACCATTGGACCACAGAGGCATGTGACAGAAGTTTTGCCAAAAAGGAGGAAAATGTCAAAAAAGGAGAAAAATAAATGATATCCTGTACTTTTGTATAGAGGAGAAAATTTGAAATAGGAAGAATCCCTCCTATCCAAGAAGAAATCTCATCCCTGACCATACCAGGCACATAGCACAGAGCAAAAAGAAACTTATATGGATCAGTCAGTGGTTTTGGTTGAAAGGGATCTTACATCTTAGCCCCCCATGGACACTTCTGCCTTTCTTACAGTGCCTATGATTGGTTAATTACATAATTTAATCATCTGAATAACCAATCAAAATAGAGCTTTAACATCTCTTACGAATTTTAAGCTCAATCCCATGTCAGCCCTACTGATTATTCTTACCATACCTTTGATTGCCTCAATACATGATAACCCTCATTGTTGCCAATGAAAATAGTTCTTAAGAGGCCGATAATTGGGCTGGTAGTTAAGGTTAACCCCATGAGAACTACCTGTCCATTGGCCAAAAAGAAGTTTCCACTATCAATCATGTCAATTGGACCAATCAGCAACATTGTTAGAATAATTTCACCACACAAAAATTTGGGGTGAATTATTTGCAAAGCTCCATTTTGATTGGTGATTAAAGTGAAGATATCATGTAATTGACCAATCAGAGGCAATGTTAGATCGGCAGGTAGTGCTCAGGGGGTTAAAGAGTCCTTTTTTGCTTTATAACATCACAGAAATTACACATTGAACACTACTACTTACTTGCACCAAATATCTGTGTAAGAATGCCTTTTTGATGATTGCAATCTATATTGTAAGGTGTATCCCCATCCCTGTTGGGTTTGTATAAGAGTCTCCCGTCCTTTGGGTTGCGTAGTAAAAGTTCGGATACTTTCTTGTCGCGGAACCGGATTGCAATGTGAAGTGGTGTGTCCCCCCTCTGTAAAAACAAACATTACCATACAATTTAAGCAATCATATATCATATTAACAATGCTATCTTCAACTTCATCATCTTTTTTTTTAAAAACTTGTAATGTACGTTTGACTATATCAACCACAAATGGGCAGTAATGCAGACCTGCCAACCTACCGAACTCGGAAAGGGACATTGAGGCCAAACCAGGTACCAACAAATTCAAAGACTTGAGCTGTGCAATACTTTCAGAATTCAGGGAAGGTTTTGCAAGTCTAAATTTATCACAATAGACTAAAGAGAATACTATAGCAAAATTTTAAAGTGAAATTTGCATCATTTTCTGCTGCTCTGACATTTAATTATATTATATTGTAATTACAATTTGTTTAGACAGAAAGGTTCCTGCAGTGTTTAGTTTATTAGGCATTCCGTTTTACCAATCTAAACTTTAAAATTTACACCTTTACATCAACATTTGCTCTGTCAAACATACAAGTTTCATCTGATTATGTTCATCATCAGACTAAGGATTTTGTCTGATGTTTTTCCAATTAATTGTGCAAGTGCTGACTGGTTGGCCTACCTTGTCTACTGCTGAAACTTTGGCATTCTTGTCCAGAAGTATTCTTACGACCTCCCTATTCCTGTTGCGTGTGGCTCTCAACAAAGGTGTTTCGCCATCCTATATATTAAAAAAAAAAGGAATTAGTAACATAAATTAATACAGATTCCTCTACACATATTGTGTGAATTACATTTAAAATAGACTTGGTGATTTATTAAAGCATTATTTACAATATTGTTTCATGCAAGCCAGCGTAAGTCGACCTACTTGCATGAATTACAAGTGTAAATAATGCTTTAATAAATCACCAAGTCTATTTTAAATGTATTCCAGCTCACTTCTTGGTTGAGCACTTTACTGTGGATGATTTACCTTACTTGGATTTATTTATTGTGTGAATTATACATTTCAAGTTCAGTTCTAGCAAGTTTTGGTAAATACAAACTAACAAAGTTTTTTCTACAACTTTTAAAAACCATTGCAACATCAAAATAACACCTGCACGATGTGAAGTGCACGTTCAGGGTCAATAAACTCCTTACGATGACAGGAGGGTTGGGGGAATGTGTAATTACATGCATTATTGCTAAATGGATGATGGTGTATTGATTGCTATAAATGAAGGATAGACAAATTCATATTAAAGAAAACATCACAAAATCAACTTTTTTTTCCCTCCATACGGCAACATGGGGTTTTCAGGATATCAACTACCTAGCTCTCCTGCTCATTGAAGATGTTCCTAGAATCACATGAACTGAATGAAATAAGATTGCACAAGATTAATTCACTCCAACTATGCCCTAGAGAAACACGCCAAGCTAGATTACACAATCCCAAGCTAGCTACAGAGAAAAATTAAGCTTCCATGCATTTTTTCTTCACTAAGGCCCCTTTTCTATTAAAATCCATAATTACCGTCTGCAAGGAATGAGAAAGAATAACAAACCATTTAGACTAGCCCAGTTTGCAAAATAGCTACATAAATATTGCATTATGCAGATATACTAGTGTGTTTTTAGAGAGTAAGAGAAAAAAAATCTCGGGAAATAGAATTTATCACCTGACGGAAGAAAATCATTTTCTTGCAAAAACAAAATCGATGAACTTCCTGCATCAATTGTAAATACGACTGAATAGCGCAAATGCTCTCACTCACAGATTTCTCTTATTGACCTCTTTGTTTATTTTACGATAACATAAAAAATTATTGCCAAACATCAGGTAGCGAACTCCCTGTGTGTGTGTGCGTGCCACTGACGTTAACTCTACATAAACATAATTCAGGTTGATCTCAGAGTTGCGATGTTATGTTATTAAATGAGCAGGATGAACATGTATTCAAGTGGATATGCCTAGGCACAGGCCTAGTGCTTCTTGATAATCACATCATTATCTTGACAAAACAATATAAGTTTACTTTTAATTCTTCCATCATACTTTATGTACAACATTATGACACCCTATCTTTACACTGTTTTTAATCCATGGCTGTGAAAGGGTTCCTACAAACCTTACAATTTTAAATTCAAATGACTTTCCAGTGGCTTAGTCACAAAGATGACAACAAACACAAAATTGGCACCAAACAACTCCTCATCAAGGCATGCTTGCGTCATACCGTATTTCGTCAAATAAACGCCCCCGGGGGCGTTACATTTTCCCAAGGGGAAAACTCATGCTAAAATGATGAACTATGAACTAGAAACACTGACTTCTGGTTCACTTCCGGGTTTCCAATCCAGATTTTCGACAATTATTGACGCTGTTATCGACCATGTGGGCAACTTGGTAAGCTTACTACACAAGATAGCATGGAAATATCGGCATTTTGAAATATCTTGGTTGAAAAAAAAAGTGGTGGGGGCATTTATTTGAGGGGAGCGACTATTTGACTAAATACGGTACTTTTATCTACAAACACAATTTCTCTTTATTTCTTTTACACTCATTCTACAAAGTTTGTATTCTTTGCTTTCACTTTGAAAAAGATTTTGCAACTTTTCTACGATTTTCGACATTTTTTTGCAAGAATTTCCATTGTATTTTCAATGATTTTTACCATGACAAAGACTTCACAGATACTTCAGGAACCCTGAATGACCAGATAACAGTACATACGTGTAAATAAAGGCTATTCCAGTGGATCTCCATATATCCCCTATGTAAGACATAACCTTATCTTCCACATAAGGAGTGTGAATTTCAAATGGGGTTACCTGAATGGGCAACTCCATTTAAAATCTACACCCCCTGTGTGTGAGGTTAAGGTCATGTCTTCCATAAGGGTTGTATGGATTCCAACTGGACTAGCCCAAGGGGCAATGCATTGTGCGGCATGGGATGTTTTGCACGTTTCCTACCTTGTTTGCCAGCTCTGTATTGGGATTGCACTCAAGGATGGCTTCTAGGATGTCAATCAAGCCTCTGTCAGCTGCCCAAAACAATGCCGTTTTCTTGTCCTGTAAAGATACAAAAAGTGAATTCACAAATAATTAATAAACAGAGACAAATAAATAAACAGAGAACTAGAGTCTGTATGCCTTCCTCCAGGAATGCAATAACTTTATTAGTAATATTATTTTTTATTAAGATCTCTAAAAATCATGATGCGAAGTACATAAAAGTATACATTTTCAAAAAGAAATGATGCACAGGATCTAATCATACTGGGAATTTCAATTGAATGAACACAGCTTTCAACAGCTGTATTTGACCCAACCGTGATCGTATATCGCGTATTTCAAACTACAACGTGAATGCACGACCTTGGATACAATAATTAAAATACTAACCAATCACAAGTGAGTTGGCCTGGTCAGATTTACTTCCACGTCATGCACACGCAAACAGTCATAACAGTGTACGCGGACAGTCGTCACGCTGTTGTGCAATTCAATTGAAATTCCCAATATAGAATAACAGGTTTCTTAACAAAATACAGTTTTTGAGAAAAGCACCAAATTTCATTATACTTATACCCCTGTCAAATTGTGGGTTACAATTCGCTGGCGTGGTGCACGTTAGAATATCACCGTTGCTAGGTCAACTGGATCACGCTTTCCTTGTTATGAACCACTGATTGAAATGATCACAACACAAAGCCTATGGCATATCAAAATTCAGCACAGGTGTATGAGCCCAGGCTTGGAGCAGTAACCAATGGTTACTAACGTGCACTACCACAGCGAATTATACAATAATTTGCACATGCATTTGGAAAATAATGGTCGTTCTATATATTTCGTAAAATCAAAACAATACACAGTAGAAGTCAATTATGGTTTCAAGTCACAATGCTTGCAAATTTTGTTCAGTGTTAGCTGTCAGTGTGAGACATGTGCCAAAATCTATGTTGTTTTGTAAGAACATATTCCCCTCCAGAGCCAGGCGTTTGACCCACACGCACTAGACATCAAAAGTTGCTGGATCAATTTTAAGCATCATATAAAAGGTCAGAATGGGTGGACGTTTGTGAGTGCGTTTGTTAATATTGGTTACTGAACAACTCGGGTATAAGCCCATCCGTAGATGGTTGTTTTTACTCTAAAAATGGGGATGGGCTTATAATAATATAACCTGTGAGAAGCTAGTACTTTTTTTTTAAAAAGCTTCACAATTTGTGCAACAAATCAGTAATTTCTATCATGTTGATATAGAATGTTAATTTTTAACTGATATTTTATTATATTGGCTCTTAAATGTGAGAGCAAAGTTAGGTGTATCCTTCGTGTAAAAGAATACCAAACAAATCCCAACTCTAATCCTAACCCTAATCCTACCCTAACCCTAACCCTTATCCTAACCCTAAATCCTAACCCTAACTCTAATCATATTAGTATTTTGTATTTTGATAAACCCAAAGTTATTCTACTACTATAAATTTCACCTGCAAGTAGTAGCCAAATTTGTAATCAATCTTACATAATTCATCCCTATCCACAAGTATAATACATATTTGAATGGAGCATGCCCTAATTGGGCTATAATGGTTTCCTGAAAGGTCGACTCCATTTGAAATCTACACCCCCTATGTGTGAGATTAAGGTCATGTCTTCCACAGGGGGTGTTTAGATTTCAAGTGGAACAGCCCATTCTTCACACATCTCTCCAACATACCACTTTCATACACTCCTTAAAGCAGCCAATCAGGAAAGCTGTTTGTAAAGTATGCGGAGTGCATTTATTGTGTACAATGTGCACTCCGCGTACTACGTGCAGTGCTTTCGAACGCGTTCGCATTGCGTAGGCTTGATTCATTTTTCGGGCAGGTTGATGCATTTATATTTAGTTCTATTTTCCAACATTTTTAGTGATAATTTTGTTACAAAAACAGCAAAAATCATGTGCTTTTTTATTCTTGTGTATGAAGTTGGTTAATGAACACGTATGACACCCCCTATGTGTTAGATCAAGGCCATGTCTAATGCACTCCCCTCTTATATGTCGTGCATTAGACGCATCAACATCAGCGCGTGTGCGTTATTTTGTCTAATTTCTCTTCCAACAAGAAATACATGTTCATTAACCTATAAATGTGACCAATACATTAAGGGCTGGGGTATGAACGTTTGGACAGTATTTATTTTGGGACATTAGAGCACATCAGACATATCGAATTGCATTCTGAATACGAAGAATGTCATTCTAATATCAAATAATTTTGATTTTTTGAAATTTGCAATTTAATACACATTTTATGGCAAATCATTAAAAATTGATATTTTTGATATTTACCAGTACTTGAAGTTAACTTTATAAATCTGATGATTTATACTTAAAGTGTATGTAGGTGGGATGAAAAGCCGACGATCAATTGAAAATTTTGACCTTGAAGATATGGATTTTTTTTCCCAAAACACGAAAATAAATTAGGTCTTTTTGGGAAAAAAATCCATATCTTCAATATGAAAGGTCAAAATTTTCAATTGACCGTCGGCTTTTTCTCCCTGCTACATACACTTTAAGAGTATATCATTAGATTTATATAATTTATTTCGAGGACTGTTATATATCAAAATTTGAAAAATATCAAATTTTATAATTTGTCATAAAATTTGTATTATATTGTGATTTTCAAAAATGAAAATTATTTGGTATCAGAAAGACATGCTTCGTATTCAGAATGCAATTCGATAGGTCTGAGGTGCTCTCATGTCCCACAAAAAATACTGTCGAAACCCAATAAACGCTAATTTTAGATCCCTTAAACTTCATCAAACCAAGTGGAAATAATGTGATATTAAAGACAGTGTGCTCTTTTTGACACTCATTACAGTCGTTTTGTCTTCCGGACTTATTTCAATCAACTATTTCTGTCTCTCTTTTATCTGTCCTTGTGTTCTCTTTCATCTCCTGACACTCTCTCTCTCTCTCTCTCTCCTTCCCCCATCTCTCTTCCCTATCTGTATCAAATTCTCCGCTCTCTCCCCCTCCCTTTCGTCTATCACACTCTCCACCTTGCTCTCTTTTGCTTGACTGAAATTTCTTGAGCATCAACAGGATTTAATTATGTTTTACAGCAGACTAGATGGAGTGTGTGCTCCAATACACGGCGGTACCCTTTTTACACAATGTTTTTTAACTCATGAAACATGCATATGTTTAAGGTGTTTTCTGAAAGACACACGTTTATATTTTGGTCACATTTACACATTCCATTATGAGGGCATGAGCGTGCATGTGATACATACATATACGCACTCGTGTTACGTTACATTTTGGTTAGTATTGCGCTGTAATGTTCACACCTACAGTTGGATCAGAACTACACGGGATAAATATCAAATTTGATTGTATCAGTTCACAACGCAACATGCATCCCTGTGTATTGATTGATCCTGCAAATACAACTTGCATGTCAGTAGGGATGTGATTAACTGAAATGCTGTAATTACACTATGAAGGAGTCATGATTTGATTTCATTTGTGACAGAGGAAATAAGCAAAAATTAATTTGAGTCAATGGGTTATACACTAGTATCAGTAAATTTTCAGAGAAATTTGAATGCATCTTTAACTCTCTCCAATATCATGGGTGTGATAGGCCTCAGACAAAAAAAAGAGGAAAATTGCCAAAAAAAGCTGAAAAACAGTGTAAAATCAGGGCAAAAATGCCAAATATGGGCTGAAAATAAAGGAAAATGTGTAAATTTTGGCAATAAAAAAAGCTGAAATCAGCTTAAAAGCTGAAATCAGCTTAAAAGCTGAACTCTCCATGCAGGTGTCAACTGCAGACATTAAGTTTCAATTTTTTTTATTTAAAAATTTCAGAATAGATAGCTCTTGATATTTTGAGAAAATATCTCAAAACCTACGTCTAGCACACAGAGCATCAGTTGAGATGCATAAACAACATGAATTAACATCCACTTAATGTTTATGCCAGTAAAAGACACACTTTGATTGTGCAATTTTTAAGTAAAAATGACCCCTTTAAATGAGGTAGAGTTTCGAAGCTTAGGTGGCACATCCCATCAAAAAAAAACCCTCCTCGGTTATTGACTCTCCTCTAATATACTTCCATTCTAACCCATCATCATCATGAATAAGCAAATCAGGCAAAGATGTTGACTCAATCCTAATCAAAAGTGTGCAACTGTCTTTATTAACCCCCTGAGCACTACCTGCCAATCTAACATTGCCTCTGATTGGTCAATTACATGATATCTTCACTTTAATCACCAATCAGAATGGAGCTTTGCAAAGAATTCACCCCATTTTTTTTGTGTGGTGAGATTATTCTAACAATGTTGCTGATTGGTCCAATTGATAATGAGAACTTCTTTTTAGCCAATCGGCAGGTAGTTCTCATGGGGTTAAAAAAGCAATTCTATTTAGATAGCAAGTCAATTAGACGAGACAATTTAAACAAGATGCAAATATTGTCAGTGAAGCAAAGTACAAGGGTGTACTTTCAAGTACTACTTGACAACCGATGCTTAACACTTAACACAGGTCAACACCGTCCATAATAGTCTCAACTATTCCACCTCCCCTCCCACACTTAAAAGCTCATGTATAATTTGATAAACTTGAGAACAAATTTAAAAAATGAAACATCTTGGTGTTAAATATTAATTAAGTATTTTAAATAGTACTACTATACTTAATGGTTTAAGCAGACTTTGAAAAGGGCCTTTACAAATTTTTTCCACGCAAGTATTAAACAAACGTAGCAAAAAAGTGAGCAGAGGAAGAACCTCTGAGCAGAAGGAAAAGAAAAAGAGAAAAGAAAAGGAATGGATGAAAAGATGTAAAGAGTAGAGAATGACAAGTGACAGAAAATGGACAAAGATAAAAAAAAAAAAAAAAGAAAAAAGAAAGGGAAGTAGGAAAAAAGAACAAAGGACAGAATAGTTGAATTCAGCAGAAACTTCATTTGAAGGTGTTTACTGAATGAATTAGTTGACATATTATACAGTTACTATTACCATAATTACCTTGCCACTTTCAGTTGCTATACAACATTGCATTGATATAATTTCATATTACTTAAAATATCTTTACCATAACTAAACTCAATATCCATTAAGTGACTAAACAGCACTGTGTTTACCCTACTCATTATTCACTTAAAACTGATACGACAACGCTGGAGCCCGATATGCACGCATACGATCTTAACCATGTTGATTCATCGAGTATCAACAGTAAACATTTACTTATGGAACTTGACTATCCAACTTCATAGAATATTAATGGATGCTAGCTAGTAATGGCGCAGATGTATGCAAGTAAAAAAAAGAACAGATACACTGCAATGTCCTCCATGCTAAATTCCGGGGAAATCCCGAGTAAATATTCGGATAATTACAAATCACCTGCCGTCACGTCTCGGACAGCACACATCGGTCCCTGTACTTGACATTTGCGTCTGTGTGGTGGCATACGTCAAATATAAATCTCAATTTATTTCCCTGGCATTCAACCATTGGCTATGTGGTGTGGGGGGGGTAGAGTAACTTGCATTTAACAGTCCTCTTAATAAACATTTTTCCCAAAAGACCTAAAAATGTTAGGTTATTTGGGGAAATATATGTATATCTTCAATACAAAAGGTCAAAATTTTCAAATGATGGACGGCTTTTTTCTCCCAGCTACATACACTTTAAGTACATATCATTAGATTAATAAAGTTTACTTCGAGGAATAAAAAAAAAAAAAAATATATTAAATAAAATTTTTTAATAATTTGCCATAAAATTTGTATTATATCGTGAATTTCCAAAAATCAAAATTATTTGATATCAGAAGGACATTCCTTGTATCAGGTCCAAACCAAGTATACTGTGCAAACGTTGTTATCTGATCCATCAAAGAACTGTGTACAAAGTTAAGCATGTTGGGGATCCTAAAGTTTGTTCGGCTTACATAAGGCGGAAAATATAAGACTCATAACACTGTGTATTGATATAGAATGGCGTGCACACTTTTGGGCGCAGTGCTTACGCTAAATGTGCGTTGCGTAATGCGTGACTGGCATACGCTTATGTGAATCTACACGAGCGTGAGATAGGACTTTATTGACGCGCGGAGTAACAAAAGCCAAATAATTTCTGTCTTATATAAACCAAACAAACTCTAATGCATAGATCATAATCCGTAGGATTGATTTGGTTCCATGAAATGCCTCAAACATTTCAAGCACTCCAATCGCAAAGTACACAGTTCCTTACATCCAAATGCTTTGTACATTTATCAAATGACTTATGCATTGGGTACAAATACTCTCATCCCCAAGATCGAGGTCAATTTTGTAACCTATCACTTTTGTATGAGGGTTATTGCACTTTGCCAATGGAATGAAATTTGGATCACAATTGACCTACTTCAACAGAGATATTCCCATTTGTATTTCATAAGATGAAAATCAAAACTGTACCACTCTTTAACAAAAAAAAATTTAATTTGTTAATCAGTACATGTTTTATTATAAGATATCTGTAACTGTTTGTAACACCTTGGTCTGGGGCGGACATTTTTATAAATGAATTTACAAGAGCAGCAACGACACCACTTGTATTACATTCCAGATGTTAACTCTACATCATATGCAAAATTTGAGGGAAAACGAACAGAGTCAGTTTTATTTTAGGGCCATTTGTCTATAGCTAGTCTTTACATGTAGCCCTATGGAGAGAGTCCCTGTTAAGGGCACTATAACCCCCATTTTAGGAACAAAAATGTGATTTTAACAAAACTGACCCATGCGAATTTTCTAAAATTTTCAGAGTATTTAGTATGAACATGTAGTAATATAATCAAGTAGTTGCCCTATCTGCTCTTCTCCGAAAAAATAAAAAGTCCTATACCTCATATGATAATGAAACCTAGGTGCTAACTCTATATACTGTTGACAGAACTACTGTTACCAAAATTGGGAGGACTGCATTCAACGAAAAACCTGTACATTAATGTTACGATGAATTAACAAAATCAGCTAAATTTCAGCAAAAAAATAACTGTTTTTGTTGTTGTTTAAAAGGGCATTTCGTGATCCACAGCCTCATCCCCCCCCCCATTTTCATACCACTGGATACCTCTGGCTACATAACGTTTTTTGCAGATTAATTCGTTTAGCAAAAATATCGCCAAGGCCTATGGAGCAAAAACGGAATCAACTGAAATTTTGGGAATGAGCTTTTTTCGTGGATATCTACTGAAAAATGTCATAAAAAGAGGACCTTAAAAATCTTCTATCAGGAAAATCCATTTTGCACTTTCTGTGTGGAAGATGAATGTCATAAAACATAAGAATTTCAACTGGAATAGACTCAATGAAGATACAATCATCTAGAGCAACTTCTAAACCAGTGAAATCTTGTAACTCAACCTGAATCAATGAAATATTTACCTTTCTCTTCACCATTAACCCCCTGAGCACTACCTGCCGATCTGACATTGCCTCTGATTGGTCAATTGCATGATATCTTCACTTTAATCATCAATCAGAATGGAGCTTTGCAAATAATTCACCCCAATTTTTTTCCGTGGTGAAATTATTCTAACAATGTTGCTGATTGGGCCAATTGATAATGAAAACTTCTTTTTGGCCAATCGGCAGGTAGTTCTCATGGGGTTAAAAAAAAAATCCCCTCTACATATGGAAATTAAACAAAATAGTAAAAGCACTTTCTTTTTTGCCTCTACAAACACGACACACTAGGTGAAAAAGTGCATTACAGACACGACATGAATTGTAAATCGAGCACACTATATCAGAAGGAGGCACATGATTACAGATGAGAACATTACCAAAATGATTGCGACTCACATCATGTTTTATATCATTCATTTCCATATGCTGAGTTTAATGTCTGCAATCTGTTACTATTTTACTGATTGTCTCTCTTTCTTTTTTATCTTTTCCACAAGGCAGCGAGATGCCCTGTGCTTTTATTATTTCTTAAATCACCAAAATCATCAACAAAAATCACAATAATGTGGTATGTTATTTGTTCTTTTGACAAAATTAAGATATGATAAACATCAATTTCAACTAATCCAAAATGGAAATATTGTAACAAATGAAAAAAACCCTACTTACAAATACTCAAATTTTTTCACACAAATTGTGTAAGACATGAAATCTACACACACACTACACACAAATAAACAATACCACTTTACATAAATTCAAAAGGACTTTACGCAACCAACATTGCTTAATCTCAACCCGGTGTTGAGGCTCACAGTATCTTTTAAAAATAGCCAATCTTCAAAAAGACACTTGAAGTCTGGTTAAAAAACCCTTGTAGCAATTAGCAAACTCACAGTGGTGCCGAAACAAGTGTTCTTTATCAAGACACAGAATCAACAAGTAGCGGAATGGTTCTTGAGTGGTTAGGCGTTGGTAAGGTACAGTTTCACCCAACGAAGGCAATCAAACAGAAAACTTCCATCAGTGTGTTCTCAAAGGTCAGACATCCACACATCACCATGATGATGTGCTTTGGTTACCTTCAATGTTCACTCTCGCTATCATTTTGGTGCCGCACGTGAGATATTGTTACTTCATAAATGCTACAATTTTGGCAAAGATTTACAGTTTTTCATTTTCTAAAATTCTCTTGCGGCAAAATCGAGACCTATGGTTTCAGATTGAAATTTGGCTGCCGTGTGTGATAGAGGTAAAATTACACAAGGCTCATATTTATAAAAGTAGAAAAATGCTTGACAAATTGGTGAATGAGAATGGAATTGAAATTATATTTATGAACTTTTTATTTTAACCGTGCTCATAAAAATGAATGATTTACAAATACTAATTCACAATACAATGCGTTGACAGTGGTTGCTCTTGCCAGTCCAATTTTTGACCTCCAGGTCAACAACACATTTTGTTTTAGCCGACAAATGCACGAGATAAAAAAAAATTGTTTGTTTTATGTGAATTTATTTGATTTTGATTTGTATATATCTGTTTATAATGGGCTATTCCAGTTAAAATCCATACACCCCAATGATTTTCAAACGAGGTTACCTGAATGGGTGATTCCACTTGAAATCTACACTCCCTGTGTGGAAGATTAGGGTTATGTCTTCCTTAGGGGGTATATGGATATCATCTGGAATAGTCCAAAACTGTAATGGTATCAACAATAATGCACTGTTTTTTAGTTTGCTCATTTTATTTTTTTCCAGATGCAAATTTTGAAATATATCCTATACAGTTAAACTCTACGCTTCAGTAATAATACTTTTATAAATACTAAAAAATACTGAAAATAATGGAAAATTATAACATTTTCTTAGAATCAAACAGCATATCATTAACTAATTGCACTTATGTATAAATTGGCCCGATGCTTAAGAATGATGTTGTCGCACTAATTTTCATAAATAACATCCTATTAGTAAACCATACACCATCGCAACCTAAGGCTGCTGCTATTTATACAAAATAATTCATTAAGAAAAAATAGATCATGTTGTACTTGATGCCAACTTCTTTCTTTATAACTCAAAAATTCATATTGGCAGATATAGCACAAGAAGGCCTTGGGGAAATTTTGCTGCAATTCAAAACATCTTGTGTTTCAGAAGGCAGGTTTGCTGTGGTTGCAATCTCTTGTCTTTAAGAAAGAAACTGTACTTTGAAAATTCAAGCATTTAAAATATAATTTTTCCAACCACACAATGGCATGTTTTTTCAGAATGTTAAATCAGTGCTGACTTAATCATTGGGTTTTTCTGGCAGTGCTGACTTAATCAGTTGGGTTTTTCTAGTAGCGCTGACTTTATCATTGGGTTTTTCTTGTAGCGCTGACTTAATCATTGGGTTTTTCTGGCAGCACTGGCTTAATCATTGGGTTTTTCTGGCAGCACTGACTTAATCATTGGGTTTTTCTAGTAGCGCTGACTTTATCATTGGGTTTTTCTTGTAGCGCTGACTTAATCATTGGATTTTTCTGGCAGTGCTGACTTATCATTGGGTTTTTCTTGTAGCGCTAACTTCATCATTGGGTTTTTCTGGCAGTGCTGACTTAATCATTGGGTTTTTCTGGCAGCACTGACTTAATCATTGGGTTTTTTTGGCAGTGCTGACTTAATCATTGGATTTTTCTGGCAGCGCTGACTTAATCATTGGGTATTTCTGGCAGCACTGACTTAATCATTGGGGTTTTCTGGCAGTGCTGACTTATCATTGGGATTTCTTGTAGCACTAACTTCATCATTGGGTTTTTCTGGTAGCCCTGACTTAATCATTGGGCTTTTCTGGCAGCGCTAACTTAATAATTGTTTTATTTTTTGTCAAATTATTTCAATACTAAATAAATAAAAGAGGAAGCTGTTGAAACTTAAGTCTTCATATGAATTGTTTCTGACACCATATAGTTCATCATTAATATGACAGTGTTTTTCACTCATAAAATCCTATAATTGTGAAGCAACAATACATTTCCAATGTCAGGTCATATAAAGCAATGCATTTAAAGGCAATGCAGTTAGGCCAAAAATAAAAAAGGTTTGTCTCAAAGCTCGCGCGCGCATTTGTAAAATCGTGAGATTTGGAAAAAAAAGAAATGCAGATTTTTTTTTTTTTTTGAATTTTTTTTTTTTTTTCCTGAAAAATTCGCGAAATTCAGATTTTTTCTCCAAATAGTATACCATGAAAAAAGTTGCGAATAAAAACAAAAAAAAAATCGCATTTCGCATTTGTTTTCAAACCACTTGTGAGCTTTGAGACAAACCATTACTTTTTTTTTGGCCTTACGTGTTCACGTCAATGACCTAGACTGACGACAAGTCGCCAGTACAACTTCTATGATGTCATTCTTAAGTTTGTATTTCAATAGATCTTTAAGTAAACTTACATGTCCATGTACATCTACATCGGCGTATTTGTCCAGAAGTAGCTTGACCACATCGAGATGACCTCCCTTGACCGCGTGAATCAGGACAGTATCACCATGCTGTGGTGGGATAAAATAAGAGAAAAAGATTGGACCAATGAAAAATGCATTTGACACTGTGGGCGATAACAAGCATTAGGGACAATTTGGTATACAAAAGCATTATTAAATATCTTCTACAATTCATATGGGATGCTATCATCTCAAGACAACATCCTCGTCAGTATCGGGTTATGACGTCTCTAAAGACGTTTCCTCTGCAGCCACCATTATCATCATCATCATTATTGGCGTATCAATACAAGAGGGACCCTGTCTGAAACAAGCCAACAATCCTATCCAACAGTATCATATTTGCACACAAGGGCCTGTCTTTTTTGTTTGAAAACGACACCGTAATTCGGGTCTACACAGTGCAAAATTCAACAGGGACGACGCATCCCCATAGCAGCGGCAGTAGCTCGGGTTGGTATCAAATTAATTTATGTTGCAACGGTGGAGGCAGCGTATGCATTACTGCTCTAGTCCATGGCTGGAGGCTTATGTTTGCACAAGCTGTATTTGCCTTATTAGTTAAGAAGCTATTGGTAGCCAGGTTAAGATACTAGCAGATTTAAAGGAAGGGGAGATAGCATCATCAGGGACCACCTCTATTATAGCAAATAGTACAATACAAGTATCATCTTCTTCTTGTCTAGCAGTAATCATTATATTAACATTAACACCAACTTTACCTGATGAAGTAAAAAATTGTCACATTATGACCCAAATATTTTTGGATAAATTCAATGATCACAGTCAAGTTTCATAGATTATTAATACATATGACAGAAAAAATCTACTATTATGCAATCAAAACTGTTTAAAAATTATGCGATTAAATCTCTATTCATTTTAATGATAATCAAGAAACTCAAAAAGAAAAGGAACATGTGGGCCAAAATGATAGCTAGCTATGATGATTTCTGTGTGCAGAGCTGCCAACATTTGAATCTTGAAAAAAGGGAGATTTCCTGTTGCAATCAGGAGATTTGTCAAAATGTGTACATCTTAATGGGCAAAACCATTTCCTTTTCAGGGAGATGACCAAAAATTAAGGGTTCTGAAGGGTTAAAAGTAGGGAGTCTCCTGCGAAAAGAGGGAGAGTTGGTAGCTCTGTGTGTGGTAAAGTGTGTCTTATTCAAAAGTGTCCAGGGATGATGTGGCACTAAATCAGCTTTACATGTGTTCAGAATAGGCTAAAAACACACAATTTCTAGATGGATGTCTGTCGATGGTAATCTCCAAGAACTCAAAGGTTTAAAATAAATCAATTGCAAAAATACAAACAAAAAATTTGCTCCTAAAATGTCCCTTCCTAAATATCCAACCTGATTTCAATTTGGCTATTGTATTTGAAATTCACACACTCTATATGGAAGACTTGACTTTTATCACCCACACAGAGGATGTATATTTCAAACGGGAGTCACCCATTCAGGTAACTCAATTTGAAATACATACTCCCTGTGTGGGAGGTTAAGATCATGTCTTTCATAGGGGGTGTATGGATTTCAACTTAAATAGCCCAATTTACACTCAACCAGTCAATTTCAGCACACTTGCATCATGCAAGGAAGGGTTTAAAAGGATAAGAGCGAAAAAAAAAATTCACATACATAAAAAATGTAATTAATAAACTGGCTGGATGTGAACACGGTGGTTTGTTTACCCAGAGCTAATGTTTCGTGAGCGAGCACATGACGATAAACAACTCGGTATTTATTTCCGGAAGTCGACGGAAAATACAGGAAGGCGATAATGTCAGAAAGTTGCCTCAAGTTATTGCGACTACCACCCATCTTGATCACTTGAATTTATTAACCTGTTATGTTACTCTTAATGGTGGCAAACCCAGCTTACAAAATTTACCATAAACAAATACACACATATGGAAAAACAGGAAAATAATAAACAAACAAACAACAGCTAGACAACATTTTTAAATATTGATGTTTGTGCTAAGCAAGCGAAGCAATATAATCATGCCATCCTGCTCTCGGGAGCTTTGCAGGCTAAGTCAAGAATTTGCATGCGAGTGATTAAGCACGCAAATTAATTTTGCTACTAAAATTCCAGGCAATAATGCATGCTTCACTGACTGCTGTGCATGGTATAATCGGAATGTGTGCATAAGCTTGGCTACTGCTGATGCAACTATTAAAAACTGGGATATAGTCCAAAAAAAGTGTAATTATGAATTCAAAATCAACTTATGCTGAGCTGAGCTGGGCTGGGATGCTGGGGTAATTCAAAACATTGGAAGTAAGAAAATTCATTGAGTGGGTTATGTGCATCACAGCATTAAGTATGTCTTACATAAACATAATGAATATATGAGATAATTATCATGTAATTAAGGGATCTAAAATGAGCGTTTATTGCGTTTCGATAGTATTTTTTGTGGGACATGAGAGCACCTCAGACCTATCAAATTGCATTCTGAATCTGAAGCATGTCTTTCTGATATCAAATAATTTTCATTTTTGAAAATTACAATATAATATCTAAATTTTATGACAAATTATAAAAATTTGATATTTTTCAAATTTTGATATATAACAGTCCTCGAAGTAAATTATATAAATCTAATGATATATTCTTAAAGTGTATGTAGCAGGGAGGAAAAGCCGACGGTCAATTGAAAATTTTGACTTTTTATATTGAAGATATGGATTTTTTTCCCAAAAAGACCTAATTTTTATTAGTGTTTTAGGAAAAAAAATCCATATCTTCAATACGAAAGGTCAAAATTTTCAATTGATCGTCGGCCTTTCACCCCACCTACATACACTTTAAGTATAAATCATCAGATTTATAAAGTTTACTTCAAGTACTGTTAAATATCAAAAATATCAATTTTTAATGATTTGCCATAAAATGTGTATTAAATTGTGAATTTCAAAAAATCAAAATTATTTGATATCAGAATGACATTCTTCGTATTCAGAATGCAATTCGATAAGTCTGATGTGCTCTAATGTCCCAAAATAAATACTGTCCAATCGTTCATACCCCAGCCCTTAATGCTCCTGTAAGTGTGCAATCAACCATGATGAAATTTCAAGCAAATATTTTCATAACTCTGAAGACATTTTATTCATTTATAAAACAATACATTATAATCATGATTTTTCAGTCTATTATTATATCATCACTAATTTGGTAGCAAAATATTCCAAAGTAGAGCCACTTTGTATAGTGGTATAATAGTGAATGTTTTCCTTCAAATTCAGCATTTATTATTGAAAAAACTATGAATATCATATCATTTTCGTAAAAATCTGCTCTCCACGCTTTCCAAAATAAATCCTTCAATAAAATTAAAATCATGTTGCAACTACTCAATGTGATGACACACGAGTGCGTGTGCTGTACAACATTAGCATTTGGAAACTTGATCTTGTGTAAAGTATATATCTTATTGGGGTTAGGACATATAGCATGCAAGCAAATGCAGTCAATGACTTTTCAACATGTTCATTTCTTCAACACTCCAAGGTTTTGTTTCTTTTCTCTCCTTTTATTGGGCTATTCCTTTAAAATCCACACTACCCCTGTGGAAGATTTTGGAAATATCTGCCACAGGGGAATATAATTTCAATTGGAATGAACACATTTAGCAGCTCCATTTGCAACTTACTCTCCCTCAGGGGAAGATTCAGGTTGAATCTTTCTCAGAGGGTGTATGAAATTCAAATGGAGCTCCAAATGTGTTCATTCCATTTGAAATTCATACTCCCCCTGTGACAGATATTTCCAAAATCTTCCACAGGGGGAGTGTGGATTTTAAAGGGAATAGCCCATTCTATTCTTTCAGTAAACTAATACATGCACAATTTGTTTAACGAATAAAGATGACGACTCCATGGCTTTGGATTTCAATATCTTATTTGTAATAGCTAAAATAACTATTATATAAATTTGATACTTGACTAATAAGAAAAAAGGAAAATAGAAGACAGATTTGCTTTTGAATTCAAAGGGTACACAGCAGGTGCCAAGACAAAAGAAAAATTATTTCATAATTAGCTTTATTAAAATAAAATGCACACATCCCCTAAACTCTTCTCCTCCTTCATCCCTCTACATTCTAAAGATTTTCAGTAATTAACTAGAATTTTGTGGTTCTCAGGTTGCACGGTTCTGCATGCAAAGAGTCAGCGGCAATGCCTCTGCCTTGACACACATTATCTTAACCGGGGTGATTTCTCTTGCAGCGGGGGGAAGAAATTAAAAAAATTCAAATTCCTCTCCCCAAAAGAAATAAATTTATGTAAAATTAGCATATTTTGTGATGAAACCAAATATAATTTGAAGACCACTAATTGCCACCCTTCCTTCAAATCCAGCAATACTGTATTTCCTTGAATAGTTGCCCCCTTCAATTATAGACGACCCCACCACTTTTTTCAACCAAGATGTTTCAAAAATGCTGATATTTCTATGCTATCTTGTGTAGTAAGCTTCGGCAATTGGCGAAAATCTGGTCGTAAACCGAAAGTGAACCGGAAGTCATCGTTCCCAAGTTCATACTTCGTTATTTCAGCGTGAGATTTTAAGTTTACCTAATGATTTTAATGGTTCTAAAAAACCTCTAATAAACGCCCCCTTTTGGAAAATGCAACATCCCTGGGGGCGACTATTCGAGAAAATACGGTATATGCTTTATGAGTTTCAAGAAATTACACTCATAAGCTTGGATGGACAGACACATAATACCTTCGGTGGAAGCATAAAAAATTTGACAAATTCTATCTAGTGTCCGAGATACTAACCTTGTCTTGTACATTGACATAAGCTCCCTGAGTCAAGAGCAACTCAACTACCTCAGCATGACCTTCTCTTGCAGCACAACACAGACCAGTCATACCCTCCTGCAGAAATAAAATAACAATTCAGTATTCATATGCTTGATGTTTGTTTGGGTGCTGTTTTTTCTCTACTTCAACTTGGAAGTGTGATTCTATTATCATTAGGTTTGTCTTAGATGACCATGTGCGTAGCTTTTAAATTTTGAATCTTATCACATTATTTTCCCCCATGTGTCAAGGTTTTTTTGTTATTTCTTTAATTTGTCAAGGGAAGTCAGAGAATTTGGCTGAAATAAAAAAAAAAAATTCTAAAAAGGTTTCTATAGATTTTTTCAGTATGCAGAGAGCATGCAGACCTGTACAAAACATTATATTACTGATTAATATTTCTTGTTGAAATATTGGGAAATAGGCAAACTTATGTTGATTTCTGCATTATTTGTTCAAAATGTTTCAATTTTGATTGATTGATTGATATCGATCCACTGATCAATTGATTGACAGAGTTGACTCGCCTTGTCCACAGCATTGATGTTAGGCTTGTGACCAAGAAGCATTTATCTATTTATTATTGATTGATTGATATAGATCAATTGATTGTAAGAACTAACTGACCTTGTCCACAGCATTGATGTTAGGCTTGTGACCAAGCAGCATTTCAACTACCTCTCTGTAGCCACCACGAGATGCCACAATCAGGGCTGTCCAGGAATTCTGCAGAAACACAAACATATCATTGGAACAGGTTAATAATTATTGTGTAAAATGAAGACACTCTGGAGATGATTATTTGTATTCTGACATTTGCATCTATGCTTTCATCTTTTTTATCTTATCCTCCTTCCATTTCTGTCCTGACCTGTCTGTCTGTCTGTCTGTCTTTAATTTAAATCAGTGGGAAAGATTTCAACAATGATATATATATGCAGAGCACCCCAGCAAACATAGAAATGTTTTTAAAACATTCTAAAGACAGGGGAGTGAGAATTTCAAATCAAGCTGCCTGAATAGGTGACTCCATTTGAAATTTACACTCCCTGTGTGCAAGATTTATATCACATCTTCACAGGGGGTTGTATGAATTTCAACCGGAATAGCCCATTATAGCAAAAAGATGTAAAACTACATCATTTGATGGGTGACTCCATTTGAAATCTACACTCCCTGTGTGGAAGATTAAGGTCATGTCTTCCACAGGGGGTGTATGGATTACAATCGGAATAGCCCGTTATAGCAAAAAAAAATGTAAACCAACATCACTTGATTACTCCCCATTAGATTATTGATACTTTCAATATTCCTCTTCCTTCTTTCTGTCTTTATCATCTTTTATATTACTCCACATCATCATAAATTCAACATCAAATTCTACACAGAATTGGGTTATCGTCCCTAGATACACTATTATGATTATGATGACTGAATTGATAGAGTCTGCTAAGACTATGATGGTAAGTAGGTCACCTCTTTCCTGTCGCAACATACTGTGTTACATTGATTGAAAATTCATAGAGAACGAGTTGACAAAGGAATAAGTTATATATATGATATGTTATATTAATAAGCTACGCACCTGATTAATGACTGTTTCAACTTCATTATACCCGCAAATTATTGATGAGGCTATATGTTTTTGTCTTTGTGTATGTATGAATTGTTTGCAGAGCTAAGTACTCCACACAGCAACTTTTTATCAGTTGTGTAAGGAAAGAAAGAATGAAAGAGAGAAGGAAAGGAAGAAAGAATGCATGAAAGAAATGAAGAAAGGAGGAAAGAAAGGAAGAAAGATTGAAAGAAAGACCTTTTTGATAAGGCGCTTAATAAACGTCATTTTATTATTATTTTCTTATCATTTTAAGAAAGAAAGGATGAAACTAAGAAAGAAAGAAAGAAAGAAAGAAACAAACAAACAGACAAACAAACAAACAAACAAACAAACAAACAAAGAAAAAAACAAAGAAAGAAAGACAGTCAGCAAAAAGAACAAAGTGAGCAAAGAATGAAAGAAAGAAAAATGAAAAAAAAACAAAGAGAGAAAGAATGAGCAAAAAGAAACACAAGAAAGAAAGAAAAAACCAATTTTCTTGCAGAAACCAGTCAGTAATTCAACTCCATGTAATGAAATACCATGTTAGACAAATGTGTTCGTCTTTAACGAGTCAAATTGCATCATTGGTATCCTACTGGTGCCTCCTTCGCCTTATCGTCATGGAATGAGAAAGTGACAAACCCACCCTAGCTCCCTCGTCATGAATATTTGATGGCGACAAATTGAACATGTGTTCTCACTGATGCATGTGACGGCCTATAAACTGTGGGGAAATCACTTTATACCCCCTAGTATGCATGCTGTTTAGCGTCGACTGGCCGGACGGCCATCCATCTAGCCCACACTCTCAAGGAAGTCACAGGAATATTAACATAATACGGTTTACTTCAATGTACATGTTTTGTCAAATCATGTTGTTAGTTAACTCCAGCGCTATGCATTTGCTGGAAATCAGGTCATTCGGCTATTCCATTTAAAATCCACACTACCCATGTGGAAGATTTAGTTAAAGTCTTCTAAAGGGGGAGTATGAGTTTTAAATAGAAGAGACATTTGGGTAACTTCCATTTGATGTACTCACTCCTGTTGTGGATGCTATAGGTAAAGTCATACTGCAGGGGGAGTATGTGTTTCAAAATGATTAACCCTGACCAAAACATACTCCCTCTATTTACAACATTTCCAAAATCTTCCACAGGGGTAGTGTGGATTTCAACTGGAATAGCCCATTGTTTCTATGGGTGTGCTTGTACGGGGGTGCACGCTACCATGTCTAAGTTGGAGAGTCCCAAACACTGAGAATAATTATGCTTATAATTCCATCTCATGAACTATCAAATCCAGAGTTTGAACCCTCATCCCGATCCCACATTTTGATCTCCCAAGACTTCCTAGGAACATGGAAGTAGAAGACACTACTCTTTCCATGCTGGTAATAAGGTAGGTTGGACATGTGACACAATTTTGACATGGGTCACTAGTGTTCCGATTTACAAGAAATATGGTCACATTGCAAACTTTCATCTTATCCATCCTATCTTGGAAAGAAATATAGGCCCCCAATGTTTGATTTAACTTTAAAACTCCCATTCCGCACTCCTCACGGAGCCAGTGAAAGCCCAACTTCAGTAGCCGCTCCTGTACTGTGTGTGCCAATCAAGTTATCTTTCATTTTCCAAAACTAAGTAGCCACTCGGGCATTTAATGCTTGGTAACTCTAGTTGCCTGCCAATGTGATAGTGTATATGGATGCATGTGTGTAGGGGTGGGTGTGTATATAGCTGCAAGATATGACTAGCGTTACACAGTCCACCATTATTATTATGACTCCTAGTCTTATCAAAACAGTTGTTTGCCTGGATTGAACAGGGATGAAATTATCACTTGTTCGGCCGTCCGGCATCTACGAACGGCAGACGATGGACGGGATACGTTTTTAATGTTTCTCACGTCCTTATGATTAGAATGGATGTAGGTTCGGGTGAAATTTGAAAACCAAATTGAGGAGTTACATGACGACTGAGTGATGTTTAAAGGGTAGTTATCTTATTTCAAGAAGACATCTTGCTTCAAACAGTTATGGTACAAACCATTGCAATATCAAAAGAGGCTCATAAGAGAATATTATACTAGAAAATTATAAAATATTTAGCAGTAAAAACAATAAAGCCCTCCTCCCAAAATATAACTGCATATGTCAGTTTTTATTATTTTTGATACACAGTACCAAATAGGCTTAGGATTTATCATTTTAAGAATATTTCTGAAAAGGAACATTCATTCATTTTGCCATTAGCATGTTAACAACAAAATTATAATTTGAAATACCCAGAACCGCGACACAATTATTCTGCAAATCAAGGCAGGTCAATCAACAAATCGGTCAACCGTTTTCTTTTTCTTCTCCTCTCCTTCTTGAATGAGGCTAACAGCATTTTAGCCAAGCGAAAAGAAAAAAAAATCTCTACATTCTATGGCGGACACAAATCTGGTTATCCACCGCTATTTGATTAACACTGACACCTCTGGGGAACACCGTGGCTATCAGCATGACCAACTGATCCACAAAAATCAAAGTAAAGCAAATCTGAAGACATAATAAAACACTTTTCTTCTTCACTTAAATCGCCCCCTTTTTCTTCACTGAAATAAACCATGTCAAAAAAGCTGACAATAATTGTGTCTATATCGTTTGTTAAATTGATGACTTCCTTTTCTGTCATCGATTTTTCTGTCGCTTGTGAGAGAATTCATTTTAGTTTCGCTGACAACACAGTAAATCCATTATCTGCCTTATACCAAGGTAGCAGTAGAGAGCTGCCTATATATATTTTTTTATCCTTTATGCGTCTCTGAATATTAATCCCTATGGGGTTTCTTCGATTGACTCGGTATGGGCATCATGGTTATAAGCCCGAGACAGAATTGACGGCGGATTTGCACGTCAAAATGACTTCCATCCTTTTCAGATGCGGAGTTGAGCTGAGTAATTTGTGAGTGTAATTAAACAGTACAAGGTTCATTTAGCAAGATAAGACATCTCACTTAGGCACACACATACAAATGCAACACTGGCTGGAAAAAATGTGATTTCCCAGGAAGATTTCACTCCAAGATAGCAAATTATTTTTCTGTAATTTTTTATGTATTTCTTATATGAGATATCTAAATTTTCCTCCAAATCCCAACATTCCCCTCCATATCCCCAAATTTCCCTCCAAATACAAAAATTTCCGTCTAAATCCAAAAAGTATCTGCAAATCCAAAAATTGTCCTCCCAAATCCAAAATTGTCATGCAAAAATTTCCTGCCACATCCAAAAATTTCCCTCCAAATTACCAAATTTCCCAGTGTGAGCTTCCTGGATATATCTTTTTCAAGACAAAAATTTCCCTCCAAATTCCAAAGTTTTCTTGCAAATCCAAAAATTGTCCTCCAAATCCAAAAATATTCCTCAAAATACAGAAATTCCCTGCCAAATCCTAAATTTCCCTTCCAAATTCCAAAATTTTCCTGGAATGAGCAGACCAAATTTTTAGCAATCAAGCTGGTTCTCAGACATGTTGGCATCAAAGAATGGGCAAAGAGTCCTACAGCCCACTTTATAATTTTATTCTTTAAAATTTCATGTCATTTCATCTTCTTGTCTAACCTAACCCTAACATGAATATGAAGAGTTAAGGTTATGGTTTGTACCCTAAACCCTACACATAAACAACATTTGCTGAACTTTTTTTTTCACTGCGAGTGAGAGAAAAAAAAACCACTTTTCTCATTGTCACTGATAATTTTGTACACCTCAAGGAGACCCCTAAAATTGCAAGATTATTTACAAATATCTATCTTATCATTATGTTCATTCCTTTTAGTCGGCATCCTAGCAGAACTAAATAGAAAACAAGGTGGTCTCTAGACTGAACTAAAGCCAGTATTTGGTTTTATGATATTATGCTGAAATTCATACAGAAAACTCCATACAATGTTTTGGTGAAAATGTGCATTTATCATAGCTGACCTAAACTTTGCTTTTCATTACAGAGATGATAGGCGTTGGATAGCCTTTGACCTCTGCACAACCTACCCCCAGTCCCCACACACATACACAATACCAGGGTCGTTGCAACCGGGTCAGCCATGGCTGCACCACTTTTTTGACAAAAAAAATCCAAAAAGGGGAGGGGGTAAGCACTGCACTGTACAGTATCAGCCTCTCTATTCTTGCCATCCAAGAAGAAAATATTATATTATGCAATCAAAACATCAATGAGAAATAGTCATCAGATCATAGGACTATTATAGTTTAGTGATACCTCACTAGACACAATGCCCTGATCATCGACTTCTTCATTTTCAGGTTGGCTGTGCCACTCCTTTCAATAATTATAATTGTTTCATTTTTTTCCTTGCCTTTCAAAACCCTACCCATCCCTCAAACCTTACATGCTTACCCTGAACAATACAAAGCCTTGGCCCTAACCCAAAACCTTTGCCCCCCCTCCCCAACAGGTTTTACATGCATTGTGTACCTAAAAATGCGAGACCTTTGCCAACTTGACCCCTTCTGGGGGGTCTCAGCCAGCCCAGACCCCGTCATATGGCCGCCCCACTTTTTCACACCTTGCTACGGGCCTGCACAATTCAAATGACCTCTATTCTATAGATCAAGAGACAAGTCTAGAGTATAATTAACTGATATATAAGAGACAGAAAAAATATTCAAGATTTTGGCCAAGCCTAGCCAACATACATTAATCCTTCATGTTATTGCATGGGTGACATTCAGTAGTAAAGTCAAGTGCAAAGTAAGCCTCCACTGCATTTTTTTTCATTGAAACCTAGTCACCTGGGAATTTTTTCTAAGCTTAGCATAAACCCGCTCACCCGAAATGCTCCTGGGCTAAAATTTATTTTAAAAAAAAATGATGCATATTATGCACGGTTAAAGTAACTATAGAGAGAGGGACGATTTTTCTACTGACTTAGCAAGGTTACCAAGCTGTTTTGATTAGGTATTAGCATAGCCTCGCAGCAAAATACGCAAGTCAATCGGGACAAGCGCAATCTTGCAGTTGAACTGAATCAGGCACTTTGGTCAAGAGATTGTTTCTAGCCTGTCTAGGAACCAACCCGGAGGTATTTAGTCCCCAGGTGATTACACTGCTCAGTTATCTATCTTAGCAAAGTATAATTATAGATCTGGGATTTTAACGAGTGAAAGCTTACTCCTAATGATTTCTTCTTGTCAACACTTGGACTGCATACTTGAATGGATTATAAAATTAATGTTTTGGTTCTTGTCCAGAGGATTTTCATGAATTGATGAGGGAGGAGGTGTTTTTTTTCAATGTAAAATTAGCATTGTCAGTAGTTTTCGGTCTTCTCCAACAGTGCTCGGGAAACGATGAGGCCCTTTTTTTTTTTTTCAAATGTGAGATTCTGAGTGATAAACCCCCTAGAGTACCACAAAAAGACTTGGAAGTGATGCTTGTTCTCTAATAAACTTATTTATATGTATGAAGATTTCATAAATCATTCCAAAGTTTTAAAAAATTGAAAAATCTAAAAAAAAAAAAAATCTGACAAATCCCAGAAATTGAGGAGGGAGGGGACGAGAACCAAAATATTAATTTTACACGGCCTCATTATAACACATACCCAAGTATGTATTTTTGCATCAAATTGTAGCAAAAATAATAATAAACTTAGTTCTGGCACTAGCTGGAAGCCAAAATGGGGAATTCTGAAATATCCTTCTCAGGAAATATTATTTTTGTCCTGACAAAATGGGAAATTCAGGAAGATATTTCCCCAGGAAATCATCTTTGTTCCGGCACTAGCCAGAAGCCAAAATGAAGAATTCAGGAAGAGCTTTCCCAGCAAATCTTGGCCTTTGCAGGGTAACAAGATTGTTTCTAGCCTGTCTAGGAACCAACCCGGAGGTATTTAGTCCCCAGGTGATTACACTGCTCAGTTATCTATCTTAGCAAAGTATAATTATAGATCTGGGATTTTAACGAGTGAAAGCTTTACTCCTAATGATTTCTTCTTGTCAACACTTGGACTGCATACTTGAATGGATTATTATCACACATACCCAAGTATGTATTTTTTGCATCAAATTGTAGCAAAAATAATAATAAACTTTGTTATGGCACTAGCTGGAAGCCAAAATGGAGAATTCTGAAATATCCTTCCCAGGAAATATTATTTTTGTCCTGACAAAATGGGGAATTCAGGAAGATATTTCCCCCAGGAAATCATCTTTGTTCCAGCACTAGCCAGAAGCCAAAATGAAGAATTCAGGAAGAGCTTTCCCAGCAAATCTTGGCCTTTGGAGGGTAACGTATCTTTCCCAAATAAGAAAATGAAAGAAATTGTGGAAACGCTGCTCTCTTAAAGGAGTATTTCGTGATCCTAGCATCCTCTATTTATGTCATTTTTCATTAGATATCCACAAAAAAACCTATTCCCAAAATTTCAGTTGATTCCGATTTTATGCGTTCATGAGTTATGCATGATTATGTGTATTACACTGCTCCATAGACAATGCGTTGTAATTTCGTTCTGGTGCATTTCACGATATCTTTGCTAAGCGAATTAATCTGCAAGAAATATTTTGTACATAAACATTATGTAGCCAGAGGTTTCCAGTGATATAAAAATCTCAACTTTTTTTTGAGAAAAGTGGGGGATGAGGCTGTGGATCACGAAATGCCCTTTTAATGCAGGGAAAGTAGTTTAAAGGGAAATAAGCATAAGAATAATTTTTTCTAGTGATAGTCACCATGGTCAAATTATGCGTATTAGAACCAGGGAAAGGCATTTTTTGTTAATTGACCTTTTCGGTACGTCTCATAATTCATTGCAGTTAGACTTGAGACATCGTCATTTGACGTCACGCCAATTTGCAATTAGCAGTAATGTTGTTCGCTAAACGATGGGCACATCAAATGACCACATCTCAGGTCTACCCGCAAAGGCTTATGGGATTTACCGAAAAAGGTCAATAGGCCTAGACCTTTCCCCCTTTATACATATCCCATAATGCAGCATTCCATGAAGTACATGTGCAGGGAATATTCTCACATCTGCATTCAAACATCAGATTTCACATACTGCTTTCAACCTCATACTAAGACAAAAGAAAGCAAACTACTGGAATAGTGCATGATGGAATATAGTAAGAAAGGTCTATTCCAAGCAAATAAAAAAACAAACAGAGTGTAAAGAGTTTTGACTTACCATTCCAGCAATGTCAACGTTAGCACCATTCTCCAAGAGAGCTTTGACACAGCCAACATGTCCTTTCCTAGCTGCCCAAACTAACCCGGTGGTTCCATACTGAGTGAAAAAGGAGCAGAAAAGATGATAATGTAAGTTGCATGGCATGTCATCAATACAGTACACAGGTCTCAAAATAAACCAAAGTTGAAGGCCCTCTTAAAAAATCCAGGGGCCCTGGCTTAAAATCAACTGGCCCTAAGGCACACCTTATTTTGAGGCCTGATGGTACACAAAATTTGCACACAATATGGCATAAAAATACAAACTGACACCAAAATTTGACATAGGGCCTACATCGACAATACAGGGATCTAATTCAACACATATCCAAAAACGAAAGGCTGGTAACTTTTCTGTGGGGCTGGTTAAATTACAAAGTTACATGCCAAACTGACTGGTAGCAATTTATTTACTGCTCAATATGAGTCCAATATATAGTGGAAATGAAAAAAAAATTGTATCAGCTAGGCAGGTAACTTTTAGCAGTTACCTGCAGCATGGCCAGTGCCAAGAAAAGTTCTTAGCACGATGGATCTACCCTAATAGCTAACATTTATTAAACAAAGTTGCCAAAAATGTTCAGCCCAAATCAAGGTCAAATCATCAAAAGTTGCCCAAATTTTCTCTCAATCATTGGATTGGTTTCTATGCGCCTGGAAACTAAAGTGGCTCGGTATTTAAAGTCGCCGGATGGTAATGGAAATTGCCAAAGTGGCTTGGTACTTAAAGTCACCGGATCCAAAGTTGAAAAGTTACCCAAGATTGATCACATTTCTATCAAAATATTCAAATGAGTTCATAGGCCTTAAACATGGATATTCATAAAATATACACAGCGCCAGAACTAACTTTGATTTGTCTAATTCCTCTCTCAAATTATATGTGGTACAGTTAGTTTGTAAATGATACAGTTTTTCGCCAGCAGCACAATCATTTGGTCTATTTTATAGCAAATTTGCATTAAAAAAATATTGGCAAACAAAAGAAATATTAATGCATATGAATCAATAACAGTGCGATGACCTTAACTGTGACATAGCCATGATAGAAGGTAGATAAAAGTCACAGATACTAAGTTCAAAGTCTGCTGTTAAGTTGTTGAACCCTCCAACTTAATTAAATTCCCAACACCATATTCTGTTGGTACATATTAGATTGGTTTCATTCAAATGTACCAAATATATTCTTTAAATATTTAGTCACATCATTATTGAACTATGGACTCTTGTAACAGCCAGCTACGTGATTTTGTTTCATATTTTTTGTGTTATTATTTTGTTTTTCAAGTTAAGCATATCCAGGCATTAAGGTGGTACTACAGCCCTTGATAAATTTGTGACTATTTTTGCATTTTTCTCAAAAAATAATAACACACTGGTAAAAAAAGTTATGTATATTATAGGGGCAAGGAATCCAGTTACTACACTGGAATTTCAGTGACTCAAGACAAGCGGTACGTTATTTATGGTAAGAAAAGAGGCACCCCTAGAATGTACCTCATTTCTTAACATATATAATCAACCACTTGTCTTGAATCACTGAAATTTCAGTGAAGTAATTGGATTCCTTGCCCCTATAATATACACAACTTTTGTTACCAGTGTGTGGTTATTTTTTGAGAATATGCAAAATTAGTCGCAAAATCTATCAGGAGGTGTAGTACCACCTTAAGAGCTCAAATCAGAGTGATAACACTGACAAAACTTCATCCAAGCCAACTGACCTGGTTAAGGGGGGGGGGAGGAGTCGCTACAGCTAGCCACTCCAGGTATTACTGGACAGGCAAGTGTAACCGACAATCAGCTGTTACCCTGATCGGAACTGACTGTAACAAGGTCTTTATCATGAATCATCTGTCCCATCTTTTCCTGATGTGCCAAGAGGAGAGTTGATTTGATTTAATTTTTTTTATCCAGCAGAAGTGTTGAACTGGGGACCTCTCACACAAAAAGCAAAGGCCTTAAACAGTGTGCCATCCTGCTACTGTAATTGTAAGTCAATGACATAATGGTGTAAATATCTTTGACTTGACCTATTTCTAAAACAAAATGACAAGGAAATTGAAAACTAAGAAGTTCTACATGATGGTGAATAGCCTGTAGGAAAAATGTCAATTAACAGGAATTGTCAACCATTTTCTTTCCGTTTTGTTCAACTCCTAACGGCACATCTTAGTTTGTTCTCATTTTAACTTTAAAATACCCGACTATGAATAAACAGAAGTTGTGAAGTTTTGAATTATACCGCAAAAATGAGCACTGTTTCCAGAAATAAATAGGATAAAGACAACAAAATATTACACTGTTTATGTTTCATTGTAACTACCTTGTCTGCTGAGTTTGCTTTGGCTCCATGTTTCAAAAGGCTCTCAACGACTGCCGTATGTCCTCTGCCTGCAGCCCAGATAATGGGTGTAACGCCATGCTGTAAAAGTACACAGACAAAACAAGCAAAAAAGTAAGATATCGGGAACCATCGAAAGGTTGTCATATCTGTGTGGATACAAATCTGAGATGTTACATCCGATAAAGCGGGGTCAAACTCCCGGCCATCAAATAGTCTGGGGGTTTATAATAGCTTGTTTGGCTTCGAGATGAACCATTACTTAGATAATATCTTACTTGAACTGTATATGGATACATATTTGGATGCAGTCGAACTACCTCCTGTCATTTGGTACAAGTCGCGTCCATTTGGCTCGACTTAACTCCGAGACGCCATTTTGTCTTTAAAGTCCCAAGGTATAGTTCAAGCAGAGGGTTTCCGCTCACTCTGTGGATCTATAATCAATCTACTACAAGCCAGCCACATTAACAACTGACCATATCTCTCTAACTAAGTAGTAGCTTTGGTATCATTTTCACATAGATGAAACAGGCCTATACTCATTTTAAGTATCTTTTGCAATTTAATCCTTTAACATGAAGCTGTAAAAGGATTCAATGATGTAGGTATAGTGTCTGTATGGAATGTGTTTTTGCAAATATATTACTGACTACTTGTATGAACCACTGGCTCATGCATAAGTCATGTTATTACTCAGTGTGAAAATCCAAAATAAAATATTTTCCAAAAAAACTTGGAATTTTGCAGTCAGGGTTTACATCAGGGGAAAAAGGTTAATACACTTTACAGATACACACACACTTTAATGTTTCATGGTACAAAATGAGACCAATATTTAAAAGGTCAATGAGTCTGTATAATCCTTAGAGTGGATATGTACATTTGTTGAAATTAAATCAAACCATTTTGATCATTAAAATTAAGCTTAGAGTAATTAAGGGTCAGGCAAGCATATGACCAGGATACGTAATACCTCCAATTCAAGCCAAACAGATATAAGTTTACCATTATCAGTCTATAATATCGAATTGATTAATTCGAATTAAACAATTCATCGAGTGGCCATGGGCAGCGCCATTAGACATGTTACAAGACTACCAAGTGACAGGTGATGGACCGTACCCACACAATTGAATAGGCACTTTTTTGATAATTTTCATCAAGGTTACTCAAAACTTACCTAGCTAATTTATTATACATCAGGGGTCTCTGCCTTTTTAATATGTTATGAAAAACTTAATTTTAAAAATATCTACCGACGGAAATAAAAATCCATCGACGGATAGTCTTGTTATGCTCTCACAAACTTAGAAAAATAACTGAAAAATCCAAAATTTTGGTCTAAAACATGCCCAAGGTTACTGCTGTCCCATTCAAAAGTACAGGAAGACCACCTACAGCGTTGAGGTCAACTTTCTAGACTTCCTGTCTACTGGCAGTAATGGCTACTACCCAGTGCTAACATCAATGAATTGTTTAATTCGAATTAATCAATTCGATATTATAGACTGATTATATAAATGATACTTGACAAAACCAACATTTTTCATTCAAGTATCTCCATACTATCAGTAACATCAGAGCATACAATTTTTCTACATCAGCAATTTCTGGTTGACAAGATGCAACTACATTGGTTGTGAATTGATAAAGGGCGACTACACCAGGTTCTCACAACGGAACTACTCCACAAAGTGACACTCAAAATTGGTTCATTCTGCTAATGTTATACTAAAAGAAACATCTATCATCTTAACAGGAACTGTTTTCCTTGAAACACAGACAAAATCCACATTTTTACTGATTACAATTTGATGAGGAAAGCTAACAGAATAACAACATGATTGCAGAAAAAGGCCAGAAAGTTGCAAGTCATCAGTGATGTTGTAAAAGTTTGTTCATATTCTCAGGAATTGTAATATTAGAGAGTACAGTTTTCTGGGTGACAAGATATAACTACATTGGTTGTGAATTGATAAAGATGACTCCTCCGACACCTGCATGGTTGGTCTACTACACCAAGTGCTCACATCAGAACCACTCCATAAAGTGACACTCAAAACTGGTTCATTCTGCCGATAACGGTAGAAGAGGTTATGGACGGATGCGTCTCATACTAAAGGGAACCTAATTGGTCACCATTTTACGCACTAAGGTAGTAATAACTAGAGACCTCACAGCAGATACAAGTCATGATGTTGTAAAAGTTTGTTCATATTCTCAGTAATTGTAACATAAGAGAGTACAATTTTTCTACATCAACAATTTCTGGGTGACAAGATACAACAACATTGGTTGTGAATTGATAAAGGTTACTCTTCCGACACCTGTATGGTTGGTCTAATACACCAGGTGATCACATTTGAACCACTCCATAAAGTGACACTCAAAACTGGTTCATTCTGCCGATAACTGTACAAGAGGTTATGGATGTATCTCATACAAAAGGGAACCTAATTGGTCACTATTTTATGCACTAAGGTAGTAATAACTAGAGACATCACAGCAGACACATATACTTGACAAGAACTGTTTCCCTAAAACACAGACAAAATCCACATTTTTACCTATTACAATTTGATCAAGGAAAGCTAACAGAATAACCACATGATTGCTGAAAAAGGCCAGAATGATACAAGTCATGATGTTGTAAAAGTTTGTTCATATTCTCAGTAATTGTAACATCAGAGAGTACAATTCATCGCCCGCAAGACATAGTGGCGTATCACAAAAATGGCCATTTTGAGATAATCGCATCTGAAGTTTTTGCAACTTTTAATCGTTTGTCATACATTGCCTCGATTAAAATGTCCCCTTTTCTTGAATGGATATGAAAATATAAATATTTAAGTTACATTTAATGTATAAAATACATTGTTGTCATTCACCAATTAATTGTAATTAGTCATTAAACTTATACGCCAATATGTCAAATTTTTTGAAAAATTATTCTCCATTCAAAATTGACATATACGACACGTGATACGCCAGTATGTCGAATAATATTTACATTCATACAAGTACATTGGTTGTGAATAGATAAAGATGACTCTTCCAACACCTGCATGGTTGGTCTACTACACCAAGTGCTCACAATGGAACCACTCCATAAAGTGACACTCAAAACTGGTTCATTCTGCCGATTACTGTAGAAGAGGTTATGGATGTATCTCATACAAAAGGGAACCTAATTGGTCACTATTTTATGCACTAAGGTAGTAATAACTAGAGACCTCACAGCAGATACATATACTTGACAAGAACTGTTTCCCTAAAACACAGACAAAATCCACATTTTTACTGATTACAATTTGATGAGGAAAGCTAACAGAATAACCACATGATTGCTGAAAAAGGCCAGAATGATGTGATTAAGTCATGATGTTGTAAAAGTTTGTTCATATTCTCAGGAATTGTAACACCAGAGAGTACAATTATTGTACATCAACAATTTCTGAATGACAAGATACAAGTACATTGGTTGTGAATTGATAAAGGTTACTCTTCCGACACCTGCATGGTTAGTCTAATACACCAGGTGATCACATTGGAACCACTCCATAAAGTGACACTCAAAAGTGGTTCATTCTGCCGATAACGGTAGAAGAGGTTATGGACGGATGCGTCTCATACTAAAGAGAACCTAATTGGTCACTATTTTATGCACATCTATCATTTTAAGGATATTGTTACAAGCAGATGCACTAAGATAGTAATAACTAGAGACACCACAGCAGATACAGATACTTGATGAGAACTGTTTCCCTAAAACACAGACAAAATGCAACTTTTTACTGATTATAATTTGATGAGGATAGTTAACAGAAAATGCATGATCACTGAACTAGGCAAGAATGATACAAGTCATGATGTTGTAAAAGTTTGTTCATATTCTCAGTAATTGTAACATAAGAGAGTACAATTTTTCTACATCAACAATTTCTGGGTGACAAGATACAACAACATTGGTTGTGAATTGATAAAGGTGACTCTTCCGACACCTGCATGGTTGGTCTAATACACCAGGTGATCACATTGGAACCACTCCATAAAGTGACACTCAAAAGTGGTTCATTCTGCCGATTACTGATAAGTCATACGAGGTTATGGATGGACATATCTCATACTGACAGAAGGAACCTAATTGGTCACCATTTTATGCACATCTATCATCTTAAGGGTGTTGTTAGACAAAAATGTAATAACTTCAGGCTTGATTTAACAATAACATGGCATACTGGACCGGACTTGAACACTGAGGAATATGTTATGAGCTAGAAAATGTTATAGTAAGGAAACGGGGAATCTTAACATGCTTCGGGAAATGCTGTCAAAAACAAGGAAACATTACATAATATCATTTGTCTGCCAAAAATAGGTCAGTACGGTTCAGAGAGAGGTTATGCTTTAGGCTGGCATATTTACTCACTTAACCCTCTGAGCACTACCTGCCGATCTAACATTGCCTCTGATTGGTCAATTACATGATATCTTCATTTTAATCACCAATCAGAATGGAGCTTTGCAAATAATTCATCCTAATTTTTTTGTGTGGTGAAATTATTCTAACAATGTTGCTGATTGGGCCAATTGATAATGAAAACTTCTTTTTGGCCAATCGGCAGGTAGTTCTCATGGGGTTAATATTGTAGATAGATACAAAGAATGTGTAATGTTAGGCAAATATTTAGCACTCTGCATCTCCATATTTTGAAAGAGAAAACGGGAGATGCTGACAAAACAGTCGTTACATCGGATAAATGAGATTCGATCAATTTTTTTAATGTAGACAACATTGTAGTTCATTTACTTTGTCAAATATAAAAGGCCCAGAGAGTTTAGCGACTTGAGGATCAGTACTCAGACTGTGTCAAAACAATCTTGACTTATGGAATTGATTCATTGAAAACATAACTGACTGCAGGATATATTTGCTCCTTCAAAAAAATATCAACTTGGAATATAATCCATTGATATTGATCAAATCAGACGTCTTAAGATAGGCCCATACTGCATTAGAAGCATCGCCTTGTATCAATTTTTACTCCAGGGGAACATACACAGGTAAAAGCCAGGTTATTTATATGCATAATTTTTGCTATCCACAGTTGAAATCTTTATTCAACACAATGCAGTTGAAACTAATTTGACAATTTAGCTGATAAATGTAACTCTTGCTTGGTAATATTGTTTGTGAACTTGGGTAGACTGATTGCTTTGACTTTGATTAGGCAAAAAAAAATTTGTTTGGTTGCCCTTCTAAGACAAAAATTTGGAGGACTGGTAGGTTGATCCTTTTTTTTCATGGGCTCTTCCCTTGAGTTTTCCTCCATTTTGAAAAGGCTAGTATCATGCTTGATCATTTTATGGTCAAATTAATTCTAATTTTTGGGTCATTCTCTGAGGGCAACCAAACATTTTTTTGGCCTATATACACATAATGTAAGATTTTAAGCTTGTATGAATGTTTTTTTGTTTTATTTAGGCATGGCAATTCCGAGTACAATACAAAATTGTGAAACTTTGAGGTTAGAGAACTTCCGCACACTCAGAATAGGCTACGGACTATTCCTATAATTGGTACTTTCCCGTTGATAGGGTTAACATTGATATCATGTGTTATCAAATAACAAAAGCCAGGACGAGAAGGGTGTGATATTGATGCTCACCCCATCAACGGCAGGAAAGTGTCAATTATAGGGATGGTCTATATGTCTATAAGTAACCCACATGTTAGGTAGTCGCATACCGCTATTTAGTCCAAGTGGGTTATACAAGCTGGATACGGTGGTTTGTAGACATAAAACAATAATATTACTTTATTTGTTAAGCCTGATTTGCTGGAAATTGCATACTATTTGCTTTAATTGAGATGCAACAGCTGGGGATGGCGCCAGCAAAGCATCGTATCAGCGGCAACCTGTCCCGGTGATAAGAACACTTGGTCAAAGCCCTAGATATCGCTATTGGCTAAATCTAACTGAGAACCGATCCTAAAATTAAACACTTGCTCTATTCCCATTGACAAGCTAAAAATAAACCAAATAACACAGTTAAAAAAGATCTTTATGACGTCAGTGCACTGTTTTGTTAAATGCCATCTTCAGCTTTACTCGTAGAGAATCTGATTGAGATCTTTCTCTATGGGATAACCAATGAATCCTGAACATTTGACAAATCACCTTTATGCGATAAATGTAGGTAAAAATAGTCTTTTATGAGTTCATTGATATTACAAGTTTTCATAGCAATTGGCTGATGTCATATTGTTGATTGGTGCCCCAAAAACAATCAATAAGGGGGGCTTTACGAGAGGGGGAGAGTGAATGGGTGGGGTATTGTAGTTGTACAAACATCTGTGATATAACGAACTTGTTTTTGTTTTAATATATCAATCCCTCAGAACTCTTCCCCCCCCCTGTTTCATGGTAAAAACACAAAATTATGAAAATTTCCATATTTTGATGATTTTACCCCCTGAAATTCACTTTTTCCCCTCAATGCCCCCCGAAAAAAATTCCTGGCACCGCCACTGCCTACATGTATTTGAACAAATTTTTACCCACGATTGCACATCTCTCTTTGCACATTTCTCACCATATACAATAAGCTTAAGCATTCACCACAGCACACCGTATGCAGGTTATAGTGGCCTATTAAACCGGCGCACTAAAACTTGACACATTCACACCTGCGGCGAGAACTAGAAACCTAATTTCACATTCGACCACTGACTAAATGTTCTTTGGGCTTCTCCGCTTTTACTATCTCTTTCTCTCTCTCCTTCACACACAGACACAGACACAGGGAGTATGTATTGATTTGAGTTTGTACATGTCAGATTACAGATATTTGTGGTCATGTTTCTGCCATGTGGAGAGAAGACACTGACCTGGGTAAACCCCCTCTATAGGGCTATTCCAGTTGAAATCCATACACCCTCTGACCTGGGTAAATCCCCCCAATTGGGCAATTCCAGTTGAAATCCATATACCCTCTGACCTGGGTAAACAGCCTCTATTGGCCTATTCCAGTTGAAATCCATACACCCTCTGACCTGGGTAAACTGCTATTGGGTGATTCCAGTTGAAATCCATACACCCTCTGACCTGGGTAAACCCCATCTTCTAGGCTATTCCGGTTCAATCTATACGCCCTCTGACCTGGGTAAATCCCCTCAATTGGCCTATTCCAGTTGAAATCCATACACCCTCTGACCTAGGTAACTCCTTCTATTGGGTGATTCCAGTTGAAATCCATACACCCTTTGACCTGGGTAAACCCCATCTTCTAGGCTATTCCGGTTCAATCTATACACCCTCTGACCTGGGTAAACGCCATCTATTGGGCTATTCCAGTTGAAATCCATACACCCTCTGACCTGGGTAAACCCCTCTATTGGGCTATTCCAGTTGCAATCCATACACCCTCTGTGGTAGACATGACCTGCATCTTCCACACAAGCTGTGTGAATTTCAAATGAGGCTACCTGAATGGGTCACTCCTCTTGAAATCTACACCCCTGTGTGGAAAATTAAGGTCATGTCTTCCATAGGAGGGTGTATGGATTTCAACTGTAACAGCCTATTTTAGAGGCAGTACAACGTGTTAATCATGTTAATAGCGGTGGTAATACTGAATGCATAACGCAGAAAACAATTTTTTGGCATCTATTCTAACATTTTCCTATGAGATCGAATTCAACTTCACAAACGCATGGCATAAATAAATAACAATCAGGAGGAGAAATTGGATTTGAACCGGTAAACTTATAATGTATTGGTCTGATGTTCTGCATACTGAAATGAATGAGTCAATAGATATCATAGATGAGGACAGATGATATAACATGTCCTCCATTTAATCATCTCACACAGCATGCACAGTGGCAGCACCAGGATTTTTCTGGGGCCAAAGTGAATTTTAGGGGGGAATCAACAAATTGTTAAGTAAAATTGCACCAAAAAGTGGAATATTTTCGTAATTTTGGGTTATTACTGAGGGGCAAGAGTTCTGACTGGGGGAATTTCCCCACACAGCCGTGGCAACGACACTGATCTCACATCTCATCTGAGAAGGGGGGAACCACCAGATTCAAGACATAATGATCTATTGTACTTTTCCACCCAATTTCAAGAATTGAAGGATGAAAACTAATCTGCATTATTTTTACAAAGGGCTATGTAACAAACAAACAAACAAACAAACAAACAAAATGTGTCGTCCATGAATATTCATAATTAGGTCTGGAAATAAGCCATCCAAAGAACATCTGCCTGATACCATTTCTATCAATTTTGGTCTATGCAACAAACACTTTGTCCATAAATGGTCATAATTAGGTCTGAAAACCAGGTCACATGAAGAGCATCCCTCCGAGATTCTGACCATACTGATTCTGATACAAAAGTCATCTTACCCTCGCAGTAATTCATGCCAAATTATACATAGTCAAAACAGCAAGCGGCTGACTGACTCTTAACAATATTATTGCAGCAAATATATACATGCTATCTCCAGCAGCTATACATAGCCGTACTTTTTCAAGCCATACAGACCAGCATGTCCTCGACACCACAGTACGGTCATCATTGGAGAAAGAGATCTGTGTTTTTACTGCATCAATTCATTATCTTGTCACAACATCCAGGCCCCTATGGAGACTAGCTGAGCAGGGTAGATGGAACAATTTGGTTTGTCCCACAGCGAGAGCGCTTGTCAAATCAGCTATTGGGTTCACAAACCAGACCTGACTTAACTGCCTCGGCTCGTATTTCCTATATGGCTTGGGGTTTTAGTCTATACTGCATGCAATGTAGATTTTCATTTCTTGCATCTGATTTCAATATATTATCAAGTTTCAGTCAATTTAGATACAAATCTAAGCGCTGCATGGGATTTTGTCTGAACAGACGGTGTATTGATTCTGCGGATTTGCAAAAGTGGGCAATTTTCTGCCAATAAAGTGTAATTTTCAATGATTTATTGTTTGAACTCTGGGAGGCAAAGCCCAGTTTAATATAGCTTTTGGTAAAAAAAAAAACCTCACCACCTTATTCAAGAGGTAAAATATGTTTCACTATAATGTAACAACACATCAATTCCTATTCCACTGTGTCCATTCCTTAAAAAACATGTAAGCGAGAGATCCTCCATCGCCAGTGGCGATTCCGGCTGACGGTGCTGCTGGCGTTTTCAATAATAGTCGCGCTCCATTTGTCAACCATCGTACCCATGTTAATAAATGCCCCATTGTTTACTTGCTTGTTCACTGCACTTCCTGTTCCTATCATGTCACATAATTTAATATTACCTAAATTGTGATTCTTGTCGGCAAATCGGAAGAACCTAATCCATCATACTTAAGCCTCAGGGATAAGTGCTTAAACGTGACCTGGCCGCACTGCTACACGTTGGAACACCGCTTCTACTACGTACGCAGTGCCTGAATTGATGGGTTTGTTTGGAAAGAAAATGTATTTAATACCGCACAAACCTGCATATTTTTAATTTCAAACTGGATTCCACTGACTCCATTCATATTTATTGCTTCATACCATTTGTATTTACAATAACATTTTTATATGGAAAAACAGGCAAATATGATACCAAATCCAATACAGGAAAAAAAAACATCAGGAATATCAAACAATAAAAACATTTATTTTTAATAATAAATTATAATCACCATTTTTCACTATTTAATAGAACTTATTTCTAAAAGCATAAGGTTTTCTAAAAACATATCAAGTTTTCTAATTCATTTGGATAATCCTGATCGTATCTTTATTCAAAAAAAATCCTAAGCACATCTTTATTCAAAAAAGACATAAAAACAAAATGATTGAAAAAAAATTTGAAAAGAAATTGCAATCCCCATTCTGTCTATCTGGGGGTCATCTCTTGAACAGTTATCATGGCTATAAAACGTGTTTGACTGTGTGCACAATACTACACTTGTTACGCTCCGTATTTCCCTACTCTTTCCTAAAAATGGCTGCTTATTTGATCATTACAAGGAATTCTGTGCATCTTGAACAAGCAGGCATTGAAATACTGATGTATGTACTAAGAACTACACCGGATGTCTACAGATTTTACTTTTTTTTTCTTTTTTTTTTCAGGTTGTTGGCTTCCATGCCAGGAATCATTTTTCCAGGAATTTTGTAAAAACATATTATTTGTTAACCTTAACCTTATTAACAACATCAATCGTTTGAGAAAGCCAGAAGGTTTCTGAAGAAACTGTCAACAGAAAAACCTAAGTTTTTCCTTTGGTCTTGACAAAGAACTTTTATTATCTGCTTGTTGTGTCTATTCTTCATTGGGAGATACGCATTTTATTCAAAAAATCAATAGCCTAATGAATATTCATGATTTTTCAGCATCACTTTATTTGTCTAATTAATACGATGTTCATTACCCTTACTTTTTCTGATGTTCAAAATGTGCACAAGAAGTGCTTGGTAAGGTGACAATGACCCCACACAAGAAAAACATCATTGATATGCATACACATGGAGATTCTTCCTACGTAGATCCTTGTATTCCATGATTTAACACATTACCAGGGGCTACATGAGCTTACATGGGTGCAGCTAAAACAAAGAAACTCACATTAGACATGTTTGCATTACACTTTTAAAGGAAATCATGCTGGATGACGCATTGGATCCCCTTTCTCAAAGAATGAGGGTTACCCGGAGGGCAAGTTAACACTTTTGGTACTTTTTTTGTTGTGTAGGAATAGCGTGAAGTAATAATGCAATTAGAGCAAGATACATGGCTTGAATGTTTATTGAATTGAATTTTTTCTTTACAAATGAATGCTGACCCAAATTTTGATAATATCCAGATTTTGGTTATTTTTAAGGTCTTTTGCAAAACAAAAGTGCAACCGACCAACCCTATTTGAGAGTTCCGCCCACCCATAGAACAGGTTTGATAGTAAAAAAATAAAAAGAAAGACAGAGAAGGAAGGAAAATATGAGACAAGTCAGAATGTAAGGAAAGCACAGTAAAATAGGGAAAGGAAAAGACGAGAAAAGAAAAGAAAAGAAAAGAAAAGAGGAAGAAAGAAATAACAGAAGAAAGGCGAATGAAACAATTCAAGCAGAAGACACTGATAGCAGGAAATCATCTCCATCCTATCATGTATCCCCTCCTGGCATGTGAAGAAATTTGACCTTTTGAATGACCTTTAAGGTGACTCTTAATGTGTTGAGGCATTAGGTGATATAACACTCCCTCTAGAGTGATAGTCACTTCCTCTTACTTATCCTATTAGTTTCCAAGAAGGGCCTTCCAATGGGAAGTATTTGATTTGACAGTGGCTGAAGGAACTGGACATCAGAAGGGTTGTCAAAATTTTAGTAGCCCTATTGAGCGACTTTTGAAGCTATTTGACACCTTTTGATCATTTCCAGTCCCATAGAACCCAATGGTTAAGACAACATTGGGTGACTTTTTTGGCCCTGTGAATTTTAGTAGTATCCTATCTCATATGAATAGTTAAGACAAAAATTACGTGACTTTTCGGTCATTCCGACCAAAGTGTTTGGCAACCCTGGACATCGGAATCCTCTAAATCCAACTATATATTTTCACTGACAGGACAATAAATTTCTGTTCAATAGTCTTAATTTTTTTTTAGTTGAAACGTAGCAAACTTAAATGAGTTGCTGTTCATCTCTACTGAACAATAATGTGCAGATGTGCAAAATCTATCTTACACTCTGATCTGAAGTCAACATGTGTGTTCAACTTTACTAAGTCCATATAAAATTAATGTTTTGGTTCTTGTCCACAGAATTTTTATTAATTGATGAGGGAGGGAGGTTTTTTCCTTTTTCTTTTAATGTGAAATTAGCATTAGTTGTCAGTAGTTTTCTGTCTTTTTAAACAGCACCCTAGGAAAAGGAGGAGGCCCTTTTTCTTTCTTTTTTTCATATGCGAGATTCTGAAGGATAAGCCCCTTAGAGTATCACAAAGACTTCAAAGTAGTCCTTGTTCTTTAATAAATTTATCTGTACAAATTAAGCATTCCAAAGTCTTAATTTTTTTGAAAAATCCAAAAACAAAAATCTGAAAAATCCAAGAAATTGAGGCAGGAGAGGAGGAGAACCGAAATATTAATTTTATATGGCCTAATATTCTGATGGAGAACATCACATTAGTAGTCTGCAAGGTACAAAGCAAAGCTTATAAAAACAAACTCCGCACAGAATATTTTCCTGTATTCAATAACTATAATGGAAACACCTGTGTCTTTCTAAATGATTCAACAGCTTTTGCACTATGTTCCACTTTGAACTCAAAATAAACATGTCCAACAAACAACATGAAATTGACTTTAAATAATTAAAACATTGTCACCTCACGCAACTGCTTTCAATTGACAGCTTTTAGCGAGTTCTGTTCATCGCTAAACAGCGTCAAATGTCAGGTCAGAGCCTTTCGTTGCAATCAAAAAGCAGTAAACATAACACATGAGTGTTGTCATTTTATAAATGGGAGAAAGACGGTATAAAGTCAGCCACAAGGAAGAAATCAATCTCCAAGACTGACCAGCAATTGGTCAGGGTGAAATATCGATTTAAGCACTGGCAATTTCACAGTCCACTAGCTTTCGACATCAGCGGGGATGGAACGCCAAATTAAATAGTTGGGTGGGTGACCTGAGAGAAATGGTGTCAGCTCCTCGTCTGTAGTGGATGTCTAAAGGCGTTATTGCATGGCTTGGGATCACCTGCGACTGATCGGTCTACCCGGCTAAAAAACCGGTTTGGTATGATACCACCTGCTACCATGACAGAGAATACCATCACTACAGACATGTAACATCTTAAAGAGGATATGGTAGGCTAGCTAAACCAATGCTATGAGTTGGACCTACTTTCAGTATATTAATTCAAGCAGTTGTAACTGTGCCATAAATAAATTTCAGTCCTAATTAAACTATGTTTTGTTTTGTTTTTCCTTCAAAATACGTAAAATTCGCAACTTACAAAACTTGTTGTATTATATTAATGTTTCATGTAGCCAACTTAACATCGCATGGATTCATAATTGAAAAGATAACTGACTGAAAGCGTGAACATGACACTGTACATTGGTCATGCTCCCCTGAGCTTACACACCAACACAGCATTGGACTATTCCAGTTTATGGAAGACAAGTCCTTGAGGGTAGACAAGGTATTGTTGGTCGAAGCAACCAAATAATTAATTTTCATTATCTAGATCAATATATTATTGACAAATAACACTTTGATGTTTTGCAAAAGTTCATTCTAAAAATACTATACTTTGCAATCTAGCTTAATTAATTGTTGTTAATGAGTTAGGTACATTTTACAAAAGTGTTGTTGTTTCAGCCCTCTTTACAACATAACTCAAGAACCACAGGACCTACAAAAGCATATCTGTGATATTTGAATTCTTCTACGCGCCGCTATGACATGAGCAATGCAGTTTTTGCCAAAGCTCACTACCATTCGCAAGATGCTGTGAACTACCAAATCGCAACAGTTTGAAATAGTTAATAACCTTAATCTCCCACACAGGGGGTGAGTTTCAAATAGGGTTACCTGAATGGATGCCTCCATTTGAGATCTACACTCCCTGTGTGGGAGATTAAGGTCATGTTTTCCATAATGGATGTATGTATGGATTTCAACTGGACTAGCTCACTGCTCTCTCACTTCAAGGGGGTAAGGCAAGTTTCTACAGACGATGGTGGCTGACATTATTCATGTGGCAACAGCCAATAGCGTAAACAAAACAGACAATATGGCGGCAACATTGCCTGGGCGTTGGACGACCCGTGCGAGTGCGTTTTTAGCTCTATTGGCCCAGATAAAAAAAAAAAATGCATAAAATATATTTCTCAGTGAAATGTATACATTTTCACATGAAAATAAATATTTTTGGATTCAAAATGAATGTGAAGAAAAAAAAATTATAGCAGGGAGTGGGAATCGACCTCGGGACCCTCTGCTTGGGAGGCGAAAACCTTACCGCTAGACCAAGTAAGCATTGATACACGATGGGAGAAATTTTCAGTATATATCATAAACATATCGTGTGTTATTCATACAAAACATTCAAAAAACAGTACTTACAATGAGGTTCACTGTCGAACCTCAACGGATTTAGACTGATAAAATAGTGCTTAATAACATCATGCATACACTTTTGGAATTATTTGAGACATTTTCGTGTTTACGTGTAAAACCAATGACGACGTCAAAATTCAGTCAATCTTGGCCGCCCCCCCCACCTGAGTTTCTAGGAGTAGAAGGAGAACGCCCTCATCGGCACAAACTCTGCATTCTCTTCTGGATTTGAGTGACTTAATATTGACTCTTTTGTAATAAATCCCAAATTCACAAACAAGAACTTGTTTAGTTCTCATCAGATAAGCTTGCCTGAATTGGGTTTGAGTCCTGTAAAGTGTGCCGACTGAAATTGAACCTTCGCAGGAACTCCATAACGGTGGATTGTTTTGCGAAGGAATCAAAAACAGTGTACCTCCAGCATTTTTCAGCAAGATCAAAATCAAATGATATTTGGCATAAAGAAAACAATATAAAACTAGAGCAACTGTGCCCTTTGCAAGGGCACGAGGTAAGTTAGGCGGATGATTGTGATGATCTGATGAAGCAGCAATACTGTGCTGGATAAGATAAGGATCATTGCATTTAAATTTCAGCTCAATTGAAGCATTTTGAAAACTTGACCTTTGACCCCTTTATTGCCCCTAATGACCTTAAATGAATCTTAAACTATTTTAAACATGTTTAGAATGTCATAAGGATCATTGCATTTAAATTTCAGCTCAATTGGAGCATTTTGAAAATCTTGACCTTTGACCCCTTTGTACACTTAATGACCTTAAATGAATTAAAAATATGTTTAAATTGTTTAGAATGTCATAAGGATCATAGCATTTAAATTCCAGCTCAATTGGAGCATTTTCAAAAACTTGACCTTTGACCCCTTTATGACCCTTAATGACATTAAATGAATATTAAAATATTTTAAGCATGTTTAGAATGTCATAAGGATCATTGCATATAAATTTCAGCTCAATTGGAGTATTTTAGGTTAACATGACCTTTTTGACCCCTGTGACCCCTTGGATGACCTCCGACATTAAACAACCCATAACTTTTGTAGCCAGCTACCCAATACTGCTTGTGACTGAGTTTAGTCGAAATCCGATCAAGGATGTGGAAGTAGTAGCAAATTGTGAGAAGAAAGAAAGAAAGAAAGAAGAAAGAAGAAAGAAATGGCAAGAAAGAAATAAGTTAGGCTGCCCGCCTAACTTAACTATTCAACAACACATGTATATATTTTCTTTATGTCTTCCACCAGCACGTACAAGAAAGTTAATTTCCCATTATTTGTCATAAATGTGACATTTTTGCAATTACAAAGTTGACATATAATGGATGTCGCAAAATAAGATTGTGTGTCATAAAGATTTGGGTTTGTAATGTTATCAGTAATATGGCAGTATGCATAATATTTGGCTATTCCAATTAAAATCCTCACTCCCCTGTGGAAGATTTTTGGAAATATCTTCCACAGGGGAGAATAATTTCAAATGGTATGAACACATTTAACATTTCCATTTCAAACTCGCCCTTCTTCTGTCGATTCAGGTTGAATCTTTCTCAGAGGGTGTATGAAATTCAAATGGAGCTGCTAATGTGTTCATTCCATTTGAAATTCATATTCCCCTAATGGAAGATATTTCCAAAATCTTCCACAGGGGAGTGTGGAATTTAAATGGAATGGCTTACTACTACTACTAGCATGATTTGATATCAACATTCCCTGTATTACAAACATATTCTGAAGGTACACCATTTTCTTCTTCCTTGAACAGTCCGGTCCGACTGCCTGATCAGGAAGTACTGCCGAATCAGGCAGTATGTTGCTGAGTCAGGCAGTATGGTATCCCACAATGCAATGCTCTATTTCAAATAGAGCATCTTTTAATATACCATTATTTCTTGGTATAGAGTAACAAAGTAGGTAAAATATATAAAATTATCAATGAATGTACAATTAGTAGTAATTTTTCATCAATTTTAGTTAAAATAAAGTTAATTTGCATATTTAAATAAAATTTTTAAAAAACCGTTAGAAATTGTTTTGTTATTTAAATTATTTTTCTCCCGGTGGAATTTTTTTTTCGCCCGGTGAAAAATTGTCAAGTTACATGTAGTTCATGTGTGTCAAAGTAAAATTTCCCCCGATCTTTTATAAAATCACCATGAACAATTTAGTCCTTAGTCTGTCGAATTCGGAAGGGTTACCAAAGCCTGTTTTGCCTAACTCGGCAACATGCTGTCTGATTCGGCAGTACTTCCTGATCAGGCAGTCGGACCGGACTGTTGAATATATCCTGGTACTTACATGTGCTTGTACATTGGGGAATGCCCCTCTTTCCAGAAGTTCATCAACTACTTCCACATGGCCCTTGTAGCTGGCCCACATCAAAGCTGTCCACCCATTCTATAATAATAAAAAATAGATTACAAATTACAAATGAAAATGGATTACATAAGGGACCGTTCACAAACACTTGTTAGGGGGCCTGATGCAAAAAGGGGGCCCTGAACATTTTTGACCCTCCAAAGGGGGGCCCTGAAAAAAAATGACCACAAATTTTCCTGGGAAAATTTGAGTTTATATGCTTTTCTATGGGGTTGACCGATAATTTTCATGTCAAAAGGGGGGCCCTGAAAATTTTGAGATCTCAAAGGGGGCCCGAAAAAATTTCGCAATGAAATTTTTTTGCATCAGGCCCCCCCAACAAGTGTTTGTGAACGGTCCCTAAGGTCAAACAAATTGCTTGTCTTTTTCAGAGTTGTAATGGGTCAAGTCATTTCATGAGGGAATCAAGTTATTTTAGCAATATCTCGAGTCAGGTCGAGTTGAAAATCTTAAGTTGAGTCATTGCATTTTGAAAAGTCGGGTCTCGAGTCACGACTTGCAATAAGTCTGCAAATTTTAGGGGCAAAAAGGTTTCCCTCACCCGTTTATAACTTTTCAAACACAATAGGCCCCATAGAAAAAGAATACTGGTATTTTGTAAATTTGTTTTAAAATCTGAAATATTTTGGTTTTTTTAAGCAATTTTTTAGCTCCATACAAATGTCCAACAACACACAAGCAGTGTGGCTGTCAAGAATAAGACAGAAAAAAGCTTACCAACAAAATAATTTTTGCTCAGACTGTTACAGGAAAGAAACTGTATTTTTAGCCCTTTATACTGCAACAGATGATCACAATTCACTGAATTTATGAAGTCGATCAACAGCTATTTCATGGTTCATTGTGACTCTTTTATCACAAGCATCTTGCATAATTATCTCTAAATATGGGAAAGAAGACTCACACTTCTTTTTTTAGTTTCTGCACCAATACCTCTCTCGTTCACTTGTCATTTGGGAGAACCGTTCAGTAAAATGATTTCTATGAACCAGAATAATTGCATAATTTATGAAGATTTGAAAATCATTATGCATCACACTATACCACATTGTAGTGCAAGATCTGTTAGCTTGACTGTTCCTTCATAAAAGCAAAATCTTTGCAAAATTTTGCTGTGAAATCAGTATTCATGTCAGGTTTATGAATACAGTTGTCTACAGGGGGAAAAGGCAGTGGTTATTTTTGTATAGGAATATTATTCACGAATCATTTTTAGCATGAATTTGAAAGTTTAAGCAACTGGTATACTGCAAAACACATGCATTCAGATGTGTATAACAACCCCGGCTTCTTGAAATCACTCAAAAATCACTATTTTATTCACATAATGGGACACTATAATCCAACATTAGTCACTATGGACCACAATGACCTCATCCCAATGGCATAGTTCAATAACCTCAATTAAACAATCATAGTACAAATTTGACCTCAAGTTGCAGAGTATGCGTTTTTGTACCCAAATTTACAAAGGTCATTCAATGAATGTGCATTCAATGTATCAGGGTTAAAGACCTGTGCCTTGATAGATGAGCATGTTGTGGATCCCAGTGAGTATTGATTCTTTCCATGAGTTAACCAGTGCGGTTTATTCCATGTTTCAATAATTGCGCATGAAGATTTTCAAATTAAACTGAAATTATCATTCAGAAATCTTCGGTTGAATTTTTACCCATCTTATTATTGAGATGTCTCTACAGAGATCTGACTTCTAAGAAAATTCTTGATGCTATTGACCTTCCATCACGCATCATTTAGTTTGTTGGGTTACATCATATGCATGAATAGTAATGGCTTATAGAAAAATATTATCCAGCTTCTCCTGAGCAGTTGAGCCAAGTGTCCAGTGTACCCTCTACGACCTTATGACACTCAATGAGCCCCATACGTAAATGGACACAATGGCCAGAAGAATGGAAAATAATCAAAACTAATTTGGATTTTTCAGGCTCATTTGGCCAATTTTGGGGAAAATTAAGTGGCACTAACTGAAATTGTTGTTAGGCCCTTCACAATTGATTCTTAGTTTCCTGTTGCATGGTTAAAAACAAGGGATGAGGCGACTTTTAATTATTAACTAGCGGGAGACCTGCGCCAGCTGGTCCCCTTAGTTGAATAAACGGAGGCGGTTAGTAAACGGAGTGGTTAGTAAACATGGTCAACGGTGATGATAATCATGGTGTCTTGGTGTAGAATCTTAGATAGATTATTCATCCAGTATAGTAATGATCATGTTAGCTTGATAATCATAAATTATGTTAGCTCCTGTCATATTAAAGAAGGTAAAATTTAAGTGAATATCCAGACCTGTGATAATGTTGTTACTCACTCGACTCAATCCCTCAGATTTCTTTTGAAACAGCTCGTGACAAAATGGTTGATTTTAACTTTATCCAAACAAACATAAAACATATTAATGTTAGAAGAGGTTGCTAGAAAATGTTTCAATTTCGGGTTATCATGATTATAATGGTATAAAACATGTAAGCAACATGTTTAAAAGTTGCAGCAAAACATTTTAAGCGATTCCGTGTTGTTAATAGCTAGGCCTACATTATAGCCAGGATTTATTTGTGGGCTATATGGAACAGTTGCACGACTCTGTTGGCAACATTTTAACATTCCCTCTGTAAAGTGGACTTTTTTGCAAATCTGTCACCCAATGACCCCCCCCCCCCCTTTTCATCAGCTTACACCCAATGATCCCCCCGAAATTGCTTCAAGGCCTTTGCTTTGACCAAGTTTCCAATTCTAGGGGACACAACCGGCTGCACGGCGCGCGACACAATGGTGCTTCGTGGCCATTCAAAAAGGTGGCGGCAAAAAATGAATGTCCGAATGTGCCCCCCCCCTTCCCAAATTACTGGATCCGCCACTGTCTCAGAGAAGCAGTCAGCCACGTACACATACGTAGGCCTACGCGCGGTAAGCCAACATTAAGTGCGCAGGTGTGTGACTCGCCACTTACCGCGCGTGTTGGACATCGCTTGCATTTAACGCGTTTGCTGTCATGACCTGACCCATAAGGTTATTGACCTCAACGGCCTAGCAACCGATCATTTTTTTTTGTTATTTCCATAGTGATTGAATAGTTCGGCAAAAATGAACGTCAGATGGTTTAATGGCAATATGTACCCGATCAATGTACGAATAAATCAGAGCTGAAAGTGAAAGCATCTCGGAGACTGCTTCTGGACAAGATATAGCGACTTCCTTTTATTTATATAGATTATTAATTATCTATTATTTTCTTTATTTCAAAACAAGTGGTCGCATCCTACATCAACCTGTTTTGACTAGGAACATGCATTTAATTATTTTACAACTATGTTTGATTTTATACATAAGTAATGGTACAGTTATGTTCTTTGTTTATTCATCATTATAGTTGATATAAGCAAAGTCAGAAAGTACCAAATGGAAGTCATTAAAAGTTACTTTAAAAGAGAAAATCCAAAATAAAAATAGAATAATTAAATATTTTGCAATTCTCTACTTTGGATGCGCGCTCTTTGTAATTCACAGCCTCGTCCCCCTCACTATCGCCAAAAAAGTTGACATCATCCAATTTGCATTTTTTGTCTGCTGACACTGACAGTTTACAACACTGTAGCTTATGGGGCACTTATAATAATGTACGCCTAACTCGCTACTGCTATGCCCGCATCAACTGAAACTTTGGAGATTAGTTTTTTTTAACAATATCTATAGAATCATACCCTAAAACTAGGATGCTAGAATCACGATATGTCAGTTATCATAATCAATAAATGGGAATTGCACAAAAACAAATAAACTTTAGCTTCTATTTTGACCTTACATTCTACATCCATCACTCTATAGACAAAGGTGTAACTAAGTGCAAATCAAAATAACACATCTTGTTGAGTCTGATTCTATCCCTATAATATCTCTCTGTAGTTGGTTTAGCATCTCACTATCAAACACATACCTCTGGGGGTCAAGTTTATATGAAGATTTTTATTCCGAACAAAACAAAACACTGCTGGACTGTGCAAGAACAGCGTCCGAATCCTACATTGCAGTCCAGCTGTCCTGCTCTTATATTTCAATAGTTCTGTCTGCGTCTGACAAAGCGCTTTGATATTCAGAGAATTTAATTACGATCTAAGAGTGGCAATGACATGGTGTGATTTGACATACCGCAACATTACAACACACTATCATACATTCTTCTACGCAGATAATAAAGACAATAGGAGAAATCCCTCTGCATATTTTGCTTTGCTCACATGCTGTCTCCATACTTCCATGCTGCACATGTGCACGATTATCCCCGATTATGTGTACAGCGCACATTTGGAACAGTTCCACCTTCTGCATGATCTGTGCATGTCAAATCTGTGCTGGATAACATAATTATATGCCAGAGATATGACAACATATGGAAAGCATCAGTTATGGATCTTTGGTTGTTACATGGTTGCTTGCGTGCCTGTCATTAAAGTAAATTTTCCATATATTATTTGTTTCTCTGTAGGTTTTTCGCCTACAAAAATGACAAGATGACATCAATTTATTTTCCTTCAAACTTCTTGCATGCGCAGTATGAAGTCACAATATTTACAAAATCAAGCTACAATAATCGACCTAATTAGCGACACTTCCCTAATAAGCGCCTTCTACAGAATTATCCGAGTAACAACTACTATTAAGTACAATGTGCTTCTCTTCAATGCATTTTTTTTAATGATTACAGTTCCAAATTTGAGAGGAGCTACAACTAAGTAAACCTGTACTAGCTGCTATCAGGGGTAGATAGCAGATTACATAAAAACATAACTATCACTATCAAGTGCTGCGAGGTATAACAACTCACATTAGACTTGAATAATTGTTAATCAAAATTAAGACTGAAGTATTAATCATGTTAATTGTGAAAATATTAGTTTACAGGATTTATATCCGAGTTATGTGCTAAAACATTAAAGCAATAACATTAATGTTTCGTTCATTTGGAAGATGCAATGAACCAGATGAATGCTAATTGAATCAGCTTTGACACGAGTAATGTGTAGCATATATCATTTTGTAAGTGCTATTTTATGGCAAACAAAAACAGTATCATCATGCTAGTGCCTAATTAGATAATATGGCGTTATATTTTTCATATCTTTGTAATACCAGTAGGGCTATTATTTGTAAATATTTTGTAAAAAAGCGCATCAAAAGGATGACATCTTATAATTTGGTCACAATACATTTAATAAAAAAATATTAATGGTGTTTTTTTCATTGAAATTGTTTAAAACTAAATTAATCTACTATACTGTTTAACAGTTGACAATTTTCATCCAACATTTTTGTGTTCCAAACAGCTTCTGCAAACAAATCAACAAAACACTAATGTATTCATCGACATCAAAGCTATATTTTTTAGCCAGTTTTAAAATATACCTTTGATGTCTATTCCCAACACGTATAAATCTCTTCACTAATTATTCCTTTTGTTTTGTGTATAGGCCAATGCAAGGAAAGTGAACAGGTCAGAATTGACAACACACAAATATTGCAATCGCTTATAGTAAAGTTACAAATAAATATCTATATCTACTTCCATTAAGGAGTTAACAGACATATTGGCTTTGTGATGACAGGAAGTAGCTAGCACTTTTCCAGTACTGCAAAAATGTTGTCCCTTCACAGCTGCAACATTTTACAATTACAACCGACACATTCCTTCATCCCCCTAACAGTTTGTCTTCACAGGGGGGCCTGTCGCAGGGTATATACTACAAACCAATCCCCGCTACTAAAATATCCCTGCTGTTGCTACTGATAGGGATGATTACCAGCGACAAAATCATCTTCGTTTCAAAGCGTACAATACTACAAAATTCTCTCTCCATATGTCAGACTCATCAAAATATGATGTGGTTCACTTAGACTATATGTGACCATCCAGCACAACTGAGCCCTGAAGTCGCCAATCATCATTTTTTAGATATTCAGCCAAAATATTCTGCTTGAAATTAGCTTTAAAATGATGAATATCATGTCTATAGTACTTGACATTTAAGTAGTGAAAAATCAATAAAACAGTCAATAAATCCTTTGTTTCCTATTGTTTATTGTTAAGTTCAATGGAGCATATCTCAATAGTGGCACTGGCGACATCCGGGCTCAGTTGTGGAGGATGGTCACATATGTAGGATATTGTGGACTGTGGAGGCTACCTGAAAGCAATGGCTTGATCAATTTGAGGGCATAGAACCAGCATTGGCTATGTCCAAAATTGGACGATTGATTATTTCTGGAGAAAAAAATAAAAATAAAAAACAAATCCTTGTAAACACAAATGATTCTCTAAGTTCTCCTAGATATAATGTTTTTAATATAGTCTGCATGCATTCCTTGAGGCAGTAAAGTAAAATCAAATTTTGTGATTTTCTCAAAACTTGCTGATTCATGAAGGAATCTATTATGATAGTTGGATTCCTTGCATCATTTCCTTTCTGAAAATGTACACTTGCATATACTTACTTAATATACCTAATCCAAATACCCTTCTGTAAATGCTCAAATTAATAAAATTAATTGAATGTTGTTTAACCCATGAGAACTACCTGCCTATTGGTCAAAAACAGGTTTTCATTATCAATTGAACCAATTAGCAACATTATTAGAATAATTGCACCACACAAAAAAATGGGGTGAATTATTTGCAAAGCTCCATTTCGATTGGTGATTAAAATGAATATATCATGTAACTGACCAATCAGAGGCAATGTTAGATCAGCAGGTAGTGCTCAGGGGGTTAATCCTATAAGGGAAGTATGAAAAGGTTGGTTTATATAAGTGTCACATAACCTAGACCATTCTGACATCGAGAGCAAAATGTCACCGTTGTTTTTCTTTAAAAAGTTTTATGTACTGTTTCACCTGTTATTAAATTCACAATTCTCAGCGCCTTCTTTACATTAACCTATACACACTAAAGAAATATACTCATGTATTGTTATTTTTTACGGTAGTGCTTGGTTTTTAGCGCAAATATGTCCACTTTTATAGTTAGTTACAAAATGAGTGAAAGATGGGATTTATTTGATGTATCAATAACTAAGATTAAATAATTCCTGCATATTTGGTACCGATCAGACTATAGAATACACCTGGTCACTTCTTACTTTATAAATGCCAGGCCAAAATTTAAGAATACTCTGCCGGAAGGCAGTAAAATAAACTCGCTATATTAATACAATTGGCCATTTTCCTAACTCCCGATACAACAGCTAGTTGTTAATAATTTCACAAAGATAATGAACAAAATTAAATTAAATTAAATCAAATTCAAGCAATTTTTAACAGTTGTAAGTTTTATATATTTTAAGCAAATTAAGACTTGATGCTGCATAAATGCACTTGAAACTTTTTTGGAGTTTCTAATTTTACAAACCATGAAATTAAATGTTGCACAAAATGTACATGTTACTATGCAGCAACTGTAGCCATACTGTGTAAGTGGCAATTTCTGTGAAGGTTTTATTTTCGCGAGTTCCAACAGCGAAATTAACACCTTGTGAATATATGTAATAATGTACTACAAGTTTTGGGCAGGACTGGGTAATCATGAAAATAACATGTACGAAAATATCTCTCTCACCACAAAGCGCAAAAATTACTGTACGCGGAAATTACGACTTATACACTACTGTACCAGCTTCCTAGCTAGCAAGCTACCACGATTCTGTGTACATCTCTCATGTGATTCTATTAGTAAAATTGACTTAAATGGAAATGATATGTCCTCCAGCGCCTCCGCATATACCGGTACCGTGCTTCAAAATTCATACAAGGTCTTGATTCTAGAATTTAGCCCAACTGGCAAGTTGCTTTTATGCCAAACCTTGATACAAAATATTTTTAGTTTGATTTGAATGTTTATCAGTACAAGAAATATATTCTGTTCATCATTTTGTAGCATAAAATGCAGAGTAAACTCGACATGACATTTTAACCCTTTCCGCGCCGTGCGCCAGTCTCAACTGCAGATGAAGACAAAAATGTTCATAATTTTATTTAAATTCTTCTTTCCATGCATGCATTCAAATGAGTACATGTACATACAAGCCTGGTAATGTGGTATTGGACAAGTAGTTCTTGCAGATAAGTTTTTGAGATGTTAATATAATAATATATTGAGAAAATTGTCAAAAGCTTTTTTTTTTACATTGAAACCTATACCTGCAAGTAAGGCATGGATTTTTTTATACTACTGTACTGATTTAATACCAGAAGCACCTGTTTTTCAAGCAATGTTCAACAAATTAGGAAAGTGTCCATTTTTATTTTTTAAAAATATATGAATAAACTAAACCGAGTAGGGCCTAATGACTAATATACATATCATTCTTTTCATCATTCTTCATCATTTAACAGTTTTTTTCCATGAATTTACCATATTTTTTTCACATGTAAAAACATGTTTTGTTTTTTTGTAAATACCTGATAGGATTGTGTATATGTCTAGCATTCCACTCGGGTCTGCTCTTTTGACTTTATTACAGGGGTGTGATTGGTGCTTTAAGAAAAAAACCCTAAGGCAATGAAATTGCGAAGCAGAGCGAGCTAAGCGAGCGGAGCTCTCGCCTGTTATGAGCCGGGGGTCCAGGGGCCGCTTAAGGGCCCCTGGTGGGTACAGGGCAGCGCCTGGTAGGGGTCGAGGGGTGAAGCCCTTGAAGCTCAGAGGGTTTTACACACTTGAGCACCACTGGAGATGCAATTTCATGGGGTAAAATGCAAAATGAGAAACTGTTAAAATACTTCACTTTATAGTATAAAACATTTATTATCTGTGAATACATACTTCCAGTATCATATCATTCACATACACATGAGAAATTGCATCACCATTTTTGCACAGTACAGTGTGTCTATAAATCATCTAGTCAGGGTTCTAAGGAATTTTCATTTTAAAATTGGAGATTTTCTCATATCCAGAAACTGAAAATTCTGGAAATGTGACATCTCTGTTAAGCATTTAGCTCTTGGTCCAGGGCCACTCCAAAAGCGACAAAAAAAAAAAAAAAAAAAATTTTTGTTGTTGAAAATTCAGAATTTTTTTTTAATCCCAAAAATCCGGAAATCCGGAAAAATCACACCCCTGTTATTATGGTGTATAGCAGTTCTTGGAATTAAAAAAAAATTGATTTAAATTTTTAAAAAAATCCTATTTAAAGGAGTATTTCCTGATCCTAGCATCCTCTTTTTTGACATTTTTTCATATATATCATCAAAAAATCTTATTCCCAAAATTTCAGTTGATTCTGATTCTGTGTATACACTGCTCCATGGGCCAATGTTGTAATTTCGTTCTGGTGTACCAGAACGTAATTCAAATTTGTTGATATTTTTGTTAAACCAATTAATCTGCAAGATATTTTTGGTACATAAACATTATGTAGCTGGAGGTTTCCAATCATTTATTAAGAAAAGTGGGGGCATGAGGTTGTGCATCACGAAATGCCTTTTTAAATAAAATAAAAAAATCGATAGTTAAGGGATCTAAAATGAGCGTTTATTGCTTTTCGACAGTATTTTTTGTGGGACATGAGAGCACCTCAGACCTATCGAATTGCATTCTGAATACGAAGCATGTGTTTCTGATATCAAATAATTTTCATTTTTTTTAAATCATAATATAATACAAATTTTATGACAAATTATAAAAATTTGATATTTTTCAAATTTTGATATATAACAGTCCTCAAAGTAAATTATATAAATCTAATGATATATTCTTAAAGTGTATGTAGCAGGGAGGAAAAGCCGACGGTCAATTGAAAATTTGTACCTTTCATATTGAAGATATGGATTTTTTTCCCAAAAAGACCTAATTTTTTTGGGTGTTTTGGGTAAAAATCCATATCTTCTATCTGAAAAGGTCAAAATTTTCAATTGATCGCCTGCTTTCGTCCACCTACATACACTTTAAGTATAAATCATCAGATTTATAAAGTTTACTTCAAGTACTGTTAAATATCAAAAATATCAATTTTAATGATTTGCCATAAAATGTGTATTAAATTGCGAATTTCCAAAATCAAAATTATTTGATATCAGAATGACATTCTTCGTATTCAGAATGCAATTCGATATGTCTGATGTGCTCTAATGTCCCAAAATAAATACTGTCGAAACGCTCATACCCCAGCCCTTAATGCTACCAGCCCAACAACAAAATTGTGATTTCCAAATGAAATGAGCAGCATGGTTATTGGTTAAACATGTTAAATTGTTCTGCATAACTTTGTCACAAATTTTCAGTCAGCTAAACAAACTCCCTTTAAAAGTTCAATAGCAATAAAGTAAATCAAATTTTCTCCAGCAAGTTTCAATTGATTTTGCAAAACCTTTGATGTTCAACACTGAGTCATCTCTTTAGATGCCAAGGTTATCACTTAAAGATTCAGAGAGGGACAAAAATACAATGTTGCAGCCAAGGACATGCACGGAAAAAGGATTTCTTTCCTATCCTTATATAGATTATTGACAAGTCCACTGAATAACCTTGAAAATGTTGCAGTTTAAAGTACTCTTTGATTTTTAAAGAAATGCTTTTGACTATAGTGCTTGGCTTTTAAAGCTATATAGCAACCTTGGGTAAAGGTTAAATACCACTAATTATGTATTACACGTGTTTCAATGGGAAAATGCCTAATTTCGGGTGGAATTTTCTCATATTCAGAACTCTCACAGTTCAATGCCACCAATATCAGGTGAAACTATATGATTTAGATGCCAAATGATCAAAAATTCAACATAGGTTGACCTGAGACTTTTCTTGTTTTAACGCACTGAACCGTAAACACCTTAAAATGACAGTGTACGCCCTCGAAGCTGAAAGTTACAATATGATAAGGCGACTATTTACTAAAAACCGAAGCCGTGCGTATGAATTTTGGTACTATTACATCAAAAATGTCATATAATGAGAGAAAATGTACCATTTTGAAGCATCAAACTCTAAAAAGTACTTTTTGGCTATATAACTTGATCAATTTCAGCGATTTTAATGCAGTCTTTTGAATGCCATGAAAACAAATAGTTCCTCATCGTATTTCAATGTATCGCCCAGGCCTATTAGTGGTCTTTAACCTATATAAGCACAAAGGTGCTCCAATCTCGGGTAAAATGACATGAATGTAAACATTGACATTTGCAATACATGTTTTAACAAGAACATTTCTGGAAAACAGCATGACGAGTAAAATATCAATGATTTTCGGACACCCTGTATGATGACTGTTTCGCTGTTTTTGCTTCAACCTAGGACTATATATGGAGATTAGTATCTGTAGCCAGTACTAGCACGATCAGATCAGATTAAGATTGATTTAGGGTTAGTGTTCGGAGATGGGCTTGCTGTTTAGTGTTAGAATTGTTGATTAGGGTCAGGTTCGCATTAGGAATAGGGTTTTTATAGGGCTAGGCTCATGGATAGGGATAGAGATACTGCTAGGTCAGAGGATTAGATATGTGTTTAAAATAGAGTTATAGATCAAGACAGGGTTCGCGCTTGAGTTAGGATAGAGTGAGGCCACACAGGATGCTGTAGAGGCCCATAGACAACGTGTACACAAAGACTAGGTTTTATTTTACACGTGACTATAGGCCTTACATGCGCCTTAAAGCTTAAGCAAAATGCCTAGCCTAGGCCTATACTGTATTTACACGTATAGGCCTATGTGCGCTATTTAGGGCAAGGAAATCACCAACAAAATGTGCAAGTGGGTCTAATTAACAAAGTGGCATGTCTAAATGATCATCAACATTGATTTGTCATCATCATTAAGCTTTCTATATGTATGCGCAGGCAAGCGAAGGTTGTTGAATTTAGAAGCCCTGAAATCACAGAAACCAGCCGTAAACCCAATACTAATGCCACAAGTCCCCCCCCCCCTCATCAACCCGTTACTACCTCAACGGGTTCTAAAAACATACCTTAGTAGTCGAAGAAGATGCACGTTTTCTTGCCAGGGCAAATACAGTTAAATATTGAGAAATGTAAGCAAAAAATAGCCAGAAAAGTCCCCATGACGAATATCAGATCCATAGAATTCAGTGTTTCTATATAAGCACAAAGGTGCTCCAATCTCGGGTAAAATGACATGAATGTAAACATTGACATTTGCAATACATGTTTTAACAAGAACATTTCTGGAAAACAGCATGACGAGTAAAATATCAATGATTTTCGGACACCCTGTATGATGACTGTTTCAGCTGTTTTTGCTTCAACCTAGGACTATATATGGAGATTCGTATCTGTAGCCTGTCCTAGCACGATCAGATCAGATTAAGATTGATTTAGGGTTAGTGTTCCGATATAGGCTTGCTGTTTAGTGTTAGAATTGTTGATTAGGGTCAGGTTCGCATTAGGAATAGGGTTTTTATAGGGCTAGGCTCATGGATAGGGATAGAGATACGGCTAGGTCAGAGGATTAGATATGTGTTTAAAATAGAGTTATAGATCAAGTTAGGGTTCGGGCTTGAGTTAGGATAGAGTGAGGCCACACAGGATGCTGTAGAGGCCCATAGACAACGTGTACACAAAGACTAGGTTTTATTTTACACGTGACTATAGGCCTTACATGCGCCTTTAAAGCTTAAGCAAAATGCCTAGCCTAGGCCTATACTGTATTTACACGTATAGGCCTATGTACGTTATTTAGGGCAAGGAAATCACCAACAAAATGTGCAAGTGGGTCTAATTAACAAAGTGGCATGTCTAAATGATCATCAACATTGATTTGTCATCATCATTAAGCTTTCTATATGTATACGCAGGGAAGCGAAGGTTGTTGAATTTAGAAGCCCTGAAATCACAGAAACCAGCCGTAAACCCAATACTAATGCCACAAGTCCCCCCCCCCCATCAACCCGTTACTACCTCAACGGGTTCTAAAAACATACCTTAGTAGTCGAAGAAGATGCACGTTTTCTTGCCAGGGCAAATACAGTTAAATATTGAGAAATGTAAGCAAAAAATAGCCAGAAAAGTCCCCATGACGAATATCAGATCCATAGAATTCAGTGTTTCTATAGGTTAAATACCACTAATTATGTATTACACGTGTTTCAATGGGAAAATGCCTAATTTCGGGTGGAATTTTCTCATATTCAGAACTCTCACAGTTCAATGCCACCAATATCAGGTGAAACTATATGATTTAGATGCCAAATGATCAAAAATTCAACATAGGTTGACCTGAGACTTTTTCTTGTTTTAACGCACTGAACCGTAAACACCTTAAAATGACAGTGCGCCCTCGAAGCTGAAAGTTACAATATGATAAGGCGACTATTTACTAAAAACCGAAGCCGTGTATGTATGAATTTTGGTACTATTACATCAAAAATGTCATATAATGAGAGAAAATGTACCATTTTGAAGCATCAAACTCTAAAAAGTACTTTTTGGCTATATAACTTGATCAATTTCAGCGATTTTAATGCAGTCTTTTCGAATGCCATGAAAACAAATAGTTCCTCATCGTATTTCAATGTATCGCCCAGGCCTATTAGTGGTCTTTAACCTAAAGGCATGAACACAAATACTGAGTAAATCTGTCTCTTTACAGTACGACAGCAACTTAGCTCACTTCCGGTAATTTTTACCGGCGTGACCTCTGCTGTTACGTGAACGCAATGTTGAAAATCAGGTGGCAAATACGGTTTTTCAGAAAACATCAAAAAATGGAATACACCAGTCGTTTCTCCTTCATTTCCATATTGAGCCCATAGATAAGATATGAAACATGAGTATAAGGCAAAAAGAATAACGTGTAAAAGTTGAATTATTGTGGAAAAAATGAATACTTTTTTTGCTCGAAGTAGCCTAAAAAATGAGAGAAAATGCATGTCACGATCACTAAAATGGTTATATCTACAGCTTTGAGGAAACGCCGGTCTAATGCTTTTCTGTTGTGATAAACATTAATTAATCACAGCTTGTATTAAAATTTCAGCGAAAATGAGCGGTGGAACAACCTAGTCGTAGGTTGAAAAGTTCGTTCTTTGAGTCCTCGTGACGGTAAGCGCACGTTGCAAGTGTCACGATGCTTCACGAAATGGATCCCAGCCGGCGCTGTCTATTATACATGCTATATTGATTAATATAGCAATTAAAAACGTCTATTGTTATATATTTTATAAATGCAAAATACTCTATTGTGTAACAAAATATTGTAGTCGTCAAAGAAGGTAGTATCATCTCATTTAACTGAAGTACAAGCAGTTTTGAACAGATTGTTGTTGAGTGAGATCCTTGAACATGTTGAGCGAGAAATAAGATAGCAAAAGAATACACTTCGCCCGAACAAGTTGCGATGGCTTAGTGGACAGAGCGAAGGTCTGCAGTGCGGAAGGTTGAGAGTTCGATTCCTATGTTATCTTATCGATGATGTGGAATTTTTCAGTTCGTTTTTCTTTTCTTTTTTCCTCTCCCTTTTGTCTTTAATAATATAGGCCTAGGCCTAATGAATGTCACCTTGAAGGCCCACTTTTTTCATGATTTATTTCTTGTTCATGTTTAAGCCTAATCCTACATTCGAGTTCATATCTTTTTTTAAAAATGCATTTAAGTTCAGTAGCTTTCAATATGAAATAATCAAATAAAGCATGTCAAACTTAAGTAATTTTTAAAAGTTCAAGAATATATATCATGTATATAGGCCTATCAAATAAAGGAACGTCAACACAGATTTTCACGATTTTTTAATTGGACTAGACCCCTCCCCTATCGGCAACATATTTTTATCTCGCTACTTCTGCTTCAAATGTAACGTGAAAACCTTCCTGACAGTTATTTACTAATATTATAAATATTGTTGTAATTTTTGGAATAACAAAACTTCAAATTTGCCCGAAATCGTATATTATGGCTTTAATAAAAATATGAAAACTAGGATTTAAAAATATGAGTTAAAATCAAATCAAAAATCAAAGAGAGATGCTTGCGGGGTTCGAACCAAGATCGAACTTCCAAATACATGTATTTACCACTAAGCCATACCTGAGATATGATTAATTCGGTGACAATAATAGCAATGTTATTCCCAATCAGTGGCTCACTCGTGCATTCTATTTCTGGAATGAATTAACACCGTCCAAATAATGTAACACAAACCTTTATGCTGACTTTTAAAATTGTTTGAGCGTTGGGAGTATTATTTTCAAGTTAAATAACCAACAATGGACAATTGACAATGAAAGTTTCTTTGCAGGAAAAACATCGGTCATTACAATATATGGCGTGACAGTAGTCACGCACAAAGATAAACATTTCAACATGTTCAATATACGACTACGAATATACCCCAACCAAAATTCACGAAATTTTCAGGCAAGCTAACTTAAGTTATTCTATAACATGACACCCATTTTTGATTCTGGCGCTTTTTCTTGCTTGATGATATGAACATTTTTGTGTTCGTGACATGCAATTTTTCTCATTTTCCGAGCTACTTTGGACATGTTCAAGCTTCTTTTTTTCCATTTAATTCAACTTTTACACGTTATTTGTTGCATTACACAAATGTTTGATGTCTTATCTGTGGTCAGGGTACATGAATGGAGCAATATACGACCCGTGTCTTCCATTTCTGGAGCTATTTTGATAAAAAGCGTTTGCCGGCTAAAATGTCAACATTGTGTTACGTAACCCGTGTTCACCAACCCGTATAAATTTTCTGTCGAACAAAAGAGGTCACGAAGTTGCTGTCGTACTGTTTACCCTATCTCAATGCTAACAATTTTCCTTTATCAGACTGGGTTTGTTAGCAACAGTTTGTATGTGCTAAACATTTCTGATTGGCTCGCGGTTTGGTTTGGTAAGCGACATCAACCGGAATGCTGAATTTGTGAAAACAGCGATGCATACCCTACAATCAATCGACTGCGCCGTGCCAGAAGTGGGTTTTAAGCAATAGCTGCCACGTGTTAGCTACCATGTGTATTATGAGTACAATATACTGTATTAATTGCCAAATATTCACAGGGCAGCTATTACACTTATCCACTTCTGGCACTGAGCAGTCGAGATCAGTTTTCGAACACAGTATGTTAAGCATAAATCAATTAGGCCAACATAGCCTGATAAGACCTTCGCAAAAAAATCACATAATCCATGTACATGTGAATCAGACTTTAGCCCTAAAGTCCACTCGTTTATGCGAAAAACAGACCATGAACATTTTTATCGACTGACAGTCTATTTGTTCAATTGCCTATGAGTACGATTAGATATAAATCTCAAAGTAAGATCTACAACATTTCCCAAAAGATGGGATTCTGCATATCACAGTACCGTTTGCCTGTGGATCTTTAAGGCTAAACTACATTCAATGTCCTTTCATGGAGATGGTGATCGCTATATGACACGTCTCACATATCCCAAGCAAATAAACAAGGCGAAAACCGAGAGGAAATTTGCTGCAAGTCAAGGAAACTCTTTCTGATCCGCTGAATAAGTGAGCCAAGACTGGAGACATCAACTGCGCTTTAAGCCCTTTTTTCTTCTACTTTTTTTTTTTTTTTAAACATATTGAAATGAGAGAGATAGAGAGCTGGCTCACGATGAAAATGGCTTCCGTTTTCCGAGCCATTTGGGGATGATTTATCAAAGCCGAGTAATGTAAACAAATTGAATATATGTCAAATTTGATTGAATTCAATGAACAAAATCTAGCCTCTTTGATGGATGGTACCAATTAACATGTGTCGCTGTTTCAACCGTTTAGAAGTACAATGAATCCTTTGAAGCTTAAAAATATGGCATGTTTGTAGTAACAGACTGAATATTAGCCCTTTTTAACTGTTCTGACTGAATTTAAAACTAGTGACACTGGTATTGGTACAGCTACGAAAAAATAGAGCCAAAATTACTGAAAACATGATATTTAGCAATAAATGTCAAACAAATCTTTTTAAAAAATATTACAAGTTTGATAAATCACAATTGGGATAGAAATAAATCATTGGGATAGAAAAAATCATTGTTTTAAATCCTGAAAAGTGAGAAAAGACAGTGAATCTTCTAGAAATTGAAAAACATGTTTGCATTCCTGAACTTGTAAAAAAAGATATTTTTAAAAGGGTCGGATGACTTACGGCAAAAGCATATTTTTTATGCCTTATTTTGAGCATTTGATTTCAACATCATTGGCTTAATAGTGACGCAATAATATGTGTCCTTACAAACTATTTAACTGGGTTTTTAGTTTTACTTGTTTGGTTTTAACAACTGTGAATTATATAGGCCTATAGAAGTACAATACTATTCAGCTAACTTCAGCTATATTAATGAATATGTATTTATAAATATGCACATGACCCATGGGCACGGCATACCAAGACCAACAAGTGTGATCAAATCCCCATGCCACTGGCCACTATACAGAAAAGGATAGGAACTCTTTAGATATCATCAAATTTAAATGCCACCCACTGTGTTGAAGGTCACTTCTATGCTAATCCATACTTCTTGTCTACAAGCTGTTATGGCAGCGTTGTGGTCATGTGCGTATTTATTAAATACATATTTATAAATATAGTCAAAGCATACTGCTATTTGCCTCCAGTTTCAAATGTACCAATCTTTTTTCACAAATTTATTAACTTATTCACAGGTCAATTGGGCATTATTTGGGCAAAACACTGTCTGCACGTCATACACAGGATTTGACTTATAATTGATTTTAAAATGTTAATCAAGAAATGAAACAAAACGTGTTATGTTTGAGGCAAATTTAAACTGGTCACACAACAATGGATATAATTGACTCAAATCAACTCAAATGTCAATATTTTGTCCGAATTAAACACGATTCATGACTAAATAAATGTCATAAAGTATTGTTTAGCCTTGACATTAAAAACAGTTGTTATTTAAATTAATGGTACAATATTTTTCACCAAAATTGAAGATATCACAAAGATGGGAGTTTCGTCTTCAGCCACTCTGGCTTAGCAAAAACCAAATTTTATCACTTCAGACATTCTATGCATGGTACACATATTTCACTTTAAACCGGCCAATACTTGGTCCCATCAAGGCTGGATAAAAGAGGTTGAATTGTAACCATAGACTATAATACTAGTCATGATATGGCCAATATGATGATGACTTTGCATGTTACTACTTACCACATCTGTGTGGTCTATTTCTCCACCTTTGTCCAATAATGACTTGACTATATCCACATGGCCTTCCTTCGCAGCAAATACCAGTGGCGTCCATTTGTCCTGCAAAAAATAAAAATATCAAGTATTAAATTCACAATTAATGGAATGGAACATCCAGGAGGAATCTTAGCTGGTGCAATTTGGATCATATCGTGGTATTTGGATATCAAAGTAAAATAGCAACAAGAAAATCGTCCCTACGTAAACAAGGATCTCCTCGATTGAGGTATCGGCTTTCTGGCAGAGCAACACATTTTGCATCATTGTTAATGATGCAACAAACATCCATATGTTCCAAATGCATGCAAATCAATTGACGCCATTAAACAAGAGAATCAATGCCAGTGATGCATTCTAACTAGCAGCATTACGAGTCATTTAGGGGAAAGACTCTAACTGCAGATGTTCAATGATATCGTCACGATAAGCTCTTTTTTTTCCTGTGGTTGAAAATTACAGTACCACAGGCCTATCGATCATAGTGCAGTTGTTCTATGTATTTGACACATGCACATGCATATGTGATGCCACTAAGCAAAGTGAGTTAGATATCTGTAAAATCAATGTCGAGGTACAACTAAGAGAAACTAAAATGAAACAGTACCTATCTCGGAACATTCAAGTTAAAATTTGATGTGATTTTCTGCATAATTAGTGCAATTCATATCATGCAAAACTGAAAATGTTTTTATTGCACAAAAACATTTTTATTTTTGATTGCATTGACAATATTTTTTAATGATATTTGATATGGCGAGCTCCACTGGTCACATGTTTCCAATCATTTCCATACAAGCAAAAAAGAATGAAAAACTCAATCACATATCTAGACGAATCCAACGAGCCAAGTCATGGTCAGGATTTGGTCGGACATCTTTGGGTAGCCGCTAGCACCAACCTGGTGTTTTGAGCGTTCAATTGTGCAAATAAAAGCCGTCTAACACCTAGACAAGATGCAAGGACGAGGAGGGTTAACAGAATAATAGCTAAATAATGGAGATAATTCCGAGGTAATCCCGTCGCATCTATTCATACATATTCCTTTTGTTCACAAGTACATCAATGCATAGATACCGCGTGTAGTTAATCCGATTATTATGTAACTTCAACAGCGAATAGACCATGTAGAAGCTTGTAAACTTGAATCATTCTTTTGTCTACCTGTGTTTTCGCGGAAGGTGTAAAACGGGTGATGGAATGCAGTTTAAAATTCCCGCCAAGGACGAATCATTTCACATTTTGGGTGCATTGTAGCCGATGGCTATCCAACTAAAGGCTGCTAGTCAGGTGTAGGAATGCGTGGATTTGGATTCCTCTATAAGCCATGTGATTATATTTCTCAATTTTGCAAATGCACTCTGCTTATACACAAGCCTTAATCTTACATTATCTTGATATTATGGCATGACCATGGGTATCTGGCCACATTGAACATCCACACAAATTGTATAACAGTTATTACCGTACTGACTCGAGTATAGTCCCACCCCGTTTTTAGGTGAATAATAAATTTTTAAATAATAAGTCAACCATGAATGATCCTAGCATTTAGCTCTAGGTCCAGGGACACTCCAAAACCAAAAAAAAAATGCCTTAAAAGAAAACTTGGGGCGGGACTTTACTCGAAGGCGGGACGATATAATACTCAGCGTCGGTATGGTACTACAGTATCATCAGTTTTGGTTTCTGCTGACAGTAATGTTAGTCTTCGTTGCATGCAGTCTAAAGCAATGGATCATAAAGGTGACCAAGATTGCAGAGCCCCTCATCTCTATTCATAACTCCCAGCTCCTTTCTCCTAATCTAAACTGACTCTCTCAAACTGACTGCAACTAGCTCACAGTTGGATAATCACAGCAGCACCAGCTTTGAGAAAGTCAATGTTCGGTGACGAAACAGGGAGTTTTTAGGTTGGTTTTGACAAATTAAATTTATTATGTTTTTTTTGGTCTACAGATATTACTTCAATTGACGTCTGGATTTTGCTGCATCTACGTGTGACTTAAACCATGCATCTGTACATAATCTGCCATCCAGTATGACTATCGTTTAGCAACTACTGGTCATCTAACAGCATTTATGATTGGTTGATAACTTGAAATGCTCATTTCAATTGCCAATTATGACTAGGCTTTAAACTATTTATGGTCAAACTTGCATTTGCAGATGATCTTATTAATACCCTCCTTGATTGGTTCAAAATTTGACACAATATTAATTTTGGCCAATCGGCATGTAGTTCTCATGGGGTTAATATTTTGTTGTCTTGTTTTCATAACACATGTATTTGACACAAACTGCTAAGTTTATTTGCCAGCTGTCAACCACTGGCATTTTTTTCCTGTATTGACAGTATGTCCAGGTCAATTATGGAATCACGTAAAATGAGCCAATTATCGAAGAAAAAACAATTTTTTCATTAATTTATCTGGTATTTTTACACATCAAATATTCTACAATATATGCATATATGTGGACTGAAAATGTACTTTCATTTCCTGATATATCAAAATTATCATGATGTTGAAAACAATAAAATGCAGAAGAAATTGAACCCTTATTTTTATCATTTTTTGCGTAATTAATTTCAGCGACAAACAATTTAATTTGCTTGATCGCATCATATGTGAATGAGAGAAAAAGTGCAGGTGATACTACTACCTGGTTTCAGCATGAATCACTTTATCATTATAGTAATTAATATCTTATTAACTGCATGTGACACGTTCACTTATATAAACATATTTGGTTTGTGTGATGTCAGGGATGTTCTTTAACACCAGCCAGACAGTCAAACCGATGGCTTAGTATCGTTACTGTTAAGGTTTCAAAGCTTATAGACGAATCCAACAAGCCAATTAGCCATTGTGTTGGACAGAATTCATTAGGCCGTTACTGGAGACTGCCCAAATGGGTGGACAAGAGCCACTTTAGAATCAATTTTAGGCCTATATTGTATTGCGTTGTAAACTTGTGTATATGTGTAACATGGGTAATGGAATGCAGTTTAAAATCCCTGCCAAACCTACGTTATTTCACATTTCAGGTGAGATGGACCCCGTCAATGTCTGAGGTGTAGGAATGTGTGGATTTGGTACTTGTCTACATGTTTATGATGCTGGTACTCTTTATTGGTACCATACTTGACTGGCTGGTCTCGCCCAGCCCCTTCCCCAAACACAATAATAAGCATTTGTTTGATGTGCATATGGATGAAATGGAGAAATGGAGAAATGGAGAAATGAAGAAAGAAATGAAGAAAGAAATGAAGGAAGAAATGAAGGAAGAAAGAAAGAAAGAAATGAAGAAAGAACGAAAGAAAGAAATGAAGAAAGAAAGAAAGAAAGAAAGAAAGAAAGAAAGAAAGAAAGAAAGAAAGAAAGAAAGAAAGAAAGAAAGAGAAATGCAAAAAGGGAAAGAAAAAACAAGCAAGCAAGCAAGCAACAGAAAGCAAGTAAAAGAAAGCAAGTAAAGGAAAGAAAGAAAGAAAAGAAAGAATGAATAAAAGAAAGAAAGAAAGAAAGAAACAGAAAGAGTGAAAAATAGCATGAAATAACAAAGAGAAAAGAAAGATTGAATCCGTGTAAAAAACTAAAGATTTAGAAAGTGACAAAAAGGACTTCCATGAATCTCTGACAATTGAACAATGTCTAAATGAGTAAATGATAGGACATTAACAGTGACCTGTAATCAGTACTGTATCACTTATCAATACTGTTCAGTTATTACCTAATTAGTCCGCTCCAGTTGACTTCAAAAATAGATCATATGAAACAGACATTTAACAGTTTAGTTCAGAAGAAGGGGTGCTAATCATGACAGGAGGTTGACAGTAATTAGTGAAGCAATGAGCCTATCCAAAGGGAGTAGCTTTTATACCAGTGTTAAAGGTTCAACTGATAAACCAGGGTATAAGGTTCAAAATTCGGCAACCTTTGGGATCAACTGATGAACCAATGTAAAAGGTTCAAAATTCGGCAACCTTTAAGTTTCCGAATTCAGCAGCTTCAACTTACCTCGTCAACAGCTTTGACATCAGCCCCTCTCTGTAATAATTCCTGGACAAGCTCCAATTTCCTGCTTGGGCAGCACACATCAGGGCAGTCTGACCACCCTACAACAAGAAAAAGAAGGAAAAAACAAAAATTAATGACTGAAATTTTCATGTGACAAATCATATCCTGAAAAGGTAAATTGAGTGTCAATTGGTTCAATTGCAAGTTTCATTACTCGATCACCCAGCCAGTAAACTCTCATGTTTTGAATTTCTGAACATTTTCATAACATTTATTACTTATTCAGTTCATCAGCAACACATTTTAGTGCAACCAACCAAATAACATCGGATGCAATTAAGATGAGTGATCCATGTGTAATGCATGTGTGTGTCTGTGTGATGTAATGTGACTGTTTGTCTGCATTAATGCAGGAAAGACGAGTCCAAGTAGGCGCTTGTGTATGTGTGTGTGTGGGGGGGGGGACAGGGGTTGCACACGCTGAAGGGTGTACATGTTATACATATTCACAACATAGCTCATCAAGGCAAAATGGTCCAGGCATTAAACATTGTTAAACACCACAACATAATAATAGTACCACATCCTCAGTCAGTACAGAGAATAGAAGATATACCTCATCCAGATTTTGCTCATGATCCACACACGGCGTCTTACTCCTTGGCGTCTTAGGCGATTTCTTCTCTACTAACTCTATATCTTTTTGTAAGTAAGTCGTCCATTTTTGCTGATTATAAGTCACTGTGGTAGGCCATTCTATCCTACACGACATGGTGATTTCAACAACACATCTACACAGATAATGGTGGATGATACCTGCATCACTAGCTGCTCCCTGCCTATCTCTCTATCTCCCACCAGGAATAGTCCTCTAGAATAATAATCCTGACTCACTCTAGCTTACACTGGTTCATCATCAAGATGGTGGCAGAGAATGTGAGAATAACATCAACACTAACCCACCGCAAAATGGATACTACAAACACTCTGAGCACAGATGTTGACTGCCAACCAGGTTGATCAATTATTCAATCGTTAGTCGATATATAAATCCGTACAATCAAGTCAAACTCTGCAACAGGTCAGGATTTCTTGATGAGCAATCCCAACCCTTTATTTACTATTGTAATCGGCTCACTGCGTATTTTGCTCTCATCCATAAAACAACAAATATGAACACAGATGGTTTGTATAGTCAATTACACATGTACATGTATGAGCAAGCTGTAGTATTCTAAACACGTAACAAAACATTAAAAAAATTGCATTGACATTAAAATAAATTTATCATCTAGGTGTGTAACTGCACGGCAGCCAAGTTATGCCTCCATTTTTTCCCACATTCCCACGAGAAATTGCTACTTCGTGGGTGTGTTGTGTGTCTGTGTGACTTCTTAGCAATCGACTTGGCAGCACCAAGCTCTTAAACGACTCCATTTCAAATTTAAAATGCCGAGTTATGAAGTGCTAAAATGGCACTACATGTACGGGTGATATGTCAACATATTATCGCTTGAGAGCACTCAGTTTTTCGATGACACTAAAAAACATGTGTTAGAGACCTGTCTACATGGTAACATGTTGTTATAGAATTTCACTGAATCACGATATGCCCTGTGCAAAGAGCCACTGTCGCAACCATATGTTCCCCACTCATCCTCTCAGTGTACACTGCAACTCATAATTTCTACTATTCCACCAATGAGACATCAATTATTCTCAACTATAATATTTGTACATGCTAATAAGTATAACCCTGTAACTAGAAAAAAAAATCACATTTTTAATTTGTAATAATTTTACTATGTGGTAGAATCCATCGGAAGGATAATCTTTTTTTTTCCCTCACTATATGAAATATCATTATTACAGAATCTGACACCGGGTTGTGTTAGCAAATTATTATAAGCGATCGGTGGTGTAGATATTAGTGTTCAGCGAAAATAAAATGACACCCACCTTCTCGGGTGTATAACACTAATACATATGCAACTCAGTAAGACAGACTCGGCTTATATAGGTTATAATATGCGGAATACTACGTGAAGAGAATGAGTGCTTTATGCATGCAACAATAGATAGCGTATAAGCTCTATTATATACTACTTGATGACAATGCTATTATTATGACAAATCACAAGTCAGCATTCATTATCATGTTAGTAATATTGATTGACTCACTTTTTGCACATCAATTTTCAGTGAATTTGGTGACTAAATTGTGAAGTTTTTTAACAAATTTTGATTTTATTTATGAAGCAAGAGTATCTTTACAATGCTACCCACTTTTGAAAAAGGATGCAGTTCATCATTTTCATGTTACTATATTTTGTAGTTCAAGAACCATCTTGTAAAAATTCTGCTCTTCTTTGAAAAAAGTTGCATCTGCATCTACACCTCATCATAACTCCAATAGCTGCTGGGTGTTCAATATGCACAGTATAATATATTGTATTGTATATATTTAACATATAGCAGCTATTGGAGTTACAACAAGGATTTGCTTGCTTGTAGATACATCATTTTCCCAAGTGAGGACAAAGTTCTTCCCAGAAAAAAAATTACAATTTGAATTTCCGACTTGTTAAGCCTCTCCACACGAGTGTCTGTCGTGCAGACGACAAGTTCCAAATTTTCTTTCAAAATTCGAAAATGTCACAATTGTACATATGCATGCCCATGTTTGAAATCAGCATGAAAAATGCATTGAAATGAGTACAAACAAGCCCAGTATTGGTCCAGTGGTTTATGAGATAGCTCGTGATATTTTAAAGAAAATATGTCAAAACTTGGAATTTTGATGTTGAAGCCTGCATGTAAAGTATTAATTTATTGACAAGATAGAATTGAAAGATCAATTGGTCAAATGTTATATTATGATGTGCCTGACTGATTGATTTCACTTCGCTTGTACTAATCATAATGAAAAATGAGGCCACATATTTTGCCACAGTTGAAATGAAAACCTCTGCTGTTGTTTTTTCAAATGAATGATCTCAGGTGTGCTTGAATTTTTTTTCTTGAAAAGAAGGATGTTTTTCAAATTTAAGTTTAATTATTGATTTAAAGACAAACTGACATTAATATTGTAACCTTTGAACACACGCTTAAAAATAGTTTGATTGGTGTAACGTAAATATTAGGGTAGGTATGGGGATATTTATGGGTAAGACTACTAAATCAAATGATACACCCAGGGTATCATGAGATGGTTAAATATTATATTTAACTTCATTTTAACTTGAAACAGTCACAACTTTTGTTCCATTTTAGAGCATTTACTATCCACAATATATTAAGTTTATATTACCTTTGTTTTCCTCTCTCAAAATAAATTAAAATATTCAGGATCTGCCGTATATTTGCAGTAGTACAGGTAATACACCAATCACATTTCTTTGGGGGGACCTTATGCACAACTTTTTGGCCTTAAAAATTTTTATGACAAGATCAATGGCATAAATCCTTGATACTAATATTAATCATCAAAAGAAATGTTTTGTGTTAGTAGGACTACTTTCAGACTATACCATTCATAAAAATACATTCATGCATTCAGGCACCAAATCCAAGGGTATAACACTATACTAAATATTCAAATATATGTATTGCTAGCAGGGAAAAAGCATTCATTGATGCCAAATTCAGCAGTATGTCTTTCATCCTAAGTAATAAAATCAGTTAGAAAGCTAAAGTATTGATTTACACCGCCAACTTTGAGCTCAAGGAATACCGATAAATTAGCCACAACGCCGACAAATTCATAATCAATATGAATGCAAATTATTTCTGCAAGTCTTGAAACAAGTATGGTGAAAAAAAGATTGCGTTTCAACGGGCTGCATGGTGTGCAATACAAATATTCTCCGCTGCTGTGCAATATTGGAACCTTAGCACTCTTAAGGTTATTAATTATTTTAAACTGTTGTGATTTGGTAGTTCACAGCATCTTACGAATGGTAGTGAGCTTTGGCAAAAACTGCATTGCTCAATTCATAGCGAGCGTATAGAAGAATTAAAATATCACAGATATACTTTTATAGGTGATGCGGTTCTTGAGTTACGTTGTAAAGAGGTCTGAAACAACAACACTTTTGTAAAACGTACATAACTCATTAACAACAATAAATTAAGCAAGTTTGCAAAGTATACGATTTGTAGAATGAACTTTTGCAAAGCATCAAGGTGTTAATTTTCAATAATATATTGATCTAGATAATGAAAATCGATTTTTAGGTTGCTTCGACCAACAATACCTCGTCTACCCTTAACCTGTCCTAAGAGTCCTTACTGGGCAAAATTAAATTTCTAGACTCGTAACATCCAGAAGTAATTCTGAACTATATTGTCCAATTGTGGAACCAAGTCTGCATGCGAGATACAGTTTATAAATGACGATGGAAAAAGTGGGGGGGGGGGGATCAACAATTTAATTATGCACAAAATGATATAGAAATAAATCAAAAGAATAAAAGCTGAAAATATTAAATAAGTAACTTGAATAAACAAACAATTAAATGTGATGCAATCAAGCAAAATCAGTCGGAACTCGGAAATATTGATTTTGAGATATAGCCATACAAAGGAAATATTTCATTTTGTTTCCTTTTTGTTTTGGAAACTCTTTAATTGCTCATATCTTTGGAACTGGTTGTTCAATTTCAATGGAGTTTTCTGCAAAATGCAGCTTTGCAAATGCCTTTTACTATCCTATAAGAAACTCAAAATTTAATATTTCCGAGTTCCGACTGATTTTGCTTGATCGCATCACAAATATTAATGGGGCGTGGTCCAATTTTTTTCATGTTCTGTTTCCTATCTTACATTGAGACAAACCATTAAAACAATGTTTCCAAAGTTTGAGTTGTATTGCTCCAACAGTTTTGATATGAAAAGCTAAAACATGTATAACAATGCCCAATAGGAGAGTGTTATAAACTAAAGTAAATTAATCAATCGATTAATCCATAAATAAGTAGAGAAAGACAGAATTAAGCATAAATTAATAAATAATGACTGTATTGACATTATGCATGCAAAATTTATGGTATTTTTAACATTTGAAGTTTAAAAATCATCTTTTATATCTAGTATAAGTGATTGTCTTTTTTAAAAAGATGAACAGCAATTTCTGATTACTTAGTTTTGAATAAAACAACAAGTGTGATTATTCCAATTTAACTATCCATCACAAAACAAATATTTTAATTAACCCAGGATATTAAAAAATATTGATTTGAAACGAGGTGCTATTTAGATTCTATGTGATGATTCAAAACCGTATGTACATAAAATCATGATGATGATGTCATGGTCTTGCGGCTTGGTAGCTGGGAGAACACACTGCACATAGCTAAACTACAGTCTCAAACATGCTTTTCAATTTCGCAATCTAATTAGTGGAATTCATTTAGACACGCGCTTGTCGGCATTACCTGACACTGGTTTGTACACGCTGAAGGATTTGCTAACTTATGATTATAGGCTATTTAATGTTATTGATTTTGTGTGTCATTAATTAATCGACTGTAAGCTGGTATATTAATCGCATACCATCACACCGATAGAGAGAGAAAGCAAATGAGTTTGGCATTGGTTCAAAAATAGCATTACATTAACATCTTAAAAGGTCACAGAATGTAGGAAAACGAATCTCCAATGTATGGTTAAATTAAAATGTATAACAAGTTATCATTTTTGTCGATGAAGACATCATACTAATTTTCTACATCATTAAAATTGTCAATTTGAAATTACAAACACATGGAAATAACCTGAATCAATCATGCACTGCATTACATTATCTGTGTAGTGCAGACATGCTGTTTCACTCTAAAAAGAATATCGCCGGAATTTCAAATCATTTAATGTGCTATGTACTTCGTCTACTTGTGTAGGACTTTTTTCTGCAGGTGAAGTATAAACCTGTTTCTCTCTAACCAGACATTTGAGAGTAGTTTTAAGATAAACACTCATCACCAATACAGTCTGACCTAAGAGATCGTAGCCACTACAAAATTTCAATATCAAATTTAACCGCAATCTGGGTCACAAGTCACAATTTGAATCTCCGAGCCACTTTCACACCGCTGCCAGGCGGCCGCTTTTTCCATCACGGTCCCCTAGTTTATCAGTCATGCCTAAGCAGGTGCCGTAATGAAATAACAATGCATATAGGCAGGCATGTTCCCTACCCAATCCCACCTTTTTTTCTCCTAATATACACTGCCTCAGTGGAATCCAATGATGCTGTACATTACAGTACAAATGGAAATTTCACGACATATAAATTTTTATGGTTTTGTGTGATGCTAAAAAGCACAATTTATTTGTTTCTTTTAGTGCTTAATTTTGTGACGGAAGCCACAAGTGAATAAAATATAATCGCAGCAGCAACAGTAACAGAATATCTTAATTTGTGGGTGAAAAGACAAATCTAATATATAATTCAAATGAAAATTATAATGTCTTGCATTGTACAGCTATCCCTAGCAACCTATTCCAAATGTCCTAAGTAAAAACTAGTGAAATGATGTGTTATCACTAGGATTTAAAACATGCTCATCTATCAGGACACAGTTCTCTAACTCCAATATGCTTGTACATCCATAACATGACATTTGACTGTATTGGGTACACAAATTCACACTCCACAACCTGAGGTCAAGTTTTGACAATGACTGTTTAATGTGTATATTGAACTCTGCATTTGGGAAATGAGAGTAATTTGTCTAACAGTGTATCACACTTGTGTGTTATCAGTCTGGCATGAGAAACGTCACTGGGATCCACAACATGCTCATCTATCAGGGGAACAGTTCTTAAACCCCAATACATTTCTACATTCATTGAATGACCTTTGAAGATTTGGGTACAAAAACTCATACTCTGCAACTTGAGATCAAATTTTGCACTATGATTATGTAATTGAGGTTATTGGACTATGCCATTGGGATGAGGCTCTTGTGGTGCATAGTGCGTGCACCTGAACTCATCAAATCAGAGATTTAGGGACCACCTGTAACAACACAGTCAATTGAAATCATTCTCCCTTGTGTCAGTCAGCCACTAAAGTGCTATCTACTGCAGATAGCAATACCAATTACAGTGATGTACAAGTGAAAAGCTGCATTGAAAATCAACTTGCATTACAAAGGCACAACTTTGATGTCTTAAGTGCTTGGTAAATCACTTTTCATTTTCAATTTGGAAGACACAAAAATGATTTTACAATTCATAACGTGCCAACTTCAGGGGCTTTATTGGCAATTTCAATGAAATGATTAGAATAAATGACAGGAATACCTGGATTATCCTAGCGGCCGGCATCTAATAACTCAAAATATTGGATCTGCCTCTCCTTGTTGACATGATAGAGGATAGTCACAATTGTTTACTCTCATTCTTAGTCAGTTATTTTATTATACTAAAAACTATTTTTATCCAGCAAAAAATTGTTACCACTATGAAAACTCCCTTAATTCTAAAATAAATGCAACTGTGGACAAATTCTTCAGTTGTACATGCTGTGTTCATGTACACATATTACGACTCTGCATACGCCTACATTGCACTACAAACGCACGCCTTGACCATACAGTGTGTTCTGCGATGACGCAGCCACTGTTGTCTTTATTCCCTGATTGATGACACCCAGAGCCCAATGATATTTTGCACTTACAAGCTAAACCCCACCCACTGACTAAGATTGTCCTTTGAATCAAGTTGCATCCATTTTACAATATTGTAGAAATAATGGTAATATCCAGACAAAATCCGTCACATCTTCTCACTAACTTCTTCCCCTTCTGTGCAATAACATATTATTCAACTCCTAAAACAAATAAATCAATTTTATTCCACACATATAAATCATAATAAATTCACTAATCAAATAAACCGGACAGAAAAGGAAGTTCAACATTTTTATCGTATATAACCTGGGGCTACACCTTTTGCATGGATACAAGGCAACGATTTCTCCATTTACTCATATGCAATGTGTATTGAAAGCCAGACAGAGCGATAACATTGGCGTTTATGCGGCATTATATCTAGCACCATGTACATCAGAATCATCTAGGATTTGTACCAGATTCGTTGTCACAAATCTGAATACATTTTCAATGAGAAGATTGTCAAATGTAGTGTATGCCAAGAATAAATGTGACGTGTCATGTCAAAACTTTTGGGCAGGATCGTAAATGGAGATATAGCCAAAAATCTGCCCGGGGTGATTTTTTCACAATTTGGGTTTGTTGCAAATTTGTGATCTTATTAATGTTAAAAATATTGTCTGATAGTTTCAGACCGGAATATAATAACTAGCATCTTGTATTTTTTGAGACATTTTTCAAGGTAATTCCTACTCTCAACATTGTCAATAATATTTTTAAAAGCTGATATCTCAATTTCCAATTTTATAATACCAAAACTTACTAACTCAATATCTTCGCTTAGGAACGTCCAATTTCATTGGGGAAAATGGTGTTGTGCAGCAAAATTTCTCAATATTTAAGATATGTAAAAACCTCAAAATTGATTACCTGCCCAAAAGTGTCTCCTTTTGACATGACACGTGACAAATACTTAGCACCATATCTGAATCATCTAGCATTTGTATCCGATTCATTGGTACAAATCTGAATTCATTGTCTATTAGCAGATTATCGAATGTACTTTATGCCAAGAATAAAAACTACATTGTTTATAAGCACAATGTAAATATACCAGAATCATTTAGTATTTGTAACAAATTCATTGTCACAAATCTTAATACACTTTCTGTCGGTGAATAATTCTCAATATGTATTTCTGTGTGTGAATAATCGTCAATATGTACTAATGCCAAGAATAAAAACTACGATGAATAAGATATTACAACACATAGAGCACCCTATATGGAATATTTCCGAGACAAGATATTCTCGGTAGAGATAGTGTTGGATAATAGGACTGAACACTTGGTAGCCAATCAATTTAGCCCCTCAGGTGCATACTTAATCAATACGCCAAACGAGCTCCTCTACTCCTTCTTTCCATCAGTCACCATCGTCAGACACATTATTTTTACTAGGTCAAAATGTCAAATGAAACATTACACACAACAGTATAAAACCTTAACAAAATACCATGGTAACAATTTTACAAATAGTAATTTTTTAGTAATGTTAAAATCTTTCCTACTGTTTTACGACGAGAAGAAAAAAATTATCAGAAAAATCCTAGTGTTGATGCACAGTCTATCAGTATAGTGCTGTGCATCCCGTGTCACTATGCAAGCGTTTGCAACTACCGTATCATACACACACAAGGGCATAATCTATACGGAAAGGCAAAGTTATAACGACATACCAAAATTTGGGAAAGATAATATCATCCAAGGCTGCCCTTCCTTTCTGCAGTAAAAGCAATGGAACAATGTACACAATATGTAGGTAGATAGCTTGAAAACTCACCCATGTAAGCGTAGTCCCTCTGTGACGCAACACAGCGGTAAAGGCCATGGCGGTATCTCCAAGACACTAACCAAGTGCGGCTAAGGCAGGGTTATACAGGGCCTTGATGGATGGATTCAAGGTGGAGGAATAGAGCAAAGAGAGGCTCTAATAATGCGGCAATCACCGCAGGGCAGGATTAGAGAGAGAGGAGGCAAATAATTCACAAAAGACAAGACGGTTGGTTGCCTGGCTGCCTGCATTGCCTGGCTGTTAGTCGTCACGGACTATGCTCATATAAATTTGTATGACCCCATCGCTAGTTTTACCCTCTTAAGAAAAAAACATAGGTTACAAAACATGGGGATTTTTGTAGAGCTGGATAGATGCTTGGAGTCATTTTCTAAAAGCTATTGATCCGTAGTGGAATATAGGCTTCTTCTTGTCTCTGCTATACGGTGTGTAACCTTTTAAATTAAACAGGTTGCTTATCAGGTGACACTGGTATTGTACACAAAATCATGCCTAAGCTAGAGTGCCTCATTGTTTTTAACCTATTGGAAATCATTTTTTTGTATTTCTGGCTCAAAATTTGCTTAAATCAAGTATATCAATTTTTATGATCAGAAAAGTGCCTCATACATGTAAATCACTTAGTTTAAGTTATTCATCAAAATGCTTTTTCAAACAACTGTCTATTACTGAGGATGATTCCAGTCTAAGTACCTAAAGTTGGCTGTTCGATTTGAAATCTATATACCCCTTGTGGAAGACATAACCTTAATCTTCCTCACAGGAGTGTGGATTTCAAATGGGGTTACCTGAATGGGTGACTCCATTTGAAATCTACATATACCCTGTGTGGGAGATTAAAGTTAAAGTCTTCCACAGGGGGTGTATGGATTTCAACTGAAATAGCCCAACAGCAACTTGTAAGCTATTAAACTTGACATCTTCCAAACTAAAATATCTAACAGTCTAAATAATTACCTGTCAGCTTTACAATAATGATAAAAGCTGGTAATGCTTTACATATGTATTGAAATAATAATTTAAAAAAATAAATGAAATGAAATGAAATGAAATGAAATAAATATTAAATAAATAAATAAATAAATAAATAAATAAATAAATAAATAAATAAATAAATAAATAAATAAATAAATAAATAAATAAATAAATAAATAAATAAATAAATAAATAAATCAAAAATCAAAAAATCAATAAATAAATAAAAAAATCAATAAATAAATAAATAAAATAATTAAAAAAAAAAAAAATCATAATTTCATACAGGATGAAAAATAGTGAACATAAATCAGTCTTATGACCATTTTTATACTTTGAACAAGTTCATTAAGAATGTTATTTTCAACTGTGGATTTTATTCATTTTGAACAATTCCTATGAAAAGTGAAGATTTTTAACTCACATTTTAGTGACGTTCCACCACTACACTAGTGGTTTCATCAGACTGGCAACTCATGCACCAACTCATCAACAATCTTATATTACCAATTATCAATTTTTACATTATATACCCAGCAAAACAATTAACCATATAAAAACCCAAAACAAAACAACACATACCACTTTTGTTTGCCCATATTCTACACAAAAATACATCAAATAAATCTTCAATAATAATCCTCTGACCTTGCGCCGGATTTACATCAGCTTCTTCTCCTTATAATAATTCCACGATTTATCTTGCATAATGTGTGATGACCGCTAACACTACCGATGCACAGTCCTTTCTACTTTCTTGTATCTCAATTTAGGTGTGCATTGAGTAGGATCTCCATCTCAATGCTTAATCAGGATAAAACCTATCAATAATTAATGTGTACATGTCTGTGAATGCATCACTATTAACAGATTACCACCCGAGGGAAAAAACATCCCGTCCAATTATGATTTAATCAAGCTACGCTGAATCAAAATCAATTATGGCCTATGGAAGGGCCAATGTTATGGACACAACCCTCCAAAGATAAATCCAAGTATTATTATCATTATGTATACAAACAAATTACATTTGATACAAACTTGCGAGAAATCAAGAGCAAAAGTTGCTTTTCAAGTCGCGTAAGACATGGATTTAAACTTTATTAAAGTTTGACAGCCACTGACATTTACATTAAAAGGTGCAAGACAATAGGCGATACATACATTTATGTGAAGATAAATAGTTAACTAAGCCAGAGGAATAATTGATAAAAGAGACAAGAAGCTTGGGTAGACTGTCATATAGTGTCATCAAATATTTCGTATCATCACTTTCTTCTCTAGATCTTCATAAATGCATGTAGTATGTTACTTCCTAATAAACACAAAACGTTTTTTGAAAACATTTCCAAAAGGGCATACAAAAGGTCAACAAAACATATATAAATGTTGGGTTATGTAAAAGTTATCTTTTTAAAAACATTTTTCAATGTTACCAAAAACATTTTAACAATGTTATTTAGATTGAAGTGTAGACAAAAAATTTGCATTCACAAAAAAATATTTTAAAACAACATTTTGGTATCTTTTTTTTAATATAGAAGTTTAAAATATTTTCTTAATTTTCTAATAACCAGACATTTGTAGTTATTGAAACATTTTATAAATGTGTAAAAAAATGTTTTGAAAGATATTTTGTGTTTGCTGAGCTGCATAAAATCCTTTTTTGTCTTTCATTTGGGGGTGGGGGGTGGGAGGGGGAGGAAAAACATCAAAAAATGTGCTTACAATTGGGCATTTTTGGCCAAAATATTCACTGATTTCTTATTTTGACCAGGGTACAATGCCCAGATTTGTACACAAAACACAAAAAATAAATGCCTAATGCCCTCTTGCCATCCTCACTAAACATCTGAACATCTTATTTTCTTGAGCACATCATTTAATTTGCTTACATTGGTCTCAAGCACTACTACAGAAATACCCAATAACGTTTAACAAACATATCAATTTGAATCCATCAATGTGGCAATCCGTAAGTGTACATATTTGTCAATACAACATAAATTAATATTTTCACTATTACTTATATTCCCAAAATGCCATATGAAATGTATAATGGGTATAAAAAATTAGCATTTATCAATGTAGGATTTAAAGTACTATTATATATATATATATATATATATATACATGTATAAATTTTCTTTAAGCTGAGAAAATATTAAAATGTTGATAATGTGAAAGTAAGTCACCCAAATATTGCCTTTTATGTGATCCTCTTTTGTGGCACCAGTATAGGAAGTTAACATCACATTTCTATATACCTATTCAATAACATGCTAAGTCTGTTAGTCGGCTATCTACAGTAGATAGCTGAGATCTAAATACATAATGGCATACCTATAAATGGCCTCTGAATTATGTCAATGTCTAGATATCTTGATCAAATGCATTGCACTGTGATCCAGAAATATGGGACTTGATATCTAAAAGAAATTGTGTAATCATCATGAAACTGTTTGTTTATTGCATATTAAAACAATAACATATGATTTGATTTGATTTGCACATGAGGAGGCCCTCAATTTTTATTGGAATTTTGATTTGTCCACAATTGTAAAGTACTTGAATGGCAAAATCTTTAAATAGATGCCAGAATTAAATCAATTCAACAGCTTCATTGATACCGGCATTCGCAATGTAGATGCTGAGATAAGTTATTCCTTTCATTTTACCCAACATCATTTTATCATATTGTGGGGGAAAATACATAACAATATAAAAAGTTGTCAGGTATCTTCTTTGATTGCTTAACAGAGTGAAATTAGTTATTTGTAAACTGTTCTGTGAAATTTTCACACTGAAATTTAATATTCAATCCCATTGTAATGACTACAACATATTGACGGCCTAGATCAAAATTAAATATAATACAGTAGTAATGTGTGTTGCTGAAAATAAAATAAAGTACATTTCATTTGGCCCCAAATCAAAATCAATTCTTACAACAAATTACACATAATATTGTTAGATTTATTCAAAAATATATTTTTGAAACAAAATGTTATTTTTCACTATCAGATAATGTTCTCTTTTCATTTTGAGCAGAAATAATCAGGTAAACATGAAAGAAAATTTCTGTTTCCTTCTGACTGTTGAAAACAGTTGAGGGCGTTCTTTTGTATAATGAAAAAATCTTATACTATTACTTAATAATCGCCTTGCAATCCATTGGGCCTACAGATCCAATACTTCAGCTATCCAACATGGCTTACAATCTGATCTGTTAGTATTTGCACTGAGAGTTTACAAAAGCACATGTACGCGGAATTTTGCGGTAGGAGGTGATGGCCATAGATCGCATGCTACCATTTGTAATTACTATCCTGCACAGCAATTAAAGCTTGTAACTAGACCTATTAATGGGCATGATTAAAATGGGGCCAGAATTACAACACATTTCATAATACTATCTCTCACTAAATGGGCTCTTCCAATTGAAATACATACCCACACCTATATGGAAGACATTACCTTAATCTCCCACACAGGGAGTGTGAATTTCAACTGAGGGGGATACCTGAATGGGTGATATTCCATTTGAAATCTACCCCCGCATATGTGTGGGAGATCAAGGTTGTATCTTCCATAAGGGGTGTATGGATTTCAATTGGAATAGCCCAATGTTTCTTGCTACTTACATTCCTGACAGTCTACAAATTCTGTGCATTGTTTTAGCTGTGCATTGTGCTAAAAGCACTCTGTACTAATTCTGGAACTAAAATAAGTTTCTTAGGTATTACACTGTAACTCGAGATGCCTGCTAAAGTAAACCACATTCTTTAATTCACTACATGTAAGTCATTTTAGCATTACTTACCCCCCCCCCCCTCCTCCTCCTTCACAGCAGTAAAGTCAAGTGCTATTTATTTTAAAATAAATTATTTTTGAATTTGTGTGACTATAATTTGTTTTTAGTTTCCAGCATTTGGGATTCTCAACAAAAGGCATCATTTAGCACCTAAAATGTGGTGTACTCTATAGCGGAAATTTATCGGGGGTTAATTGTCACCTTTTTCGCGGTCGAACAAGGCAGCAGCGAATTTTTAACCCCACATAAATATTTATTACACATAGTACTTAATGTGAATATATTTGTAAACACAAATTAAACATCCACTAAACTGTCCAGAATTGCTAAAATCGCAAAAAATTAACCCCAAGAAAATATCCCACTATACATATTCCCACCTCTTTTATAGTATTTTGAAAAGAACTTGATTTTTTTGGTGGTAATTCCTAAAATTGAAAGTGATTAGGTACACTGAGAATTCCCTCTTTCCCCTTTTTTATTTTGATGAATTTTTTTCTCTAACTGGGAATTTATTAATTGATAAAATCCCAATTGGGAAGTCGTACCTTTTCAGAGAATTCGGGGATTAGAGTTGTTAACTTGTCACAGTTTTGGGGTAAAATTTTTAAAAAACAGATGCGAGTAAATAGAGCACAAAAAATTAGCAGATTTTATTTTGTTATTATTCACAGATCTTTCATTCCACAAAGCAAATATTTGTTGTCTGTTAGGCCAAAAAAAAATAATGGTTTGTCTCAAAGCTCACGAGTGGTTTGAAAACAAATGCGAAATGCTATTTTTTTTTTTTTTTTTATTCCTGACTTTTTTCATGTTATTTGGAGAAAAAATCTGATTTTCGCCGAATTTTTCTGGAAAAACTATTAAAAAAAATTCTGCATTTCTTTTTTTCCAAATCTCACGATTGTACAAATGCGCGCGCGAGCTTTGAGACAAACTTTTTTTTTTTTTGGCCTTATTTGTGATATAATAATCTGCTGTGTCTGATAGCAGGTCATGCATGCCATATCTGTATTGCACTAGAGAAAAATCACAATGCTATCAGATTCAATCATCTTAACAATTTATCAAACAAATATGATTATAATAATATTTCCCGCTGCTAAATGAGCCGCGACTTGTTGATATTAATATTACAACACTTAAACAGTACTCATAATTTAACAAGTGAAAATGAAATTCTATTAAAAAATGCTATCTGCGCGTTCCTATAGGACACCTCAGTTCATATAGCACACATACAACTAACACATTGGCACATAATGTGGCGTTGAATATCTTGTGGTGATATCAATTATGTTTATGTGCACTACTGATGTTTTAACATCCACAATGGTCTGTTCCAGTTAAAATCCTTACACCCCTATGGAAGACCATGTTCTTAATCTTCCATACAGTGTGAAGTGTTTTAACATCCAATATTGGCTGTTCCAAATAAAATCCATACACCCCCTAAGAAAGACACAACCTTGATCTTCCACACAGGGTGTGTGAATTTCAAATGGGACTACCTGAATGGGTGACTCTATTTGAAATTAACACTCCTTGTGTGGAAGATTAAGGTCATGTCTTCCATAGGAGGGCGTATGGATTTTAACTGAAATAGCCCAATTTCCCCCTATGCTAAAAACTAGCAAATGTCAAAGTGTCAGAGACTCTACACTTTGTTCGACAAAAAGCGGAAATCTAGAATTGCAACTCACATATAAATAAGCCATTTCGGAAACAATTAAGCTGCAAATGACATTGAAATATCATCTAACATTATGGAAATATTTTACTCTATAATGTAAAAAACCAACATACATGGATAAATAAAATATATACTCCTACATTGATTTCATTTTTTTTCAGGACATGCTACTACTACTTTATCCTTGTCACATGCAGTAAATGGATCATGGTGATGCATTGAAATATTCATGTTGATAAAATGACTGGGAAATGAACCTGAATACTGCTCACTGGTAATGATTGTATCTGGGTTACATGCACTCTTTATTTCTTGGCTTGATACAATTTGTAACCAATATCAAATAATCATTACTAATATGTGTATGCACAGTGAAGGTGAATAAACTACAACCTTAGGTGCCTTTTAAAGAATGGTTATCATTATGTTAATATTTTGAAACAATATAAATGTGATCATATAGTAATATAATTTTTCAACAAAAAAAAAATTCAAAATTTAAATAAAAAGACATTTTTGGATCAGGTATCAACTGTCATTGTAGACTCTTCATGTAATGCAACACTTTTGAAAGTCATAAAAATGTATCTAATTCATTGTGTAGTTTGTATAGGGAACATATTTGCCAGGGAATTTAAAGAATTGGTTAGGTTTCTGTGCTATTAACCCTTTGCATGCTCTGAACAAGGTTGTACTTACAATGTATGTGTTAGATTGAATGCCTTTTATACACATGCCTTTAACTACCTCGTAAACTTTGTAAAAGCATTCTGGCATGTTACATTAATGCATGCAAGAAAAGCACGAAACACAAAATGCTTTTTTTGCACATATGTTTTCCAGGGATAATCTTGTTTTGGTAATACAATAACTAATCAGTGTTAAACATAAAATAACCAGGATATTTTGCCGACGGAAATAATTTTTGCTTAATAAATTTGTGAATTGTAGACCTCAATTTTTTTAGCCAGGATCAAAGTTTTTTCCTCAAAATTTTACATTCATTATTAACTACTTTTACATTTACAATATTGTAGAACAATAAACAACAGCCCAAGTGGTTAAAACCGTACACATTAATGTTTAAATAACTCTTGTAATTTGCCGATAATCCTATGGTTTCGCCAACAACAGTCACTTTTTACCGGCAAAATTAAAAATTGGGGGATGTCTCACCCCCTATCCCCCCCCCCCCCCCTATCAGCGGCCCTGTCAGTGACATTTTCTGCACTCCTTGACAGTCTCTTGTACATGCTTGGGAATACCGGCCAGTAAAATCCATGAGATTCCCCAACCATTGTGCACAATAGGAAAATCCTTTTAATACTTAAGTGTGGAAGTTCTTATATTTTGCTCAAAATAAACAAAATAAAAGCATAAATAACATCATGGATTGATATAGAGTAACATGCATGCAGTTGCATACAGCACCTATGCTAAGTGTGCTTTGCACAATGTGTGACTGGTGCGTGTTTACGTGAATCTATGTGAGCGTAAGCTGGGATTTTATTGATACATGCATTAACAACAACAAAATCGCTTCTCATGAACAATTTGAAGTATAGCCCTGTTGAAGCACCATGATCTTCCAACTGATGAACATCTTTGAGCTAATTTTTTTTAAAGTCCCTTTACACTTAAGAATTGGAAGAATTGGATTCAATTACAGTGACTTATCCTAGCTTTATAGCGTAATGCAATAATCATCGGTTACATCATATTACGTAATTTTTAGATCGCTCTCTGAAAGCAATGTGATGCATGCTGGAAAGGTTCGTCTTCAAAATGGCGATGAACAGTTCAATGCACAATCTCAATTCGCTGACATAGTGCATGTTAGTACCCATTATGTTGGTTACTGGTTCAAGCCTGGGCTCATACACCTGTCCCGAATTATGATATGCCATAGGCTTTGTGTTGTGATCATTTCGATTAGTGGTTCGTAACAAAGAAAGTATGAGCCAGTTGACCTAGCAACGGTCATATTCTAACATGCGCTATGCCAGTGAATAGACTTTGTTGGAAAATCACAAATAAACCAACTACATGTATATAGGAATATATATGTGTATGGGCTTTATTCCTACAATGAATTAGTACTTAAACCATGCTAACAAACTATCTTCAAGTTCACTGAAATATAATTTCCTGACGCTATACAGTTGCGCTAAATACATTTCTCATTTCATAAAAGCTGTCGTTGATCAATCAAGTGTTGTGACGACAACTTACTACTTATGGCAGTTATCCATTGTATCAAGCTTATCAGGACAGATAAAATCCAATCTCGAACTATTTGTCTGTACTTTTCCATACATAGTACCTGCACAAGATATATCCAAACGTATAACAGTATGCATGATGAACCAATGGATACAACATGGAAATGACTGTAGATGAAGCTTTGATTTCCAAAGGCACTAGATGAAGCTTTGATTTCCAAAGGCACTGTAGATAAAGCTTTAACTTCCAAAGGCACTGTAGATGAAGCTTTAACTTCCAAAGGCACTGTAGATAAAGCTTTGATTTCCAAAGGCACTAGATGAATATTTGACTTCCAAAGGCATTAGATGAAGCTTTGACTTCCAAAGGCACTGTAGATGAAGCTTTAACTTCCAAAGGCACTGTAGATAAAGCTTTGACTTCCAAAGGCACTAGATGAAACCTTAACTTCCAAAGGCACTGTAGATGAAGCTTTGACTTCCAAAGGCACTAGATAAAGCTTTGACATCCAATGGCACTAGATGAAGCTTTGACTTCCAAAGGCATTGTAGATGAAGCTTTCTCTTCCAAAGGCACTAGATGAAGCTTTGACTTCCAAAGGCACTGTAGATGAAGCTTTAACTTCCAAAGGCACTAGATGAAGCTCTGTCAACAGTAGATTGAGCATCACACTCACAGTTAGTCAACTATATGAACCATAAATCCAGTTTTTAAATGGGAAAAGCAACATCTGCATATGAACTTCATCATCTTCATTATTCGCAGGATGGAACAAACCAGAGGATGGTTAAAGACATTCCCATGACCCAATGGGGTTTCTGACCTTGGTATGTCTGGTTTTTGTACACATGTGGCAAGTTGACCATACTTTGCATTGGGATTGTGTGCAAATATCTGATGTTTTCATCCTATTATTTAACATTGAAAACATCGAGACTTAGCAATAAAATTGATGCAGTGGGACAATATGAATGTTTCCTGTAAGAAAATCAAATATCAGTCATAAGTCTCAACTATTAGCTCGTTGGCTGCAGTTTTAAAATGACCATTTTGTGTGTGTGGCAATGGGGACTTTGCCTCTAAAATTAGGTTATATTGGTCAAATTTCCCAATCATAGTGCATTGTAGGAATGCCTTTAAGCCTCCTCTGGGAACAAACGTTGTAACCATCAATGTTTCACTAAATTTGATAATAACAACATTCTGCAATAGATCCAAACATCATTCAACTGTGAAGTACCATGTCTGCATAATTCTGCTCCTTAACTGTCTCCAAATTCACCTAGTCTCTGCACACATGCTTTCAAAATTACACATACTTACCTGTATGTTAAAAGAAGCATTTTTCACCTTGCTAAGTCGCCTTACTACAATCCCAAGCATATTTTCTACAGTTGTATCATCAAAATACATAGAATGTTTCAAAGTTTTAACGTCAGTTTAATAATATTACAGCTGAATCACCAGTCCAGACACCACTATAATGTGATGATGTGATAAGATAATCAGTTTAAATCCCATTTATTTGTCTTTGGTCGCCCTTGCTGTTGAATCCGAGTTTATTTGCAATAGATGCGGGAATAGATGTCCTTGTGTTGTGTTACTACAATTCAAATCATATCACTCTATTCAAATACTGATCTGTCAAAGTTTACCACTTGAACTTTCCACATTTTTTAACTATAGATTTTTTCCCAAATTGTCCGAAAATAGATTTTTCAAACTCAAGCTGATAATATCGGAACTCTGTAGCATGAAATTGAGCTTGTTTCATCAACAAAGATCTAAAGTTAACATTGGCAAATACACCAGTAATATTGTCGATACATGTATACATGCAAATACTGTTACTTCAAACTGTGATAACGGACATGTCACAATAAATAATTATTGACACAAATTGTCAAAGGTGACTTTTATTTGTTAATAATTAACTAATCTTGCTTGATAATATTTAAAGGGCTATTAGGATAGTTCATAATAAAGCTCTAGGAAGAAGTTTTATGCAAAGGTTAAGGTTAGTCTAAACCGGGGGTACTTAGTACAAACAACCATACGGGACATGCCGCTAATATGGGTAGCATTTTGGCCTTTTGGTATATCAATGACCCCTTTTCTAAGCCAATTTTGGTATATGAATGGGTCCATTTTTCAAAAAATTTCAATTCTTTGAAATATAGCCCAATTTTGCCTCAATCTAGCCAAAATTTCAAAATTTTCCAAAAAAAATTGGAAAAATTTGTTAAAACTAAGACAATTTTGGTTAAATTTGGCCGAAAATTTTGACTTTTGGTATATCTATGGGTCCAAATTTCTTGAAAAATTGGTATATTTATGGGTCCGCTTTCAAATTCACAGCGGAACATCCCTACTAAAATCAAACTTGAGTACCCCCCTCCCCAGGTCTAAACCCTGGAATTATGGAAAATGTTTTAGCTTCATTATTGTTATATTATTGTTGGTTCCAAAGTGTATACAAGTACACATAGTGTGTTTTCTCTCATTAAAGCCCCCCCCCCTCCATAAAGGGCCCACAAATTTTTTTTTCAATCAAACTGTTCCATAAATACTGTCAAAATACCAAACAGTGCCCATATCTATGTGCGGGTGCCCATTGTTATCGACATTGTTACTTGCCTTTAGTGCATGAGGTCCCGGGTTCAATTTGCTGGGATATTGACTTGGAAAAAAGTCTGAAATTAATTGGCAACTTCTGTAGATTAAATCAGACTTCCGCTCTTCCCATGGTTCATTTAGAATTGGGTAAATGAATCTTGAAAGTACTCCGTCCTTCAGAGGGGACGTTAAGCCGTCGGTCCCCGTGCAGAGAGCCATACCTGTACATTTATTTTGCAGCCAGTTTCAAAAAGAGTAGGGTGTTAACCCCTGACTGTTCCCAATCCGTCCCGGTGTTCAAATGGAACCCAATGGAAATAAGCTTCAATAGAAGCTTTCTTGGGTTATCCAGGGTTGTCAAAATCAGAACAAATCAAATCAAATCAAATTTTTTTAAACGCAGCTGACTGCCAGACAGTACTACTACCAGCGATGTTTTTAATGGGAATTATTGTTGTAGAAATAAGACCTCTAATTACCACCCCTTTGGAAAAATGCACTGTCCCAGGGGCATTGATCAGAGAGAATAACTTGACATTGAATCCAACTGTGATATGTCAAACTATAAATGCTTACTTTTGGAGAAAATCATAAAAAACATGATTTTGACCAAGTATATTTTGGACAACATAAATAATTGCTTCTTCAGTAAAAAAAATTTCAGATTTTCAAACACTAGATATGAAGATCTTTGTTGAATTTTGACCAAACATCCACCCAAAAAAACAACAACACATTTTAGGTACTAATTGTGTAAAAAGTGAAAGTCCAATTTCTCCTAATCTGAAAAGGGCTTGGGTTAATACCAACCTTAACAATAGCCTCTGCTAATAAATTTACATGCTACACTATTAAATAAAATATGTTACCTTTATATTTAAATTGACATTTCATAGAATTTGATGAATTGACTGACACCACCGTTGTAAATTTTCATCCTTAAATTTGGATTTCACTGATTGCAAATAAATTATGCAACATTCGATTAAGTGATAAGATGCCAGATTATGATCAACGATGAAGTATTGTCAATGCTATTATATCCTCATCACTTTCAAATATGATCATCATTTATAATCACTCAGTAATCTTCCTTCATTTTCATATTAATTGCACTTTGCTGATAAAATCTTATTACAGTGCAAAAGATGGCAGGGAATGAACTTCTTTTCTTTCTTTTTCCAAATAATTTTTCCTACCCTTTCTATTATTTTTCCATCTTCCATTTGTCTTTTGCACTTTACCTTTTCTCACTTCCATTGTTCTTTCCTGTTTTATATCCTTATTTTTCATCATTTTATCTTTTTTCTTCTTTTTTCCATCTTTTTTACTTTCTTTTTTCTTTCTTCTTTTCCTTTCTTTTTCCCCTTTTCCTTTTCTTTCTTTCCTCCTTTTTGTATATTAACTATCATATTTTCTTTAATTACAAAGCTTTTGGAATGACTGCCATTCAGAATTGGGTAGATCCTCCATGTAATTATTTTGTGTAAGCTAATCCTAACCCTAATCATAATCATAATCATAACCCTAAACTAACCCTAACCTTAACCCTCACTCTAACCCTAATGTTGTGTATAATTACATGAAGGAGTAACCCAGAGTTGACAACATAATAATTTTCATCCACTGACATCATGCAATAATTATATCTTCCTTGAGCTTCAAAAATATTTCATAATTATACCAGCAAACTTTTCATTGCCATGTTAATAATAGTCAAGTCTCATGACCCAATTTTAGCCCACAAATTGACCTGTAAATTTTAATAAAATAAAACCTGACAGTTTATAATTGGTGAATCTTATGTTTGTTTTCTTTGTATTTTCTTGTTCATTATTTAATAATATACCAGGTCCAAAATCAAAATTGGTATCAAATTTAATAACCGCAACATCTGACACACTATCAAAGTCTTAATTGTTTTCATCTCTTCAATTCCTTGTAAGTGGATCTGTACCATGTCTACCAAAGCTAGCTTTATATACGAGTAAAAGAACATTCTTCACGTGCAACGCTTATTAGTACCTGGTAGTTTGGAATATCACACCATGACCAGCCAATGCTATACACAAATGGCTGCTCCATTTAAAATATACACTACCCCTGTGGAAGATTTAGCTAAAGTCTCCCACAGAGGGAGTCCAAGTTTTGAATACAATAGACAATTGGGTAACTTCCATTTGAAATACTCACTCCAGTTGTGGAAGATATAGGAGAAGTGATAATACAAGGGGAGTATGGGTTTCAAAATGATTAACCCTTGCCAATTACATTTGAAAAACATACTCCCTCTGTGGAAGATATTTCCAAAATCATCCACAGGGGTAGTGTGGATTTCAACTGGAATAGCCCAAAACAAATTCAGTATAGTATTGCCTGATAGGCCTTAAAAAAAAAAAAAAGCACCTGGGCGGATAACATGCTCAAAGATTATAACTGCATGGCTAGCTTGTCCTAACTACATTATCACCCTAACCAAATCAAATTTGTATGCAAGCCCTTGTTCATTACATCCAATTTGCGAATCAAAATGACACCTAAATGTCCTGGATGCTGTCCCGCAGCATATGGCGTGTAAAATGGTGAACTCCACTGAAACATGTACATTGTTTACTACTACTAAGCAATATATTATCCGTTCATTATCACACACGCTTAAGACGGTGATGTCTCAGTTAACCACAGACCCGTGCATCCTTCTCTATCGACTCTAAGAATAATATTGAAGCGCCAAAAGATTGTATGTCAATACATATAAGAAAACACATGCCTACCTCAAGTAGCTGCAACCATGCGACTTGTCGACTCTTGCAAGAGGCCAGGCTAGACCCTCTCTATCTTAGTCTCAGCAATCAACGTTGCTGATGCGGTTCCCAAGACTCCTTACAGTGGCTGGCGCATCGTCTCATTGCGACTTAAAAAATCCCCGTCTTACTTTGCCAAATCATTATGTATAAGCGGCTTGACCTTTTAAAGAGTTCATTTGCAATTCCCAATCAATTATTAAACGGTGGGTGGGGGGATACAGTGCGATTGGTTTCTATCCCTCCATGCCAAGTTGATTTCTGAATTTTCCAAATATAAGAAAGCCAAGTCATTTCCCAACTTGATTGAAGTTGCGACTTCTTAAAGCACAATCACACACTGCTGCAAAACCATGCTTGGGTTTTGAATACTTAAATATATATATGTTCGAAAATATAGATAAAGCTAACTACCACAGGGCTGTGAACGTATGCCAGTACATCTTAATGAAGCACCTGATATTTTGCAATGATGACAAGACAGAAATATTGAACACATAATACTGCAAGGCACAGTGTATTTTCCACATTCCAACATACACAGTAGAAAAGAAAAACGAAAAACTAACAGCGGCAATTTAAGATAAACTTATTTCACCAAATAATACAGAAGAAATGGAACGAGCGATCGTTGGTTTTTCTCTCTCCAGCCGCCTTATCATGTTACTTGGGATGTGGCGATCGATAAAGCCACAGCAGATATATAGAAGAGAATTTTGTACAACGACTCAGACCCTCGTACAGACTGACTGCATATACCACAGCCATGGATTGCAGCTAAGTTGTGAAGGCCATAGGGAAATAGCGCATACGTTTTCCAATAGCTGTGGGCTAAGAATATTGCCGACTCTTAATGCTTTGCGTGTTGAAGAGGCAATGGTCTTATTATTTTACTAATGTGAAAATATGATTTGACTGGCATGGTGGTCTTTGCGTAATAGTAGATGAGAAAGCAAACTTAAAGGTAGTGCTACTTAAGGGTGGTCTTAACCCTGGAATTATAGAAACTTTTGGGCTTCATAACTGCTAAATTATTAGTCTAAAGAATATAAAAGTATACATTTTTAGACTGGAAATGACTTGCTGAATTCATCTACGAGGTCCAATTTGGGCCAAAATGCTCATTTTGAGAAAATCCCAAAAAGCGGGTTTTTGGCCCAAATTTTTAGTACAACGTAACAAAAAAATTGTTTGGCCAAAAAAAATTTTTTTATTAATTTTTAAAAACTAGATAAACTAGACACATCACTTTTCAGTTATTGTTTCACCATGCAAGGTCTGGCTATCTTTACAGATACTAGTATACGCAGAACAAAATAAGACCGGTAATAAAAACAATAAAATACACATACCAAAATTATTTGCAAAATCATCCATGATGTTTGTTAAGGGGGGAAGTACAAATGTGTGCATCCCTATCAATAGGATGCA